>NC_063353.1:18815624-18830852 GCF_021869965.1 Rhincodon typus | reverse complement strand
GTTGGTGTAGTCTCAGAGTGTTGACTAAAGTGTGCTTGGCAGGGGGTTCCAACTGGTGGAGGGGCCCAACAGTGGAGCTATATCTCTAATAAGAGGATATGTGAAACCTGTGAGTCATGATATAGTCAATCCACTTAACCAACCTTCTTGCTAGAGTAACAGATTAAATTACAAACTATCCCACACACCAACAATGTGAAGAATTTAGAGCTGGCAACAGTTACGATTTTAAACTATATAGGAGATTTCAAAAAGGAATAATTACACACTCAGTTGACTATAAGCAGAGATTATGCATCTTTACATGGAAGGGTGTATTCTGCACCACCAGGAACTGGGCTCAGAAAATAGGAATGAGATGAGGGGACACGGACATACATACACCAGCAGGTTTCTAGCTCCTTCCGTACTGGAAAATTTGCAGGAAGGGGATGTAAATCCGAACATTTCTTTGATTTGCTAACAATCTAGGAAACTGTTGGGAGCATGACCATGATTAAAGTTTTAGCAAAGATCTGTAGCTTGGGTTGTGGGTGAGGTTGTTGACTTGCTCGCCGAGCTGGCTTCGTTTCGTTCAGATGTTTCGTCACCATACTAGGTGACATCATCAGAGAGGCCTCTGATGAAGCGATGTTGTTCTACTAGGCTTGGAATTTATACTGTTTGGTCAGTTGTGGTGAGTAGTGTCATTTCTAGTTCTGTTCTGTATTGGTTTATACATGGGGTCCAATTCTATATGTTTGTTGATAGCATTACAGGTTGAGGACCACACCTCCAGGAATTCTCGTGCGTATCCATGTTTGGCTATGTATCGGATACATTATCCCAGTCATTGTCTGAGTTACTGATATGAAGGAAAGTTTGTCGTGCCGTTTTGCTGCTACCTGATGTTCATGTATTCTGATGGCTAGTTTCCTTCCTGTCTGTCTGATGTAATGTTTGAGGCAGTCGTTGCATGGTATTTTGTAAACCACGTTCGTTATGCATGCTTTGGGAATGAGGTCTTTAATCCTTGTAAGTGTTTGTCGTAGAGTAGCTGTGGGCTTGTGGGCCACCATGATTCCTGGTGGTCTTAGGAGTCTTGTTGTCAGTTCTGATATGTTCTTGATGTAGGGCAGTGTGGCCAGTGTGTTAGGGCATACTGTGTCCTCCTGTTGTTGTCTGTTTAGTAGGCACCAGCAGATGAAGTTGCAGGGATTTCCGTTCATAGCAAAGATTTTGTATAGGTGGTCTTCCTCTTTCCTGCATAGTTCTGGAGTGGTGCAATGTGCTGTGGCCCATTTAAATAGTGTCCTGATGCAGATTTGTTTGTGGACGTTGGGGTGGTTGCTGTGGAAGTTGAGGATTTGATCTGTATGGGTTGCTTTTCTGTATACTGAGGTTTGGAACCCCCCTTGGTCATATGCTCAACTCTGACATCCTGAAACAGAAGTTGATTGTTGTTTTCTTCTTGTCTTGTGAATTTAATGCCGCAAATACGTTGTTGATGAGGTGGAGGGTCTCTTCTAATTTGTTGCGTTTAATAATGACAAATGTGTCGTCTATGTACTTTTCCACAGTTCAGGTTGAATGTGGGGGAGGGTGGTGTGTTCTAGTCTTTGCATGACGGCTTCTGCAATGAGTCTGAGATGGGTGACCCCATTGGTGTACCATTGATCTGTTTGTATACTTGACCATTAAAGATGAAGTATGTGGTGAGGCACAGGTCTAGTAGTTTAAGTCTGTTGTCATTGCTAATGGAGCTGCTGGTCTGCATTGCTGCTTCCTCTAGTATTGTGGCCATTGTTTCTTTGACGATTGATGTGAATAAAGCTGTGACGTCAAAGGATACCATAATCTCGTCATCGCTAATTTTTATGTTCTTGACGGTATTGAGGAATTCTTGGGTTGGGTGGATGGAATGGGATGATCCGTCGACTAAGTGTTTCAATCTCTGTTGTAGGTCCTTGGCCAGTTTGTGTAAAGGTGTGCCTGGTAGGGAAACAATGGGTCTGGGGGGGATGTCTGGTTTGTGTATTTTAGGAAGTCCATAGAAGCGGGGAGGTGTTCATGCCTTCTGGTTTCATACTCAAGTAGTCTGTGTTGGTTATCTGCCCTGCATCCTTTAGTCTCTTCAGTGTCAGGGTGATCCTATTATCTAGTTGCAGTGTTGGGTCTACCGCCACCCATTGGTAAGTGTTTGTATCTGCGAGCAATGCCTGTGCTTTCTCAATGTAAGATAACAAGGTGTAGAGCTGGATGAACACAGCAGGCCAAGCAGCATGAGAGGAGCAGGAAGGCTGACGTTTTGGGCCTAGACCCTTCCTCAGAAAATGAAACGTCAGCCTTCTTGCTCCTCTGCTGCTTGGCCTGCTGTGTTCATCCAGCCCTACACCTTGTTATCTCAGATTCTCCAGCATCTGCAGTTTCTACTATCTCTGAAACTTTCTCAATGTAGTGTGTTTGTTCATAATGACGGTCATGCGCCCTTTGTCTGCTGGTAGGGTTATGATGTTCTCGTCTTTCTTGAATTTATCTGGTGCTTTTCTGTCTGATGTGTTCAGGTTGTCCCCTTTGTTCCTTCTGTGTAGTGTGGGCATTATAGTCTGTCAGGTGGCTTGTTGTGTTTCATCTGTGAGTGTGTCGTCTTTCAATGTAGTTTCCAGGGCAGCCATGAAGTCTGTTCTGTTCGCATCTTTGTGTTTGTAGTTTGGTCTGCGTAATAGGACAGCTTTCTCAGTTTCTGTGAGTTGTCTATTGGACAGGTTTCTTATCCATGTGGCTGTTTGTTGTTGTCTTTGTGGTGGATCAGTTTAGTGAGTTTCTCCTGTAGCTTGTGTCTCTTCTTAGTTTTGGTTTTGTGTTGATTGATGGTGATGGCCTGTTCTAGGATTGTAGTCCATTGCTGGTTACTGTGATTTTTGGCACAAAATTTCCCATTCGTACCTGTGGAGTCGGTTATGGGCATCATTAATCATTGCTCATAGCATTCTGCATCCGTTCTATTCAGCTATTTTATAGCCTGTGGGACGTTGAGTGGAGGTTTGTACTTCATGTTGCGGGGCAGTACCTGAGGTTCCTGAGGCATTTGTGGAGAAAATGAAGTTGTTCGCGGGTAGAGCTCAGTCGGTTGGCAAAGGTTACCCAAAGACAGGCAATTTTTAGCGTGTTGCACCCGTAGGTTTAAAGTTTTAGCAAAGATTTGTAGCTCGGGTTGGGGGTGAGGTTGGTGACTTGCTCGCCGAGCTGGCTTGTTCTCGTTCGGACGTTTCGTCACTTTGCTAGGTGACATGATCAGCAAGGCCTCCAATGAAGCGACGTTATTCTACTCCGCTTGGAATTTATACTGTCTGGTGCATTGTGGTGAGTAGTGTCATTTCCATTTTTGACCTGTATGGGTTTGTATGTGGGGTCCAATTCTATATGTTTATTGATTACATTATGGCTGGAGAACCATGCTTCTAGGAATTCCCATGCGTATCTATGTTTGGCTTGGGCTACTATGGTTACACTGTCCCAGTTAAACTGATGGCCTTCACTGTCTGAGTGTACTAATATTAAGGAAAGTTCATCGTGCCGTTTTGCTGCTAGCTGATGTTCATGTATTCCGATGGCTAGTTTCCTTCCTGTCTGTCCGATGTAATGTTTGTGGCAGTCATTGCGTGGTATTTTGTAAACAACATTGGTTCTGCATGTTGTGGGAATGGGGTCTTTAATCCTTGTAAGTGTTTGCCGTAGAGTGGCTGTGGGCCACCATGATTCCTAGTGGCCTTAGGAGTCTTGTTGTCAGTTCTGATATATTCTTGATGTAGGGCAGTGTGACCAGTGTGTTAGGGCGTACTGTGTCCTCCTGTTGTTCATTTAGTAGACACCTGTGGATGAAGTTGCAAGGATACCATAGCATGGTGATGAAACATCTGAACGAAAACAAGCCGGCTCAGCGAGCACGTCAACAACCACATGACCATGATATCCTAAGCACAATAGGTGAGGGGCTGTGCCAGACCACACATTCAGGAATACCCATATATGCTTTGCAAATTGTAATTTAAACACAACAGCGCTGGTGAAACAACAATTGCAAGGGTCGTAATTTAGATTCTAATTCTAAGTTTATCTCCCTTTC
Organism: Rhincodon typus; assembly: GCF_021869965.1. Taxonomy (NCBI): domain Eukaryota; kingdom Metazoa; phylum Chordata; class Chondrichthyes; order Orectolobiformes; family Rhincodontidae; genus Rhincodon; species Rhincodon typus. The sequence continues at coordinate 18,826,747 of NC_063353.1, read as the reverse complement.
TATTTTTTATTAAAAACTTTTGATTTCTATATTTATGAAATGGTTACAAATATTTTGAAAAGTTTGACAGCTAAGAGCTTTTTTAAAAAGCTCATTCATATTTTTTCAGGTGACACTGGTTCGGCCAGCATTTATTGCCTGTCTTTAAACTTCCTTCAAAAGGTGGCTACAATGCATCAAGATCACCTCAAAGGTGGTGAAACGATGTCTCTGTGGTTAGAACTGCTGCCTCACAGCATCACAGACCTGAGTTCGATTCCACCCTCGGGCAACTGTCTGTGTGCGGTTTCCACGTTCTCTCCATGTCTGCGTTTGTTTCCTCCCACAGTCCAAAGATGTGCAGGTTAGGTGGATTGCCCATAGTGTCCAGGGATATGCTAGGTGGATTAGCCATGGGATAAAGGGGATAGGGAGGGTCTGGGTGGGTGACAATCACATTGAGCTCAGCAGTATTTGGTCTAATTTTGTGGTCCCATTCTGTCTTTCACATCTGAAGGTTTCTAAGGAATCAAAGGATATAACCCTGACTCAAAACAGCATGCTCTTTTAAGCACGGTATCCTGCTGGGAGCACAGCATAAACTAACTGTAACAAAATTCGCATACGATTTCCTTAAAGTTGGAAATAATGATATTAGTGAATGGAAGTCAAGAGCCATCATGCGTCATTTGACTGCTATTTTAATAAACAGATTTCCCAAACTAATTTCTAAGTTTTTGAGGATGCCTTTTGCCTTTTGGTTGATTTGGTCTCCCCTAATATGCCAGCTGGGGCTGGAGGAGGCTGGAGAGGAATGAAGGGAAGAGCCGGAGCAGCTGGGTGATGAGAGAGGGACGCAGCACAGAAGGCCATGCTCACAGCGTTTTCAGGGCATACTCCTCTTCAATTTCACCAAAGAGTATTTTGCTTAGTTTGAGTTAGCACAGAGGTCAGACACTTGGTTAATATTCACAGGAACTGAAGAATTTATTTCATGTTGTGTTGAAAGAAAAGCTATTGAACATGAGAACGAATATTTGGATTTCACTGTTCTTTGTGTAGAAAACGCAACAGAAAAAAAATTGCTGCCTTTTGCCATAAAGCAATTACCTTAATTCTGGTGCTTAAATGGACATATCTATTCATCAGTGTGAAGCTACCTCTCATTCATTGATCAGATCCAAACAAATGGACAAAAAGGAAAACTTCCTTTCAGTTTGGAAAGGACCTCAATATTCAATATGATCAACCAACAACTTAAACACTGCAATTTTATCACTGCAAAAATAAGGTATATTTTAGGAATAAACACTTTTTAAAAATATTAATATACTGTAACACATGACTAAATAAACTATCCAAGAAAACTTCTTCATTGTTAAATTAGTTTTAAGATGTTGGAAGTATTCAATGAAATTGCTCCCAAAACTACAAATATGATGAAATACCTGTAACCAGGGCAGACGCGTACAAGATAAGCCATGTTGGATATCTTATCCTGTTCAGTGATGCTCTAAATTTATTTAGTTAAAACTGCAAGCAGGATTTCAGGAAGAAAAAAGCAGAACTAGAATGATTTTTTAAAAGATCAATCTATGTAATTGAAAAAAAATTAAAACCAATTCATTTGCATTTGGTAAACATTGTTGCTTGAAACAAAAAATAATTTTCAGAGCAATGCTATGGCAATATGAAATGTTTTCTGTAAAGTCCTCAAAAAGTTTTCTGTTCCTGAAATTTGCCTACCAAAATATTAAAGGTGAAAAGCAATAATAATCATCTTGTCAATCAGCCACACCCCAAAAGTAGCTCTTAAAATTAAAGCAAGTTAAAAGGTTAAAATTCTAAAGTGCCATGTTCATATATTTTCCTTGTTTGGTGCAAAGTGAGCCTTCCCTTTTAACTGTTTCAATGGGGAGATTAATACACCACACGCCCTCAAATTACTCATATAATCTATAAATGACTGGGTGAAGTTCCAGTGAAGATGAATTATATAATTGTTTGTAGACCTACTCTTAGGATTTTCTTCAGGTCTATATTTTGCGTTTTCAGGGGCAATTTTTGATTTTCAATTACTCCGTTTTCAAAGCCACTAACTCCTTGGTTAGATGATGCAGTCACATAGTAGATGCAGTCACCCTCTATACTTGTATTGTTGGATTCACACAGAAGTAGAATTAGAAAAAATCATCAATGTCTTCAATTACCTATTAATCTTAGCCACAACATTCAAGGAAAGCATTAATTTCCCAGACAGCACAGTACTTAAGCTGTCACAAGACAACAGACATACATTCATAACAAAATGAATTATTTTAAAGAAAACTGACACATGCTTCTACTAAACTTCACCCTAAACACACTTTCTGCAGATCAGTGAAGTCACAGCTAAATAGTAGCATGTTTATCTCTAAGAGAGTAGCTGCACTTGATTCAATTTGAGATAAGATAAATACCTCAAATAAATAAATACAAATCTTTAAGAAATATAACTTTAATATTAAATTTTCAATTGACATAGTATTCATTATAAAAGCATCCACCGCATTTTCCCCCATTGCAGCTCCTGAACTTCTACAGCCTTAAGCTAGAGATTCCATATTCTTCTGCAAGGAATTAATTACCTCAGTGCTTTCAGGTTTTTCTTGGCTCCCAGTTAGTGGAGTATTAGTCTGTTGAAAAGTTTAAAACTGCTCTCTTCTATGTGCAGACCCTCTGTGCCCTTTTTAGCCTCTTACTCTAACTTTTCACCCTTCACATCCTCCCTCTCCAGCCCCTCACATACACCCCCAACCCCACAGTCCCTCTCCACCCTTTGTCGCCTCATTGGCCCTAAATGTCCCACAGCCCACCAGTATCACTCATCCCCAGCCCAGCAGCCTTGCTGCCTGGTCCCAGCTTCACTTCCCACTATCCCCTACCCATGACCTCCAATCTCGTTTCTTGCTCCATGTTCACCCTTGGTCGCTGGCCTCACTTCCTTTGACCTCAGCAGGCTCGCTCACTTCTGCCACTCACCTTCTACATGCCACTCCAATCATTGCTTTTCTCCCATGTTGGTTACTTATAGGCTCTTGGTGCAACCCTAGTGTATTTTGAGTACCAGCATGAGAAATGGCAATACATTTAAGTATTTATGGTTTGTAAAAACAATTTTAGGTACTTATTGCTTACTTTTGAATTATTTTATTGCTTTTCTAATTCATCTAGATAAGCCTGTAACATTCATGGAATTGTTTAATGCAATGGGTTAGACAGTGATCTTCCAGATAATTTCTAATCAAACTGTTCTGAGATATTATTACACACCTCTGGAGCAAGTAGGGACTTGAACCTAGGTCTCCTGGTTCAAAGGTAGAGACTTTACCATTGTGCCACAACAGTCCCAATGACCTTTCAGCTGTCTGACCAGAATTCGAAACCAGTCCAAAGTAATCTCAAATACATTTGGAAAGACTTTAAGTTACAAGGGGTTGGGCATAAGCACACAAACTGCCCCTAACTGGACCTGTCATTAAGAAGGGCCCAAATATGATTAGTGTGAGAAATTTAAATAAAGGTAAATTGACTGGGTGGTTTGCCATGATTGTAGATTGTTAATTGGTTGTTTTGAATAAGTGTTAGTGAATGGAGTTAGTTTGTGAAAACGTATTTAGCAAATAAGTATTGAAGTCAATTTGTGAAATTTGTTTAACAGACAGTGGTTATTTCAATTTTTTTTGCCTTTCTGATGTACTTAAGCTCTGATAATCACTTTCGATAAATACAGCTTATAAACAAGATTGATTGAAGGAGATAAAAGAAGATGGATGAATCGAAATAGATCAATAGATTAAAAAGAATGCAGGATAGACTAGCCAAATTCACACCATCAAGATCCTGTTGCCTATTTATCTAAAATTAGTGTAACTTCATTACTTAATTTCATTAGCTAATTGCAAAGTAAGGGACAAGTATGATAACATATGACCTAGTAGAGGGGCAGTCAATGGCCTAGTGGTATTATTGCTGGACTATTAATCCAGAAACCCAGATAATGTTCTGGGGACCAGGGTTGAAATCCTGCCATGGCAGATGGTGGAATTTGAATTCAATAAACATCTAGAATTAACAATCTAATGATGAATACTCATGAATCCATTGCTGATTATCAGGAAAAACCCATCTGGTTCTCTAATGCCCTTTAGGGAAGGAAACTGCCATCCTTACCCGGTCAGGCCTACATGTGACTCCAGCCCCACAGCAATGTGGTTGACTCTTAACTGCCCTCTGGGCAATTAGGGATGGGCAATAAATGCTGCCTAGTCAGCAATGCCCTCATCCCACGAATGAATAAAGAAATAAAAAGTAGTGCGATTTTGTAAAATTAATTCTTTAAAATCACTAATAAGCTGCTGTTTCCTCAGCTGTAAATCCTGAACAAACATAAAGATGTCCTTTATTCAGTATTGTAGTCAGATCAGAACAAAAATATGCTTCATGTTGGAATAGCTTAATTCTCATAAGCACCACACTGGTGATACAAAACACAATAGCAAGACTTTTTCCTCATTACAAGTAAAAGGAAAAAGCTGATGATATGTCACTTTATCCTTTATTGATATTTTTAATAATATTACAAATCAATATTTACAAGTCAATAAGTAACTTATGATAGAGGGAAGTTCATTGATGAAGCAACTCAAGATAGTTGGGCCTAGATCTCTACCCTGAAGTGATGTCCTGGAGTTGAGATGACTGACCTCCAAAAATTTCAATGATCTTCCTTTGTTCTGATATGACTGCAAACAGAAGAGAGCATTCTTCTGTTTCCCATTCACGAGTTTTGCTACCCTTTCTACTAGCTACCCTCTTGCTCCTAAGATGTGTATAAAGTGCTTTGGGATTCTTCTTAATCCTGCTTGCCAAGTACATTTCATGGCCCCTTTTAGTCTTCCTAATTCCTTGTTTACGTTTTTTTCCTGCTTCCTTTGTATTCCTCAAGGGCTTGTCTGATTTCGTTTTCCTGAATCTTACATATGCTTCCTATTTCTTAGTAACTAAACTTTTAATATCTCTTGTCATCCAGCATTCCCGAATCTTGCCATCCTTGTCTTTCACGGTCATAGGATCATGCTGGTCCTGAAAAGTCTCCCACATATCAGATGTAGATTTATCGTCAAACAGCCACCCCCAACCTGTGGAGTATCATGTGGAGTGAATCAAATTGCCTAAAGACTGGCATCTGTGACGTTGGGATCCAGAGTCAATGTCGATGTCTTGCAGGGGAATTCTCTCCCATCTGTATAGCACTGTGTTATGTGCCCACAATGGGACAGGACATACCCAGGGATGTGATGGTGGAGTCTGTGGCATTGCAAGGTATAATTCAGTGAGTATGACTATGTCAGGTTTCTGCTTGACTAGTCTGTGAGATGGCTCCCAATTTTGACAGCAATCTCCCAGGAGCACTTTTCATGGTCGACAGGACTGAGTTTGCCATTGTTGTTTCTGGTGCCTTAATCACTGCCAAGTGGCCCATCCAGTTCCATTCCTTTTCTGACACTTCTTAGCAGCTTGATACAACTGAGTAGCTTGCTAGGCCTTTTCAGAGGACAGTTGAAAGTCAGCCATATTGCTGTGCGTCTGAAGTCACCTGTAGGCCTGCCCAGGTAGGGATAGTAGTTTTCATTTCCTAAAAGACATTAATAAACCAGCTGGGTTTTTTCAACAGTTGCTAGTGTTAGATGATCATCATTAAACTTTTAATTCCAAGATTTCTTGTGAATTTAAATTTCACCATCTGCTGTCGTGAGATTCAAACCTGGGTTCCTCAGAGCATTACCTGGGTCTGTAGATTTTAATCCACTGAAAATACTATGGGACCATCTTCTCCCTCTGGATTGGGTGGTGTGGCCTGCTCTGCTCCAGCAGCCTGTCCACCAGCATCTCTAGGTCTCCATCAACAAAAGGAGGAACTAACTTGTCTCTCTGGGCCATGTGTTCTATATTGACATTGGAGAGGCACATTTTGAGAGGCAGTTTCTACCTTGCAGCATCTGAACTGGCACGTGGCTGGGCTTTAAACGTATAGTTCCAGTGGTGTGAATTCTGCAAGGTCCCAGCAACAGTGAGCACTTCTGTCTCTGCTGCCATGTGGTTCCACAAAGATGCATAACTAATAAGGCAAGGGCCGTAAATTTACATGAAAGGGGTAGCTCTAGGCTATAGCAGACTGGCCGCTATGAACCTCATTCAACAACACACAAATTCAAAATGGAAAAATTCAGCCCACTGATGTGAAAAATCATTCCCAGATTGTTCGGGACATTTGGCAGCATATTTCTCTCCCCGTGTTCTGCGCAGTCTCCTGGAGCTGTGTTTCAATCTGGTGAGCTGAGATAAAGATCAATGTATTTGCTATTTGTTATGTGGAGAAATTGGGCCGACAATTAATCTAAGAGTTCTCCTTTCCCTTCTTATTCAGTTGACTGATGCTTGTCCATGCCACCTTTTTACAGAGTTTAGCACTACAACTGATCAAACTGCTGCTGCTAGACCTCACCGTCCTGGGTCTGAGTTCCAGTAACATCACTCACACAAAGTGTGGGCAGCTATGCAAGTTGAACTTTTCATATAAACAAGTTAAACATCAGCTTCGATGTGTGTCATCTGTAATAATTGATCTGATTTTCTCTTGTGATATCCTACAGAGCTGGAATTGACTTCCTTCTTTTTACCAAGTGACAGGAGCCATAAACATGGTTGTGTTTATTTGTTGGATGGGATACATGTGGAATATTTAGAACTCTGGTAGTGCTTTTAAAAGCAAAATGGTGGAGGACCCCTGCTGCAAACAACAGATGAAGAATCCACCCTGACATTCCATCAGAACCTACTTATCTACTCTGCTCCATTATTCTCAGCACTCAGTAGCATAACATCATTCTTATGGAAATATTTGAAATAATTATATTACTATATGGGTAGGATTTAGAATCCGTACAGTGTGGAAGTAGGCCATTCAGCCCATTGAGTCCACACCACCTCTCTAAAGAGTATCCAACCTAGATCCACCCCCATACCCTATCCCTGTAACCCTGCATTTTCCATGCTAATCCACCCAGCCTGCACATCCTTGGACTGTGGGAGAAAACTGGAGCACCTGGGGAAATGCACACTGAGGTGGTGAGAATGTGCAAACTTCACACAGACAGTCACCCAAGGGTGGAACTGACCCCAGGTCTCTGGTGTTGTAAGGCAGCAGTACTAACCACTGAGCCATCGTGCTCCTCATACTCCTACTAAATTACTGTAATTATATACTATTATGCCTAAAGGTTAACAAGTTAGAGACAATTTTTACATTATAACCTTAAATTGGTTTTGAACTTTTTTAAAAAGCGTACATTTAGTTGGTGTTGGGTCTCCAAAACGCACACAGACAGCATTGCTACAAGAGATTTGACAGACATTTCTTGTTTTGTTTCATGTATTCCTGCTCAGTTTCACACTTAATTCCTATCATATACAATCACAGAATAGTACAGTGCAGAAGAAGGCATTTGGCCCATCCAGTCTATGACTGCATTTTTGAAAGATCAATCTATATAGGCCCACTGCCATCCTCTTTTTCCAAATCCCTAAATTATTTTCCTTCAAGGATTTACTCAATTTCCCTTTGAAGGAAATCTATCAGACTGTGAATTAAAATCCTGACCAGTATTGTGTGTATAATTGTTTCACGTGTCAATGTTTTTGCAAATCATGTTAAATCTGTATCCTCCCCTGTACACATCAGTCATTGAAAAACATAATCTAACTTTACTTTCTCTGAAGCATTCATGTTTGTAAACTCTTCAATGAAATTTTCTCTTCACCTTCTTTGACCTGAGGACAACAATTTGAGTTGATCTGTTTAACTGTAATCCATCAGCCCTGGAATAATCCCAAAAATTCTCTTGGGTACTACATCTGACACCTTAATTTCCTCTGGTATCAGAATGGGATATGTTACTCCAGCTGGGGTCAAAATAGTGTTAAATGTAGGTTTTCACATCATCCTGCTTTTCGTACTCTGTGCCTCTATATATTTAGTACAGGATTCCATACAATTTATTAACTATTTTGTAAACCTGTCGAGCCACCTTCAAATATTTGCATACACACCACAGACATACCAGACTATTCATCATTCTTCCTCAAAAATGTGTCACCCCATCCTTTTCTGCATCGAATTTCATCTGCTATGCATCAATTCAAACCACCAGCCTACTTATATCTTCTTGAAGCTTACAGATATCTTCTTCATTGTTTGCTGTATCATTCCCATTATTTCTTCACTGATCTATTTTTTAGTTGGCTCAAAATTAACTGATAAATCCAAAACAAAAAGATAAGAAAAATTAGAACTGCAGCTAAAGAAGTGCCAATTAAGAACTGTTAAGGACTTATGAAGACTACCAATGCTGAATGAACAGTCAGGAGAACCTACCCCTAATTTAAAATGAGAAGGACAACTTCAGCTCAAAAAATTGTCCAATCTTTTTTCTCAGTAATTGAAGTTTCTATTCTCCAACATAAGGTTTAAAAGAATAAAACTATCAGAAAAGGAGGAATGGGCACTGGCAAGAAATATGTAATGTAAACTTGTCCATCAACTAACCTGAGAAGTTGATGGACAAATTTTTGGAAGTTGGTCAGGTGGCCCCAAAATTATTTATTTTGGATGACTTGGAGATTGCTGTAATAAACCTACTATGAATATTTTAATAAATGTTACCAGAGTATTTTGGCCAGCCATAATTTTTGCCATATATTTCTATAAATTGATTGACACATTGGAAGGGACTTACATGTACTAATTAACCCTTTCAAATAGAACATTTGGAGTTTGAACTGAAGAATTGTTTTTTAGTAACATTTACAATATAAAAAGGGTCATCATCCCATTTTTCTGCAGCCATTCAAGAGTTAGACTATCAAGAATGAGGTAACCATACAGTTGGCTTATCAGTAAGGCAGTTAGGCAAACCAGTTGACGCCCAGACCAGCCAAAGAAAACAACAGAGCAAGTGATCAAAAGATCTGAAATACATTGTAACATATATCACCACTGCAATTCATCTGAGCATGTTGTGAAACTTAGATTGTTGTACAGCTGTACGGAGGAAAGTGTACTTGCTAGTTAGCTGAGCCAAGACAGTCAAGTGAAGGAATAGCACAGAGACTCCCCACAGGCATTCCCGAAGAGAAATAGAGCATCCAGATTCAGTGAACCATCATAATATCAGTCCACTGAAGGACCAGGTGATAAATGGAAGCAATTTCAGCTTTTGGTAGTCAAATCAAACAGGTTATACTATACACAGGTTATATTATATAAATCGATCATCCACTATACATTCCACCATTGAAAGTCAAAGTTATTCTAATTGAATAATGATTGGTCAGATAGCAACCTTGGATGAAATATTCTCAACTAGTTAAAAAAAAGCAAGATGTTGACAGCCCAATAATTTTATAGAATATTATGTTTAAGAGTCTCTACTTAAATTTCAAATTGTTATGACTGCTGTACAATTAATTAAAAATATACATCTGATCATAACTTACAGCTAATGGAATATTTGCTCTTAAGTAAATGATGACGGAAATACATTTTTGCTTTCCTATCTTGCATCATCCAGTTCACCATTAGCCTTGACAAAACCGAGCTACAAACGATCCAGCAAATCCTTGACTTTAAAATTATCTTTGTTTTCAAATATCTCCATAGCCTCGCCCATCTCTGTAACTTCTTTCAGCTTTGTGACACATCATGAATTTTGTATTCTGCCATTTCTGGTCTCTTGCCTATATCATGTGCACTTCACTTCATTGGTGGTCATGCTTCAGTTTTCCTGTCTGCTAGCTCTGGCATTCACTCCTTATAGCTTTCTACTTCCAAGCTTTCCTTCCACCTTTAAGATACTCATTAAAATCTACTTTTTCTTCCCGTCCTACTATCTACTTATTTGACTTGGTCTTATATTTTAGAAACACAAAATTATGAATAGGTCATTTCACCCATTAACAGTGATCCACCGCCATCCAATGAGATGAATTAATATCAATGGCCCCTCTCCATTGTCCTTCCATAGACCCACGTCCCTTGCATCCCAATTCCCTTTGATCTAGTGAGTGTCCCGAAATACACCCATTGCAGCATAGGTATTCATCATCATAACAGAAATGATGACCCCACATTCTCCAGCAGGGTTAGAAATGGAGGTTACTAGTGACCTGTCTGTATGCCCCTCCTTAGAAAAATGGGATAAGAATTTTAGTTATTTATGTAGTGTATTGCCTGTACCACATAATAATACTTTTTATGTTATAAAACTGAATTTTATCATAATTATGTTTTACATTGGCATAATGGTCTCAATTATACAATGAATTTTACAAAGTATAATGGTCTCAATTATACAATGAATTTTACAAAGTATAATGGTCTTTATTAAATATTAATAGTTTCATATTCTCTATTAGAATAAAGCAAGATATAAGATGCTCCATCAGACAACATTATAGTGTTACAAGGTATAACGTGTCTAAGTGTTATAATGGCACATTATATATTGTATTAAAGTATTCTGGAATTGGGGATCATCAATCATAAATGGTAAGTTTTAATCAAATTGAAAATTCCAGATTTTTCCTAGCTATTAAACTAGCAAAATCTACATTTTTTTTCTCTGAATTTGAGGGAACTATCATCTCGCAAGAAAATGCTATTCTTCCTACTAAATGTTTGGTGTGAAGGTAGACACACATTAAATCTGTGAAGCTAAGAAGTATGCTTTGTGCTTGCTGCATTAGTGTGTCCAGGGATATGCAGGCTAGGTGGGTTAGCCATGGGCAATGCACGGTTATAGGGATAGGATGAGGGGTGGTCTGGGTGGGATGCTCTTTGGAGGATTGGTGTGGACTTGATGGGCCAAATGGCCTCCTTCAGCACCGTGGAGATTCTATGATTCTATTATCACGCATATGCTGTACGTGCGTCTCTGGATTTAAGTTTTGACTGAAAATTAAACTAACTTGTGCAATTTGAGATAACAAGGTGTAGAGCTGGATGAACACAGCAGGCCAAGCAGCATCAGAGGAGCACAAAGGCT
>NC_063353.1:18759393-18805624 GCF_021869965.1 Rhincodon typus | reverse complement strand
TCTCCTCCCTACCTCCCCACCTACACTCACCTTTACTGGCTCCATCCTCGCCTCTTTGACCTGTCTGTCTCCTCTCTACCTATCTTCTCCTCTATCCGTCTTCTATCCGCCTCCCCCTCTCTTCCCTATTTATTTCAGAACCCCCTTCCCCTCTCCCATTTCTGAAGAAGGGTCTAGACCCGAAACGTCAGCCTTCCTGCTCCTCTGATGCTGCTTGGCCTGCTGTGTTCATCCAGCTCTACACCTTGTTATCTCAGATTCTCCAGCATCTGCAGTTCCTACTATCTCTTGCTCTTAGTTTATACTGTTTTACCACCACCCCCAACCTATATTAGGGAAATTGAAGAACCCGATTGCTCTGCTCCCATCAACTTTCACAAATGGAAAATTATCTCAAATTTACTCCTTTATTTTTCCCTACCTGGAACTCTATAGTGAACAACCAGCAACAATAGCTTCTTTCTTGTTCTTTGCACCAAATAACCAAACTGATTTTAGTCTTTGAATTCAAAGTCTATTGCCTGTCTTCCTTGATTAATATTAGCCTGCCCCCACCCCACGCCCGGCCATTATCCTTCCCCAACCCCCACACCCCATCACTTCTGATACTTATAACCAAGAATGTTTACTTCCCACTCATGGGCATGTTTAAGATCAATCTATGTTGTAGCTATGACCATAATCCCATGTGACAACTTAGGTCTGCAACCCGTCAACCTTACCAGTAAAACACCTCATATTTACACAAATGAATCCCAGCACCATACCGGTCTGCTTTCCTTTTTCCGTTCATCTAACTATATCTTTCGGCACTATTTTCATTCTGTTGCTGTTGGTCCTTCCCAGTGTTCTATGCACATTGTCTTTCTTTCTGTGCTTCATTCTAGTTCCCCTCTTCCAAAACTGCTGAACTATTCCACAATTGGACATTGATCCTGGTCCTGTTCAAGTGCAACCCATCCCACTGCTACAGCCTCCTCCTGCTCAGAATTTGTCCAAAATACCCAAACATCTGAAGAACTTCTTTCATCACCCCATCTTCAGCCATGCATTCATTCACTTGCACTCTCTTCATATTTTTGTACTCACTAGCCATAGTATTGGGATTAATCCAATGATTATTATCTTTGAGGCTATGGTTCTTTTTTACCTAGCTCCTCACTTCTGCTGATAGGACTTCAACACTTTTTGTACTTGTGCCACTGGCTCCAATACAGATCACAGCTTTATTTCTGTTCTCTCTTCCCCTTGTAAGGTCACCAGAAAATGAACAGCTGTATGTCAGTGAAACCTACAAGGCAAATATTGAAACAGAATTGTAGCAGAAGAGTAAAAGAATGGACAGCCAGTGGAAAAAGCGACTGAAATTAGAAACAGAGGTAGAAACATTTTCAAGAGGATAATGAAGATTGTTGATAGAGAGAGTGTGACAACCATGGGAATGGATAATAAGATTTGTCAACAAGATAAATGAGTCCATGAACCTAGAAGTAGTTTTGAAATTACTTGGTGTACAGTGTACTTGGGAGCTCAGTACTGGGTTTACAGCTTGCTGATATGAGTGCAATCCCATATTTTAAGGAAGAATTTCATGTCAGACTAGACATGAGAGAATTCCAGACAGAATTGTTGAGGGAACGTTTTTCTCTTCCTCAGAAGCAAGTGCTATAGATTTGCCTGCCATCTTTGCTGTACAGATACTGGGATGGTAAAGGAAGAAAATGGCAGTGCATTATGTCCTCATAGGAACACCTGAATCCGTAAAAATGAGACTAAAGCTTCCTAAAACAGTGGGAAAGTTATTGACATTGGAAAACTGTTTAGTTTTTAATGTGTCAATAGTGAGGTATGTATATAATCACTTCAATACATTAACAAATGGCATTTTAATGTCCATTTTAACATAAGTCTCTGAATACTTTTTTATTCAGATGTGGTAACAAGCTTCATGAGTACAAGGTCTTTCTATAGGTTTGACAACTTCCGGTGGCATTGTCCACACCATCAACATGAAATGAAGATAAGAAAAGTGGGGTGAGGGGTTTGGCAAGGAGGAATGGAAAGAAGAAGGGAAAATCAAACATGGGAGGAAAGTAGATGGGAGAAATATGGACAGAAAAGAATGTAGCGTTATGCAGAAGTGAAAACAAGAGAATTATGAGGGAAGGAGGGGAATGAGAGAAGGGAAAGGGCATGAAATGAGGGTGAAAATGGAGAGGGAAAGGAGAAAAAATACTGGCAAAAGGAGGGAAGGGGAAATCGACTGAGTGATAAATGGAAAAAGGGAAGAGTGAGTGTAAGGGAAAGAGGAAATTGAGATAGGTAAATAAAAACAAAGAACTGTGGATACTGGAAATCTGAAACAGAACTGATGATGGGTCACTGAACTCAAAACATAAACTCTGCTTCTCCTTCTACTGAAATTGAAATGGGATAGAGTGAAAAGGAATGGCCAAGGTCCTGATGAGAGGAATAAAGACTGTAGTTGGTGATGGAGGGGTGGGGAGCAGAAAGAGAGGGGCAACAGTGATGAGGAAGCAGACAAAGAGAAATTGCAGTCACATTGGAGTCAATTGGGTTTGTAATTCTTTTGTTGGTGGGGGGTACTTGATAGAATATGGAGTCTCAGTGGGGAGAATCTGTCTCAGCAGGTTGAAATGTTTTTTTCACACTGGCTGGCGTTTTGGAGTATAGTAAATGAAGCATCAAGTGGCTAATTATATTCCTATATTTGTTCCCCGTAATTGGATCTTCCATCAGCCACAAACAAGACTGAGGTTTCAATTGCCCAGCATTATACACAACCCAGGAATCAAACAAAGTAGGCTGTCCCTGTAGGTATCAATTCTTGCACAGGATTCCCCATTTGGGCTGAGGCTCATGCTACAAACCAACAGAGAAAATAGGTTCATATTATGTGTCCGTTGATAGCACTAGTGTCACTAAGTCACAATTCAGTTTGGTGTATGGGAGGGTAGAGATTTACTGTCATTGTCTATATTGGTACTAATGACATTGGCAGGACTAGAAAGGAGGCTCTGTTGAAAGAATCTGAACAGTTAGAAAGCTAATCAAAAAGCAGAACCTCCAAAGTATAGTATCGGGATAATTACTGGAGCCACTGGCAAACTGGCACAGTTAAATGCACGGCTCAAAAAAACTGGTGAGTGGAACTGGTTTCAGTTCATGGGGCACTGACACCAGTTCTGTGTTAGAAGGGAACTGTTCCAGTAGGATAGACTTCAGTTGAACTATGCTGGGACGAGTGTCCTGGCTTATTGAATAACTCAGGCTGTAAAAAGGGCATTAAACTAATTAGAGGGAGCAAGGATTTGGGTCAGGAAAAATCTGAGCTACAAAGCAAAAGCATATGGGAGCATTAGAAAGCAGCTGTTTGTACAATGATACGCAGTGTGGGACAGGAAGGTACAGAATGCACAAACATAGAAAAACAAAGCAAATGGATCAAAGAGAGGAAAATGTAATAACTCTTTACTTAAATTGATGTAGCATTCAGAACAAAATATAGACGTTAATAGGTATAATCTTATAACTATTAGAGATTATGTGCTGAATCTTACTTTTTTGAATGAGTTGCTTTGAGGTTTTTGGAAGGTTTTCACCATAAGGTCAAGTGGGTTTCTTACTGTATCTTACCAAACTCGCTGCACTAACTACCGATCTAACCGTATGATATAAAAGTAGGTATTATTGTAATTCCTTTATACTATTGCTGACAGTTGAATTAACCTACTTGCCTCAAAGGTGCTAATTTAATCCTGTCTAAACCTAGCAGCAAAATGCACCGATCTCCTGGTTCTTCTTTCTGATTGAAAAAGATCAGACAACATCCCCAGCCAGTGTTTTCTACAGGCCTTTCTTTTATTTCCAACTTGCCAGTTGGTCTTCTCTGCATCACCTAGGACCCACTGTTTTTAGTGCTTGCTGATGTTAATTGTAGTTATCAATTTGTAGCATATTTCTTCCCCTCCTTTTTACCCATCTTCCAATTCCACTACCACTTTAGTTAGCCCAATGATTGACTGATTGATTGATTTTATTGTCACGTGTACCTATATACAGTGAAAAGCTTTGTTTACGAGCGGTACAGGCAGATCATAGCAAGCAAGAGATGTACAGATCAGAGACTGCGAGGTGTACAGTTACATTATTTGAGGTGAAAGTCCTTTCTACAGTCTCATAATGGCTGGAAAAAGCTGTTCCTGAACCTGCTTGTGCGTGTGTTCAGGCTCCTGTATCTTCTGCCTGACAGAAGAGGTTGTAGGAGAGCATTACCAGGGTGTGATGGGTCTTTGACGATGTTGGCTGCCTTTCCATGGCAGCAAGCTATGTAAATAGAGTCCATGGATGGAAGGTTGGCTTCCGTGATGGTCTGGGCTATGCATGCCATCTTCTGTAGTTTCTTAGGGTCCTGGGCAGAGCACTTACCATACCAGGCTGTTATGCACCCGGACAGTATGCTTTCAATGGTGCATCTGTAGAAGTTGGTGAGGGACCTTATGGACATGCCAAATTTCCTGAGCCGCCTGAGGAAGAGGAGGCGTTGTTGTGCCTTCTTGGCTGTCACATTTACATGGGAAGTCCTGGCCAGCTCGTCGGTTATCGTCACTCCGAGGAACTTGATGCTCTTCACTCTCTCAACCTCAGTTCTGTTGATGTAGATGGGGGCGTGGGAAGTCAATGATCAGTTCTTTAGTGTTGCTGACGTTGAGAGAGATTGTTTTCATTGCACCACGTCACCAAGCCCTCTACCTCCGTTCTGTCGTTTGAATTGTCGTTGTAAGATATCCGTCCCACTATGGTGGTGTCCTCAGCGAACTTGTAGATGGCGTTCATTTGGAATTTGGCAACACAGTAGTAGGTGTACAGGGAGTACAGTAGGGAGCTGAAGATGTATTCTCGGGGTGGGGGGGGCGGTGGGGGAGCTGGGGAGACAATAGTGTTGAGTGTTATTGTGGAGGAAGTGCAGTTACCTGTCCTTACCGATTGCAGCCTAAGGGTCAGAAAGCTGAGGATCCAATTGCAGAGGGCAGAGCCCTCTGATTTCTCAGGCTCCTGGATTTGTTTTGTATGCATCATGCTTCATGCCATGGAGTATCAACTCATGTCAACTATCTTCCCCACTTCCCTGCTGAGTTGCGTGTGCTCTGCCCATGATCAGGTCACAGCTCCCAACTAACTTACACTGGCCCTGAACCACATTCCAATTTGACAGCCTTCAACATTGGAAATGTGGGAATCTGTGCAGAGGAAAATGCTGAAAGCGGAGATGAGATTTATAGGAATTGAATTGAGTGAAATAAAGGATTAAGGATCAGGAGAGAGAATGGGGGATTTTTATTCAAACATGCAGTGCTGCAATTTTCTATGTATAGACTCTCCTCACACACAGTGGGCAGTTTTGAACTGTTAACTTTATTAATGAATCTCCAGACACAGAATTCAATCTATAAAAACACAAATTTATTTTAAAATTGATATTTTTAACCATGTCTGCTTCAGTGTACAATTACCTAGTGTTTCAAGTCTGCCCTCATGACTATGGTTTTCATCCCTGGTGTCACACTAGTAATTAATCCAAAACTCCAGCGTAATACAGCTGTGGCTTAACCATAGCCTCATATGCATTTTATATTATTCTTTCCTGCTGAACTTTTATTCTGTGCTTGTATTTATAAAACTTAAATTTATGAATGTTTGGGGTGAATCATGTTCTTCCTCATCCTGTGTTTTGCCTGAAGTCTGGTCCTTGGCTCATAGTAGCCTTTCAATATCTCACTATCCTGTACCATTCTTTCCACTTGCCAATAACGTCCTTCAATTTTCAAGCCGTATAATACTGATTCTCTTCTCTTTTGCTTTTTCCCTTGAAATCTTCCCTCCAAAACATCTTCCGTACAAGTCAGTTTCTTCTTAAAATGTGTCCCACCTAACTTCTCTGCCATTTCCAAATTACGTTCAATAAATGTCATTGTTCACATTTGTAATAAGGAGGAGGAGTTATGTGCTCAACGAGACTATGGTTCTGAAATAGTTCTTCAGTAAAGCAGTCCCCCTCCGCAACAATCTCTGTCACATATTCCCTACAAACAGAGTTCCCCGTGGCATTGTGGAATAATTAATCATATATATAAATAATTAAGCAGCTCTGTTCTGTGCTGCCACCTTATGGTCAGAGTTTATATGCAGTCAGAATTGGTTGTCAGAACATAGGAAAACTATACAGCACAGAACGGGCCCTTTGGCCCACGATGTTGTGCCGAACATGATGGTAAATTAAACTAATCCCTCTGCCTGCCCTTGGTCCATAGCCCTCCGCTCCTTGTTTATTCCTTATACACCCCTATTGCATTTGACTCCACCACCATCCCTGGCAGCGCATTCCACACTCCTTCCACTCTCTGTGTAAAAGATTTGCCCCTCACATGTCCTGTGAACTTTCCCCATCTCACCTTAAATACATACACCCTAATTTTAGACATTTCAACTCTAGGAAAAAGATTATGACTGTCAACCCTATCTGTGCATCTCATAAATTTATAGACTTCTATCAAATCCCACCTCAGCCTCCGCCGCTCCAGAGAAAACAAATCGATTGTGTCCAGCCTCTCCTTATAGTTCATACCCTCTAATCCATGCAGCATTCTGGTAAACCTCTTCTGCACCCTCTCCAAAGCCTCCACAACCTTCCTGTAATGTGGCAACCAGAATTGAACACAGTACTTGAAGAGTGGTCTAACCAAAGTCTTGTGAAGCTGCAACATGACATTCTGACCATTGTACTCATTTCCCTGAGCAAAAAAGGCAAGCATGCCAGACGCCTTCTTTACCATCCTATCTACTTGCGTGATTACTTTCAGAGAGCTATGAACTTGAACCCAAAGATCCCTCTGTACATCAATGCTATTCAGATTCCTGCCATTAACTGTACATTTTTGCTTAACATTTGATCTCCCAAAGTGCAGCACCTCACACCTTAGAAAGATGTCTAATTTCAGTGTATTGATGGTGGCTTTTCCGTTGAAGTGAATTAGTATTATGGTGTTCATCTCCATTTATTGCTTTTCTCTGTAAGATTTGAATTAATTGATTTGAAAAATTATTTCGTTTGGAATAGACTTTTTTAACGTGGTATAAAAGCAGTAAAATTAACGCAAGGGCCATAAAAACCCCAGACAAATAATCTTACCATTTCTCCCCCTTGAACATAAAATTGACCCAGAGTTAAATACAGAAGCAGAACTGTGAAAATCTTAGAATGTTCCCCATCCAGGGGAACCTTCCACAGCAAGGTCACCTCATTGAATAAAGCAGGTCTTGTATCACCAGCAGTTCATCTCGGATATACACCAGAGCAGGTAAAGCTAAAGGTGCAGCAATTCCAGGTGGAATATGGTGTTTCCCGTGAAACATGATTTTAAAAGAAGGTCCCTGGGCTTTGTGTAATTGGGCTGAAAGATTGTGCACAAAGTGTTCAGGATTTAGGTCTAAAACTTTAGGCCTGTTGTGGGCAACATATCATCCATTAGTGTTGGAAATGAGGTAGTTCCTAGCGTGGATGTCCTCTCACTCACCAGCCACAAATTCTCTGAAGTGAGGGCATGTTTGAGGCAGATAAGGTTTTATTCCAGATAAGGCCCTGTTGAGACTAGTGGCATAGGCAGAGTATTTTCTATCCTCCCGCCTAATTGCCATTCCTCCTGCATTCCAATGTGACAGGAAGCACGTGACATAGGCCATGGATTCTCTATTAGAAGCACCATTGATATTCAGGACCAGAACAACCTTCTGCACCTATGGTTTTGGTACATTTCCCTGGAAGTCCTTTCTGAGCACTGACATCACTACAGTGTGATTGAGAATGTCACGAGTAAATTGACGTCATAAAGTACATTTCTGGTACCTCATAGATCTGGAGCATTCACCAAAGAGGTTCTTCTCCCACTGCCCCAACAATCACTTACTTGCCCATGTTTCTCGGGTTTCTTCCTCAAAACGGCTGAGCAGAAGGCGGCTCAGACTCCTCACTTGTGACAGATCTGCCTCATGTTTGGTGATTACTTCCCAATGGGTAAGGTAAAGGTAAATTCACCATAGTCCCGGCGGACCACAGAGCTGTTCTCTCATTAGATAGAAAGAGAGAGAGAGAGAGAGAGAGAGAGAGACACAGAGATGACTGGTTTGACCTGAGGATCAGCACACCATCAGGCAAGACAGACAGGGCCTTCATGATAAGCTCAACGGGTACAGTGACTGAACTTCCACTGTTGACATCACTCTGCATTGCAAACCAGCTATCCAGCCAACTGAGTTAATCAACCCCCACTGAAGGAGAAAACAAGCTCTCCACTTGCTATCTTTTGGTATGTAACCTTGGTGTTTCTTCTGAAGATATCTGTAAAAGCATAAGAAGAAGACTTACATTTATTTAGTACCATTCACGATCATTAGCATCTCAAAAGTGCTTTACAGCTAAGGTAGTACTTTTGAAGTTAGTCACTATTGTAATGTAGGAAATGCAGCAGCTACATTCTGAACAGAAAGACCACATGAGCAACACCCGATAACAACCAGATTATGGTTTTATGATATTGATTGAGGGATAAATATTGGCTAATACACCAGGAAGAACCTTCCTACTCTTCTTTGTGTAATAGTACTAATGAGATCTTTTATGAGCAGGCAGATAAACCTTGTTTTAATGTCTCATCCAAAAGATGGCACCCGCAGCCTTAACTTTTATGCTCAAGCCCTGCAGCAGGACTTGCAAAGACAACCCTTGTAATTCAGAGGCATCAGTGCTACCAGGTGAGTTACTGCAGGCGATGTGTGTGGGAGATAAAGGAAGCATTTGTATGGAAGTCTGTTTATTTGAATCAATGGAGATAGGGAGGGTAACAGGTGTTTGTGTGTGAGGGAGAGATGGACTGCTTTTCAGCCTACTCAATATGATCAAATTCACCGAAGCTCACTTGGGCTGATTAGTGGCAAATAACATTCAGAACACACACATGCCAGGAAATTACCATCTCCAATAAGAGATAATCTAACCACACTACTTTGACATTCAATGGTGTTACATTACTGAATCCCCCACTATCAACATCCTTGGGGTTACAATTGACCAGAAACTCAATTGCACTCACCACATAAAAGCAAGATTCTTAGACACCACCTTCCAACACACAACCACTTCCACTGAGATGGACAAGGGCAGCAGATACTTGGGAACACCACCACCTACAAGTTCTACTCCAAGCCACTCATCGTCCTGATTGGAAATATATCCCCATTCCTTCACTGTCGCTGAGTCAAAATCCTGGAATTCCCTCCCTAACTGCCTAGAGCACATGGACTGCAGTGATTCAAGAAGGCAGATCACCACCACCTTCTCAAGGGCGACTAAGGACAGGAAATAAATATTGGCCACCCAGCAACTGCCACGTCCCACATGAATTTAAAAAAATACATTCATCCTCCATCATACAGATGTCTTTTTGGATCAAGAAGCATGTAGACATGAATGCATTTGCCCTGAATGTAAATGCTGACCATTTCCGGAACTTGTATTAACAATGTGTTTTTGACAAGTGATGAAACATCTTGAAATACTGATGTTGCTTGAACTAGCTTTGCGATTGACGTCAGTGCTGTACAACTGTTGAGGAAATTATGAGTGAATTTCGATTACATTGCTTTAATAGATGGCTGAGTCTTTCTGCATATAAACACTTTATTAATCATGCTGCTTTCTGTGCAGACAAGTATGCAAGTTCTTCACATAATAAACAATGCTCATTATTTATTACTCCCTGTATTGTGAAAAAGTCCTAAGGGAAATTTTGGGAGATTTTGTTTTTACAACAGGATCTCATGGTAATCTCATCATCTACCACGTAAAGACATTCTTTCTATCTTTGTTATTACATTAAATTTATGTTCCCGTGTTATTGTCTTGCCCACCAGTGGAAACAATCCACCATTATTGACTTCAACAGAATCCTTCATAATCTTAGTGACTTCAATTGGGTCAATCTTCTCGGCTTGGAAAAATACATCAACCGTTTAATCTTCATGTCAAGGAGGTAAATAAAGGGAGATGGTGGTACAGTGATAATGTTACTGGATTAGCAATCTAGAGACTCAGGTTAATGCTTTTGGGTTCAAATCCCACCACAACAGCTGGTAGCACTTAAGTTCAATTAATAAATCTTGAATATTAAACTAGTCTCTGGTGACAATGAGGCTGTATTTGATTGTTGTAGAAACCCATCTGGTTCACCAACATGCTTTGGGGAAGGAAATCTACCATAATTACCAGGTTTGGGCTACATATGACTGCAGTCCCGCAGCAATGTAGAAGCCTCTTAATTACTTTCTAAATTGGCCTAGTAAGCCTCTCAATTCAAGGGCAATTAGGAATAGCAAATATTGAACTTGCCAGCAACACCCATATCATTTGAAAGAATAAAAAATAATTTTTAGAATGAAGAAGATTAAGTTAAAGCTATTTGGTTAAGCCACCTGCTTGCATTGGGTTAATGTAAGACCATGAGACAGTGCTTCCTAAACATTTTCCCACCGTGATCTAATTTCAAGACTTTAAAGTTCTTGCAAACCCTAGGGTGAACCAAGAGCCTGTTCAAGCAGGAACAGAACTGGTCTAATTTAATTGGAGCTCCAAGTCGACCACTGAAACTTGTGAGCTCAAAATCCCAAAGTTTTAGTTGGCAACTCCACTTGGGGCCTGGGCCCACACCTAGGGAAGACCTGACATAAGATAGGAAAGCAGGATTTGGCCTTTCAAGCCTGCACTGCTATTCAGTGTGATCTTTACCTCAACTTCACCCTTCTTTGTGGGAGAGGTGGTGAAACATAATGGTATTGTACTGGAATAGTAATCCAGAACCCACGCTATCAGTCTGAGGACATGGGCTCAGATCACAAATTGCCAGATGGGGGAAAGTTGAATTCAATAAAAATCTGGAATTAAACAAAAAAAACTGCCTAACGGTGACCATTTAACCACAGCCTATTATAGTAAATACCAGTAAGATCATAAGAAATAGGAACAGCAGTTGACCTGTCGGCCCCTCAAACCAGCTCCACCATTCACTAGGATCATGACTGATCCGACACTCCTCATATCCACTTCCGTGCCCCTTCCCTGTAACCTTTGATTCACATACTGATCAAGAATCTATCTCAGCATTAAATATACACGAGAACTCTGCCCCCACAGGTCACTGTGGCAAGGAGTTACAAAGACTCTTAACCCACAGAGAAGAAATTCCTCCTCATCTCAATCTGAAATTGGTGCCCCTTTGTTCTGCGACAATGCCCTCTGGTCCTAAATTCTCCCATGAGGAGGAACATCCTTTCAGCATTTACACTGACAAGACAGAGTCATACAACATGGGAACAGACCCTTCAGTCCAACAAGTCCACACTGACGATGTTCCCAAACTAAACTAGACCCAATGGCCTGCATTTGGCCCATCTCACTCCAAACCATTCCTAGTCATGTACTTATCCAAATGTCTTTTAAATGTACCTGCATCCACCACTTCCTCTGGCAGTTCATTCCACACACTAACCATTCTCTATGTAAAAAAACAGTTGCCCCTTGTGGCCTTTTTAAACTTTTTCTCCTCTCAGCTTAAAAATATGCCCCCTAGTTTTGACTCCCCAAACTTAGTGAAAAGACCTTTGCTACTTACCTTATCTATGGGTCTCATGATTTTATAAACCTGTAAAAATTTGTCCCTCAACCTCCTATGCTCCAGTGAAAGAAGTCCCAGCCTGTTTTTATAACTCAAACAATTCATTCCCAGCAACATCAAGGTAAATCTTTTCTGAACACTTTCTAGTTTAATAATATCCTTCCTATAACAGGGCAACCAGAACTGCACACAGTACTCCAGAAGAGGACTCACCAGTGTCCTGTACAACCTCAACATGATGTCCCAACTCCGAAACTCAAAAGTCATACATTTCAATGAGCTCACTTCTCTTTGTTCTAAACTTCATGGAGTAGAGTTCCAACCCACGAAGCCTCTGCTCATGAAACAATCCCTCCATACTTGGGATCATCCTCGTGAACCTTCTCTGAACCACCTCTAATGTAATGATTTCTTTCCTTAAATAATGGGTCCAAAACTGCTCACAGTACTCCAGATGTAGTCTCACCAGTACCTTGTATAACTGCAGCAAGTCTTCCATACTTTTGTACTCCAATCTCCTGAAATAAGGGGGCCAACACTCCATTAGCCTTCCTGATTACCTTCTGTACCTGTTAGCTTTCTGTGTTTTTTGCACAAGTACCCCCAAGTCCCTTTGTATTATAGTTTTTCCCTATTTAAATAACACCCTTCTTTTGTTCTCCCTTCAAAAATGAACTCCCACATTATACTCCATTTGCCAACTTTTTGCCCAATTACTTAAACTATCAAAATCTCTCTGTAAACTGTTTTTATCCCTCTCACAACTTGCCTTTCCATCTATTTTTGTGTCATCTGCAAGTTTGGCTACAGTACATTCGCTTCCTTAAAGTCATTAATTATTGTAAACAGTAGCAGTCCCAGTACTGATTGTTGAAGAACCCCACTGATTATAGATTACCATCCTGAAAAAGAACCCCTTCGCCCCACTCGCAGTTTACCGATCACATTCTCTATCTACACCATTCTAGTGCCTCCAACATTGTGGTGTCTTATCTTATGACTTAACATTTTGTGAGGTACCTTGTTGAACATCTTCTGGAAGTCCAAATACAACACACATACCGGTTCCTCTCTATTCACTCTGGCTGAGACTTTCCCAAAAACCTCAAATAAATTAGTCAGATTGATTTCCCTTTCATGAAGCTATGTTATCTCTGCTTGATTTGATTTTGGTTACCTACTTTGTGTCTCCCTTCCTTTTTGAATAGGGCTGTCATTGGCAGTTTTCTACACCTCTGGTACTACTCCAGAATCTAGGGATTTTTGTAAAATTACAACCAATGCATCCTCTAGCTCTGTAGCTACTTCTTTTAGGATCCTGGGATGCAGGCCATCAGAGCCAGGGGACTTGTCTGCTTGGCCTGCTGTGTTCATCCAGCTCTACACCTTGTTATCTCAAAAGATTTCATTTTTGTTTAGGAGTAGGGATGATAATAGGAAGGGAGGAATTGAGGGAAGTTGGTGGGTAAGAGAAGGAGGGGTGACCTTTTTGAGGTGTATAAAATCATGAGGGGCATAGATAGGATGAACACATATAGCCTTTTTCCCAGGAATAGGGAATTGAAAACTAGAGGGCACAAGTTTAAGGTGAGAGGGGAAAGATTTAAGAAGGACCAGTGCAGCAACTTCTTCATGCGCAGAACGATATGTATATGGAATGGGCTGCCAGAGAAAGTGGTTGAGGCAGGTCCAATAGCAACATTTAATTGTTGGGAAAGGTTTAGAGGGATATGGACCAAGTGCAGGCATTTGGAACTAGCTGAGTGAACACAATGGTCAGCATAGACCAGTTTGGGCCAAAGGGCCTGTTTCCATGCTTTATTACTCTATTCTATGACTTTACCCATCTGGTTCACTTCTGGTCAGTATATTGACCAAAATTACTCAATCACTTAGAGGTAAAGAAAATCATAAGTGCTGGTAAGTTGAAGAAAGAAGAAATGGAAACTGAGTTCTGATGAATGGTTACATCAGAATGTTAACCTGCCTGTCTTCTTTAGCTGATAATCAAAATTCCAACAGTTCTTTCTTACAATGGGGAAGGAAGATTATTTTGCCATTTCCCAGCTTTTGTGAATCGTAGTTTCAAGGTTCAGTGTAATGCTGATGGAGTACACAATTGTTACAGATGCTGTCTTGCCAATGAGATGTTGAACTGAAGCACCATGTCCCTTCAGGCGGATGTAACAGGTCCCTTGGCACTATTTGAAGAAGGGAAAGTTCTACAAGTTACCTAGCTAACATTCTTTCCTCAGTGACAACCAAAAACAAGGCATCTGGTTATTTATCTCATTTGCGGTTTATCCGCCCTTGCCATATGCAAATTGGTGCTTTTGTTTACTAACGTAACTGGTGGCGGAGAAAAAAAAAGAATCTATTATGTCATGACTCAATGGGTAGCATGCTGGAAATCAAACGTTGCAATTCCCAGATTCATCACAAAAGTTGAAGATTTTAAAGTAAGGGCACAAAATTCCCTAATTTTCAAAAACAGTTTCTTAGAAAGTGCAGACAAGCTTTTTGCACTTAGCAAGAATTGCTATTCATTACATGTAATATGGGTACAGGTAAACAGTTATATACCGCCAGCATAACACTACTGATTAAAACTCTAACCTGCCTATGAACTCCTCCTTACACATACACACAGACATACAGACATGGAAAAAACACATGAAGAAAGGGGAAAAACTGGAAAGACAATCCAGTAGTCTTTGTCTACAAATTCTCTCAAGCTGGTTCTTGCTGATCCGAAAGTTTCCTCCTGGCTTCCATTTTCTGATTGTTTCCACTAGTTCGCTGAAGGCACAGAGTGGCTAGTTCACTTGTAAAATGTCTCTGATTTATCAAAAGTCACAACTTAGAACAATTGCTAAAGGTAAGATTAACTTTTTTTTTCAAGTTTCAAGTGAGATTTGATTTTTCAGAACAGAGACACAGCACCCGAGATGGAGGAGATCAAAACTCTTCTCTATAACTTATTCCAAATCCAAGCGATATAGTTAACAGAGACTCAATCACATGACTGTTGGCAATCAAAGTTCCCTTATTATCAGTAACTAATCACTAGTCCTTAGACCAATCAACTTCTTATTGCTACTGAGTTGCATCTGTAGAAAGAATGTTTTGGCTCCAATTTGTCTATAACCATTTCAATTACTGCCTGCTTAAACAGCTGTATAAATACAATGCTTGCCATGGGCATTAGGTTTCCTACTTTCGAACCATGCACCAATCCTTTCAAAACACTGGTTTTAAAACAGTTCTGTCTAATTTCAGGTCACAATTAAAAAAAAAAACGCAAAATAGAAAGACACAGTCCTTACAACAATGAAAGTAATTCTTTAGTTGCAACATAGTTTTAGACATTTCTCAGATATATTGGGGTGCCATAAATTCAGGTGCTTGTGCAATATTAAAAAAAATTCTGTATGCCTTGCATTTGTTACAAATGGCTGTTTATTTTTAAACTTACAAAAATAATTATTATAAATCCAACCTTTAAATTGCCTTAAATGCATATCAAATCTTAACAACATAGTTAAAAAGTAGTTAGGGGTAAATTTGGATCAGGCATGAACAGACTTCCCATGTTATTGAATCCTATTAGCTTATTAGGAACAACCTTATAATATCTACCAATTATGAAGCAACAACAGTCTTTCTCCAGGCATTCAAATTCCTTAGAAACAGAAGGTACAATCATATAAAATATTGACAGGCTGTGTGATGCTTTCAGACTAAGACAATCTACATGGTTAGAAATTCCAACTTGAAGCCATTGTTACCATCACATAGCCCAATGCATTGCTAAAGGAAAATTTACTGTGTGCACCTAATACTGCAAATGTGCTTATAATCAAAGTATTTGCAATTCCATTACACTGAGCGTACAGATAACATTATCATCCAACTATCTTAAAACAAAAGTCATAAGACCACACCACAAAACATCAACATCCCAATGGTCTCAGTAAGTGTGTGTTTATATCTCAAGTTTACTTAAAAACATTCTCAAATTGTCAATGTCAATTGAAAGAAATATGGAAAAATAATTTCCTGGGCTCTTTGGGAAGCAACGTTGTCAAAACATTTCCTCCAGTCACTGTTTCTGCCAAGATTATTAACAGGTTCTAAAAAAATACCTTCTTAAAGAAATACACAATCTGATTTGAAAAGCAATCTTATGATAATATGAAGAAAATGGACATTAATACTAAAGGACTGAGGCAAAGCTTCATCTGTCTTGAAAACAGTTTTAAATCATGTTCAATCATTGTCAGAAATGGGATGCAAAGGTTTTACTCTGGCTAATCGAGACAGGCCTAACCGAAGGCCTTGACATGGACTTCTGACAGAAGTTTGTTCCCGTGGGTTACCACTGCTTTCTTTAGGGGCTGTAAGAGAAGATCAAAATTTTCCCTGTTTTAAAGTGTAAAAACAGAAATGGTTGAAAGCAAAATGATAAAAGTATTTCAATCCTTAGGCTTTCCAATTTTAAAACAGAATATTATTTAATAGTATTTTTGACATAGAAATTCATGACCTCCATCTTTGCTTGATACAGTACACAGGCAAAAACAAAATATGCAATATGTCTCATTGAATACAGGACTGACTGATCCAATGAAATTGTGCTGAAAAAGGGTTTGCCACTATTCTAGCATTCAGTATTTGTGGGACACTTAAGTACTTTGAACTGTTTAAATCAGTAGATGAGAACTTTAGTGAGCTAAGTAAGGACCTGTTAGCTCTTGCAGTCAGAAAGATTACAGTAAAGGATTACGGAATATAAATAGCTTAACCCTCTGAGATAACAAAGAGAATGCATTTTTTTCTTTCAAAGAGTTGCACAACACTCATACAAACTATACAATACAAACATTGCATTTTTCTTATTTAATTTCTCTGCACTTAAGGATATAAAAGATATTCGTACACATACGGTCAACTTTTTCCATTATAAATTCCTCTCCTGTCAATTTTAAAGGGAACTGAATATATCACATTCCTCAGGAACAACAGTGTTATCAAGTTTTAGATTGTATTTTCTAGCTTCTCAGAGTGAGCTAAAGAGAAACTCTTTTGCTGCAAGTTTTCAGAATGTGCCACAGTAATGATTGGAACCGAGTAGATCTTTTGACTGTGAGATCTTTGATTAGGATACTTAACCTGGGCCAATCAGGAAGCATTGGCTGACCAATACTAACAGGAGATTTAGAATCTCCTCAGTTCAGGGGGCTGACTCTGAGCTGGCTGGCCCAGCCAGTGTACTGTGCAAAAGTAAATAAAAGGTGGCTTGGTGACAGGATAGCGGCCTCTGTACAGTCATTTCAGCCACATTGTCACATCTTTTGCTATTTAACCGGCAGTTGATAAGATAAACATTTTATTTTTGCAAATCTAATTTTCTTTGTAGTTAATATTAACTGAAATGTATAATTTATATTCAGAAGTCTGCAGCTGTAAGAAAACTTTTAACATGGACTTCAGTGGAAGAGCAATTAGATTTTGTAATTAAAGCAGCAGCTGAAACTAGTTCCTCTGTAACTGGGTCAGCCATGCCCCCTTGTGTGAGGAACATAAAACTAGCCAATTTAGTGTGACTTACAGTAGATGCTCGGAATTGAAGAGGAAGGAAAGGAGGTTCTCCTTTGTTTTTACTTTACTAAGTTGTTCAGCTTTTAGGAATCGATTCTTACTCTGCTACAAAAGAAGCTAGTTCTTTGATAATGATCTAATAAGTGACTAAGATTTATTCTATTTATAACATTCAAAATAGTGTAGCAACTAGTGATAAGTTAATAAAATATATACAAAGGTAGACAAATAATGGAATAAATTAGTTACTTAGAACATATTAAAAATAGGTGATGTGTCAAAGCTACAGTATGTAGGAGCTCCTGGATGCCAATGTGATCCAGGGCTAATATGTCAACATAAGTGTTGAAGTATGAACAGCTTCTGCTCAGAAATTTTGAGTTGGAGGCTGAATTACACAAGCACTAAGATATATTTGGGATAGGGAGGTTATCTGGATTCTTTGCATCAGGAAGCAGTCTATTACTTAGGATAGGGTTTTCTGATTTGGTCACTGTTCAGGGACAGAGGTGTTGACTCCAAGTGAGACAGATAAGAGAACCCAGAGGGAAGAAGGATAGGAGCCTGAACCTTTGCAATGGAGCAAGGTGTATGAGGTTATTGGAGTTCTTTGAGGAAGTAACATGCTGTGAATCAAGCAGAACCAGTAAATGTACTGTAATTGGATTTCCAGAATTCATTTGATAAGGTGCCACATCAAAGGTTATTCCGAAAAATAAAAGATCATGGTGTTGGGAGTAATAATATTGGCATGGATAAAAGTTTGGCAAGCTGACAGGAAACAGAAAGTAGTCATAAATGAGTCATTTATTAGTAAGTAAGATTAATGAACACTGTGCTACAAGGATCAGTGCTGCGAACTCAATATTTTGCAATTTATATAAATAATATGGATGAAAGGACAAAAACTATGGTTGATAAATTTGATGATGATACAAAGACAGGTAGGAAAGAAAGTTGTGAAGAGGACATAAGGAAGCTACGAAGGAATACAAATAAGTTAAATGAGTTGAGCAAAGATCTGGGAAATTGAGTAAACTGTGGCAGGAACAATAAAAAAGCATAATATCAAAATAGTGAGAGATTGCGAGCTCTGAGATGCAAAGGAATCTGTGACCTAGTAAAAGAATCACAAAAGGTTAGTATGTAGGTACAGCAAGGAATCAGGAAAGCTAACAGAATGTTGTCATTTATTACAAGATGAACTGAATACAATAGCAAGAAGGTTACGCTTCAGTTATACAGGCCACTGGTGAGACCACATGCAGATTACTCTGTACAGTATTGGTCTCCTTATTTAGGAAGGTTGTAAATGCATTGGAAGCAGTTCATAGAAGGTGAACGAGATTAATAGCTGGAATGAGTGGGTTGTCTTGTGAGGACAGGTTGGACAGACTAGATTTGTACCCTCTGGAGTCAATACAGTGTGGAGCTGGAGGAACACTGCGGGTCAAGCAGCATCAGAGGAGCAAGAAAGTCGACGTTTCATGTCACCAGTCCTGATGAAGGGTGTAAACCCGAAACGTCAACTTTCCTGCTCATCTGATGCTGCCTGACGTGCTGTGTTCCTGCAGCTCCACACTGTATTGACTCTGAGTCCAGCATCTACAGTTCTTGCTATCTCCTTTGTACTTTCTGGAACTTGGGTGAGTAAGCAAAGACTTGACTGAAATATTGAGATCCTGAGGGGTCTTGACAAGGTACAAGTAGTAAGGATGTTTCTGTCTGTGAGAGATTCTTGAACAGTAGGCCACAGTTTGAACATAAGCGGACAACACATTTAAGACAGTGATGAGAATTCTTTTCTAACAGAGGCTGGCATGTCTGTGAACTCTCTACCTCAAAAGGCTGTGGAAGCGGAGTTCTTGAATATTTAAAAAAGAGGTAGATAGATTCTTGATAAGTAAGGGGGTGAAAGGTTAATGGTGGTAGGTGAGAATATATATTGATCGTATCAGTCATGATTTTGTTTAATGGCAGATCCAAATTGAGGGGCCAAATGGCCTACCTTCTTGCTTCTTATCTGTGTGTTAATAAGTTTTAGAAAAAGCTAGAGTGAAGTCATTGGAAATGGTGCAAAAAAAAAATTCATAAGAATGGTTCTCAAGAAAAGGAATTTAAGTTATGTCGATAAAATGGAGAAGCTCAGGCTGTTTTATTTAGAGAAGATTGGGAAGCAATTTGATAGAGGCATTCTACGCTATGACAGGTTGAGAAAGAGCAGATGAAGAAAATATGGGAATTGCGTTTGCATGGCAAAAGGTTTTAACGAAGAGGACACCAATTTAAGGTGATTGGCAAAAAAAAATGTCATGAGGAAAATGTCTAATGCACCTTGTAGTTTGCAGCTGGAATGTACTGCCTGAAGGTGTGTGGAGGCAGAATCCATTGTGACCTTATAAAGGAAATTAGACAAAGCACCAGAGGAAAGAAATTTTGCATGTTATAGGGAAATGGTAGGAGAGTGGGTCTAACAGAGTTGTCCATGCAGCAATATGACATGGACATGACAGGATAGAATGGCCTCATTCTGTCCTGTAACCATCCTATGATTCTGATAGAAATTAAATTATCCTCATCACTGCAATACCAAAATAAATGTTAATTGTACATAATTATTCTAACTTCACCAATTTTGAATTTTTGGTTGAGAGTCAAGTTTGTCACTTGAAAATTCCTAATGTTACTTATTTCCCTTGAGAGGCTGTCAAAGTTATTAAAATCTTGAATAAAAGTTAAAGGTAAATGGATTCAAAATTGATCTCATTATACATGTGTTTCTAGACATAATTTAGAAATTAAAATCTGTTTTTTGGATAACAGACATATACCTGGTGGAGTCCACTTTGGTTTTTTGATTCCAGTGGAAAGACATGATTCCTGTAACGATTTAGAAGGTGGCAGAGAAGCTGGCATCTCTTCCAATAATAAAGGCTTGCTTTTTACCGGAACCACAGCTACAGGGGATAATGTTAAAATATTATAAGTTCCACTGTCCCCTTTTGTTGTTATCCTTTGGAATCATACAATCAGATCACAGAAGTGCACAAAACAGCACTAAATACTGCTGCTTTCTGTCACTGTAAAGAAGTGGCTGATCCATGTAGAATATACCTGCAATAACATAACTGAAGTTGGTAACTCTATGTAGTAGAGCAGCAAAAATGAACTTCAAACAAACCGCTTTGTGCAGTACATCAAAACCCCGAAAGGGGGATGGTGATTAGAATTAGAAGAACTGATGTTAAAATTTCAAAAAGGGTTCTCTTCTCTAACACACATTTCTCAACACATCAATCAAGGCGTTTCCTTTCAAGACTTCTTTTATACCCTTAAGTATACCACCAGAAAGTTCAGGAACAACAAAGATTGACTTGCTTTTTAAGCGTCCTCGCTTATTATCTGTAAAGTATTCTACATTTCACTAGGACTCCTAACTCAAGATGCATATGATTTATTCTTGGGAGTATTTGGGAAGACATCAAATCCGACAAGTGTTCTAACACATGAGGAAGTTTACTTTCATTCAGCAGGTTTGCAGTTTGTTCCCTACTCCATAGAAGTGCTCAAACATTTAAATGGAACAAATAACATACATAAAAGATGTTTGAAGAAATCAGCCAAATTTTCCATTACATATTCTAAATATGGTTATATCAGTCAGGCACAATTTCTAAATGTCTCCTTTTATCTATACTTTTAGCCATTACTTAGTAGTTTGCATGCCATTACAAATATAACTTTGATGGAATGAACTAATTGAGCACATGGTCTTCTGTCTATATAGTATAAGTGGCACACTCTAAAATTAGGGTAAATGTGGGATTTACAAGTTGTATTTCTGCAGTCCCAAATATCAGAATGCAGTTTTTAAGGATTTATTACTAACTTCTAAACTATTAATTTTGCAATAAGGTATTCAACGTTTTTGCTTTTTTAAAAATAAATCTGCATTTTACTTAACCCTAAAATGTAATTAAATAGTTTCAGTTAGAAGTGAAGAGTTTTTAAAATCTTAATAGTTTTGACAGGAAACTAATACATCAAGTCTGAAAATTTTTAAAAGAAATTGACTGTAACAAATAAATTTTGCTTCATTTTTGCTAAACGTCATTGAAGCAATTAAACAGAGTGCTCCAAATAAATGGGATATCTCTGATAGCCTCAAGAAAAATGTTGCACTTCATACTGGAAGTCTGTTAATTATTGCTCATGTACAAATATTCCATAATCATTCCACTGTTAACTGCATTACAGAATTCACAATGACCTTGCTCTCTAATTTACAACACGAGTTTTGTTAAACACAATTATTTGCAATGGTCAGAGAACCTACCTGTAGGAATGTTGTCAAGTTTCAGAGATTTTTTCTCTTTCTTCTTGGTTTGTGTTTTAATTTTATCCTTTTTCTTATTTTTATTTGACATATTTTTAAAAGTAAATTCCTCATCCTCATCTGTACTATTTTCACTGCTTTCTGATTCTTCAGCTACAAAAAAAAACACAGTTGAAAATCTAGAAATATATGAAACACAATCAACAAAGCAAATAGCCAAAATAATACTTCATTGTTCCATTTTTACTCTCAGCCTTTTTGCAGACTATAAATGCATGGCATTTTAATTGAGAATGGGATCACTTGGTATATTCCTGTTCATCAGAACTGTCTGTTCTAACCCCAGTTCCCTGCTCTATCACTATGTGCTTTACCACTTTGTCAATTGTTTACCCAATTCCCTTTTCAACATTGATCATCACATGACTATTGAAGCCAAGTCAATGCATTCCATCACTACTTCATCCACTTGTCTTTTTGTATTAAATCTTACATTTAAAGTTCTGTGTTTCCACTTTTAAATCTCTCTGTTACTTCAGTGAATTTCTGTTCAGAATGCCACATTTTCTTTTTCCCTTAAAATTGCCAGAATTGAAATGCATTCACCACATATCTGTCCATACCCTTGCTGCATTTCTTGTTTTCTTTATGCAAACTCACCAATCGCTGAAGGAATGGTCAAATATAAGTATACTTTATTTATTTGAAGACTAAAATAAATATACGTACAGAATAACTCAACGAATGGATCTACTGTAGGGATTCAACAACCATCTTTACTCAGAAACAGCTACACTCATGCAACTGAATGTTGGTCACATGCCACTTCGCTGTACAAGTACACCATCTGCTTATTCACTTAATGTGACACCCCCAACAACTCTATCCTCTCTCTATCTTCCTGAAGTTTCTTGTATTTTCCTTGGTTTGTCGTGACACTAGATTGGTATTTTCAGTAAATGTCAACATCTTCCCATCATGTTCAAATTATTTGTGTATAACAGTAGAAGTTCCAACAATAACTTTTTCAGAACAAGTAAAAAACTGAAATTCATGTTTTCAATGCAATTTTGCAAATGCCAACACCTTGATTTAAGAACATTTTCACAGGATGTGTTTTCACTGGGGCAGAAACACAAAATAGGTCAGGTAGTTAGCTCACAACCTTGCCACTCATCCCCAAGATGACCCACGTTATACAGGGGACTGACTACTGCCAAAATCAGCAGCCTGCCATATTTTTATACATATACATATACATATATATATATATCTAATATTTAAATAAATAATGATTTAACATGTTCAATTCACCCCAATATTATGTTGCCAAAATCATAAAACAGTTGGCATACACAACCAGGCAGGAGTGGAGTGGGCAGCTTATTTATTAAGAAAAGTTTTTAAAAGGGCAGGAAGAAAAATAGGTACTATCTTCAGAGGTGCTCTTTGTCCCTCCCCTTTCCTTCATCCATGCTTGGATTTTACAACCCACTTTACCCTGCCTTGCCTCAGATCTCAAACTCTCCCTGTCCAATTGGCCTGATTTACCTGGGTCCAAAATTCATCCACTGGGGCTACCTGCAGTTCTGGCAACATCCACTATTGTACTTTAATGCTGCTGGGACTGCAAGAGCTGTCTTGTAATCTGATTGAACAGTCCACCTTAACCATATAATGTTGCCCAGAGATTGTCACAATACAGCTAGTGTGTGAAGGGTACAATGTCTGGAAATAAAACGCAGTAAAGAAAGCCATGCCAAACTGCTTTAAGTGTGTTCTAAAATTCAATTTATTCTTGTGTGGCTATTTCCTGTTTGAGTATTTCCAGACCACAAAATCCCTTGCTATAAAATTTGCAGCTGTTATGCTACCCACACAGTTTTCTGAAACAGCTTATTCGTTTAGATAAAGTTTATGGTACTTACACACAGTGTTGTCACATCACATGGTCTTGTCATATGCCAAAAGGCAACAAGACTAACGTCATATAAAACAGTTATGGTGAAAGGTCAGAAATTATTTTTCATAGTCTAACGAAATAGATTTAGTTAAAGGATACAAGAACATGAGAAATGGAAGGTGTAGTAAGCCAAATGGCTCATCAAGCCTGCTCTATCACCAAATAAAATTATGACTGATCATCAATCTCACCCCCACTTTTCCCACCTGATCCCCACATCCCTTGGTACTCAAAGAATTTAAAAAAAAACCATCACTCACAACGTTGACACACTCAACAACTGAGCATCCTCAGTCCTCTAGGGTAAAGAATTTCAAAGATTCACAACAATTCTTGGATTGGTCTGGCAGGGCTCTCGTAGTACAGTATAGTCCAGGCAGAGTGTGCTGCATGATCCTTGCACGCTGTGCTTATACAACTGGAGTAGGAAAAGAGGGCATGGGATGGGCACTGAAATGTTGAGAGAAGAGCAGCAGTCTTTTGAGGAGGAAGATAAGGACAACAAGCAGGAGAAACCTCATCTGTAGCATGATTGAGCAGTGCGCCAGCAGGAGAAACAAGCTAAGCAGGGTTATCTGATACATGGATTGAATAGATATGAGTTGGGTGAGTTAGCTGATAGAGAAGTGGTAGATAAAAATAATCCTCAATATTTAAAACATATTATATATTAAAATACTTAAAAATTAGTGAGCTTCTTTGAGAATTGATAATAATAAAATGTGTTGCAAAGCACACGAAGTAAAGCTCAGGAATTGGGCTGTTTTTTTTCACTTTGGTACAGAAGGAGACATCTAATGTAGCTTTTCAAAATAATGGAAGATTTTGAGAGAGAAAAGAGTGAATTCATCAATATGGAAGCATAGACATGGACTGTCCACAAAAAAGCATATTACAAGAATTGATTTCAAATATTAGTAGAAAATTGAATACTTTACCACAAGTGTCTATTGAATTAGTTTATAATGGTTTAAGGAAGAAATTGGTCTGGATGTTTAAAGAAAAATATAAAGGATGCAAATAGGAAAATAGGATTAGAGTAGATAATAACAGCTGAAGTGCCAGCATTGGCACAGTTATACCAAATTTCTAAAATTCTTGCTGAATTTAATTAAGCATTTCAAAGATGATAGAAATCCAAAAAATGAATATTTTTCAGTGAGTGAAAACCCATTTATAGAATGCATAGCACAGAAAGGTGCATTCATCTCACGAGACCTGTGACTTCTCTTTGAAGTGCTATCCAATTAGTTCAACCCTCCGGCTATTTCTCTTTAGCACAACATTTTTTCTACCTCAAGTATTCATCCAATTTCCTTTTCAGAGTTTTTGCTGAATACACTTGAACCATCAACTGGCAGTGCAAGAAGTCTTCAGCGATGTAGCCCACACACAACAAAAACTTCTGCTTGTCTTTGACCCACTTTGCATTTATGGTCAGCACAATCTGTTTGAGTGGTCCTCTAGCAGGCATAGTGAGGAGGCAACCCAACAACCTAAGTGCAGCACAAAGTCATTTATATAACCAATATATTCATAACAAAATTTCACACACGGATCTTTAGATGCCAAATAGATAAATTCATGCATGATATGAATTGCTCCAGTGCAGCATATATAGAAAAAAAGGCTAGGCTTCAAAATTTATGTTGCCATTATAAATAAAATGCCATTTCAACATATGTTATATATCTCCAGAGAAAACATAAATTGTAAAACAAAAATGAATGGAACTATCAGCAGATGCCAGCAACATGACCATTCTGTTGGGAAAACAAATAATACAGTTCTTCAGCTATTTTTATTCCCTCTCACAACTTACACTATTTCTATGGGAATAAAATTCAATTTCAATCAGGGCACAAAAACGTGGTAGTGGTTCAGCTACCTGTCATCCATATAGTCCAATATTAAATTTAATGGAAAGGAAAACTGAGCATGTATTTTTTACTCCTGCAACTTATTCTTAATCCAGTTATCTATTCATTTCAATAGTGCATCAAGTTTCTGGTTTGGTATCTTTGTAACAACCAACAGACTTCTGTTAATCTAAAAATTTCTGTAGTGATAACTGTTTTTAAGTCGAGCAACATGTAGCTTACACACTGGTGAGCCTGATTACCCAATTTGGTTCACGTACCTGGGGACAACAGAATTTTTTCGATCAAAGATATTCCCATCCATTTATAGTGATGCTGGTAGATGAACCACGACTATATATTGTTGAGATCCAGCATACTTCAAACTTCATAGTGCCAGTTTTGAATACATACCTTGTTAAATTTAAAACGTGGTTCCAACCAACCACTGGCAAACTCCATTTCCATAATGTTTAAAATGGCAAGTTAAACTGTTTTATGGCTTTCACATTTAGTCAACTTTTCTATTTTAGGGATAGTGGCATAATGTATGCTTTTGAGTTAAGATGCGAAAGACTGATTTCTCCAGTTAGTTATTTTGTGAAGGTTTCCTGCAATTCTTCCTCCATGATTTGGAGAAATAATCGATTTAGTACATCTGGACTCAGGTAATACAGGTAGTATGCCATATTATGCCAGTCCACTCTTTTGAATAATACTGTGTCGGAAAATGTTGCCAGTATTTAAGCCAGAACTTCATTTTTTAAATGTAATGAGTATTTAAGCTTTGTGGCTGCAACTCAGTATTTTACTGCCTAATCAAAATGTCCACACAGAATACCAGCAACAAAACTTGTCACAGCATCTATGCTCGTAGTGTTCCTTTTAGGAGTCTCAGTTGAAATCTGTCCTGTTATGCAGAATTGCTAATGAAGCATTCATCATCCCTTATTGAATTAACAATAACTTGCAACTATAAGATTCATTTAGAGCTTACAACTTTCAGTCAAACATAACAGATATAAGCAGGTCAGTCAGGTATATATTTGTCAATATGCTAAGAGCTACTAGTGAAGAATACAGTTATTACCAGCTTCCTCTGGTTAAAATCGCTAGTATTGCAAGAAGGGTTGTGTTGTTATGCATTAGGGTGATGCCAAAATGGTTTCCAATTTAAATTCCATTTTTTAAAAAACAGTGTTGATCAAGGTGAAAATGATTAGTGCAAGGAACAGGAACACTTCTGTTGTTTTATCTGACGATATTAACTTTTTAGATCATGTAGCCTGAGCAGAACAAGACAAAGGATCATTCTTTCGGTCTTAGAATGAATTTCAGAAAATCATCGTTATTTCTAAACCACAGTTTATACCTGGGCCCTACACCAAGTGAATGATTTTTCTAGGTGAGACCTGTAAGTCAGTTCCAATTTGTGGGTAGTTACGTTTCACAATCAATACAGACTAGGCTTAAAGTACGTGAAGTTCACTTTCATGTAGTACATTCAGAACAAAATTACGAAGAAAACGTTCATCCCTCAACTTGGGGTGAATATAAACCCACGTCCCAGGTTAAATGGATAATCTTCCAGTATGTAAAAGAAAATACCAGATCAGTAATTCAACAGTCTTTGTTAAATACTTGTGCTACATAAAGTTTCAAGAATACAGATTACTTTTTTTCTAGGAAATCTCTATTTTATCTCTTATCAATTAAAGATATGATTTTAAAGCTGTAATAACATATTCACCTTGACCATCCCAGTAAATTTCCAAAATGATTCAATCTTCATTGAAGTTACCTCTAGAATTATCAAGGGTAACAAACTGATCTTTAATTGCTTCTAAATTTAGTATTGTTATTTGTTCAGGTGATATCTTGAGTCAATGGCAACAATGTCACCTTTAGAAGATTATGAATCAACTAATCTCCGGAAACGAGTAAATAATCTATCAATGCAGTGCAGAATATGTACCATATCTTTTAGATGAAACATTTAAACCAGGGCATTACATTCCTGCTGTATTCAGATATGAAATCTGTCAGAAGATTAAAAACAGTTCTGAAGTACTGACCAACATTCTTCCCTCAACTAACATTATTAAAATACTGTAGATAAACTCATCTGTAATTGCACTGGCTCTTTGTGGGCAATTGTGTCTGCAAATGATTAGTTGCATTTGCCTGTATAGCTAAACTTCAAAAATAATTATTTGGTTGAGAAGTACCTTGCTTCTTGGAGATGTTATTTATGTATATAAAACACACACACACACACACACACACACACATTTGTGCAATTTCTTTTATGATTAGGAAAAAGAAGCCTAGAAAAGGAAACTGCAGCTACGGAGTGGGTTTGTGAGAAGATAATGTGGTTAGTTTAATATTGTTTATTATTACAATCTTGGCTTTGAAGGCTAACCAGTTTAGATAGACAGCATCTTTGCCTGCTACTTTACAGGAATATGTCAACTAGAATCTGCCAAACTTAGGACATATTGCAGATAATAGCCCAGGTCAAAACTATTTTAATTCTTCTATAAGCACAAATACAAGCAAGGAACTGCAATTCCAAGTAGGTTGTAATTAGCTCACAGGAGCTCAAGTTGGTTATCAGGGAGAAAAACTGGATTACAACAGGTGAACCCAGCCAGATAACACAGAGGCCAGGAAGGCTGGTGAGCCACATATGGTTGTTTAAGGTCCAATGGAAGCCTAAAGGTTGGGAAAGAGTTTCAATTTTGGGCAGAATGTGCAATTTCTGCACAAATTGTGCTAATTTTCCAAAACAATGTTAGGGTTCAAGCTCCTGCTCTCAAACTTGTTTGCATAATCACCACCTTAAGATAGTCCTTGACACTACAGGCAGCATTTGAGAATGTAATCTCCTTTACAGTGAAAACTATCCTTTGCTATATTAAAAAGTGGTGACCTAATATAGTTTGATTAATACAGCTGAAATTGATCTATCATGAAAGATAAACATTTTAATAATACACCTGTGAGAAACTTAGTTTTAAATAATGAAAACAACTTTAAAACTATAGCTAACCATTTGTTAGTTTCACCAGTGTAGTCAGTTTGTTAATAACTCTGATATTTTTTTAAATATTAAAAGTTGCCTGTTCGAGTCTTTGAGCCTAAAAATTCAAGTTTATCAATTTAGACTGATGCTTTTATGCATTAATGAAGGAATGCTGCTCGTTTTAATAGGTTTTAAAAGGCACACAAAAAGCACAATTAGCCATAGTGATAAATTCATCTTGGGGCATGACCAGCATTGTGAACAGAGCAGACTTCCAGCAGTGCCTTTTTGACAAGCATAAAAGATCACACAAACTTCAGCTGTGCTGAACATGACTTGCATATGAAATTCTGCAATCTTTTTTAGGCTGAATTGCTCTGGAAAACTGATGGAACTTTAATCCATGGTAAGTGAAACTGACCAAATGAATTAGGTAGAGTTTAACTGGAAGGTGACTGAGATGACAATGATGCTTATGATTGCTTCATCTGCATTTGAAAGCACAGGAAAAATAACTGAGAGTGTAACTGAACTATAGTAATCAGAAATTCCTGTAGAATCAGAAGGTTGTGGCTTTCAGCACCACTTTAGGAGCTGTGCACATCGTGCATCAAAGAAGTGCTGCATTGTTAAAGAGTCGCTCTTTGGATGACATGTTAAACCAAGATTCTTCCTGCATTAAAGATCTGACAAACATTTTCAAAACAGCAGAGTGCTGCCAGTGTCCTGGGCAACATTAATTCTTCAATCAGAGATAGTTAACTACTCATTCATCTAATTTCTGGCCAGTTGACAAAATCTTATGTAAGTTAGTTATCATTTTCATCTACGTCGCTGCACTTTAAATAATTCTATATTAAAGATTTTGCATTTTCCCATATAAATATTCATTTTCCTTTCATTATCTTTTCAAGTTGTGCCAGGTTTGAGAAACAAAATCTTGCATTTATCCGGCAGTTTTCATGTCAGAATATCCCAAAATGGTTTGAAACCAATGATCTGCAACCAGACTAGCAGCAGCAAGGCTCCACAAACAGGAACAAGATGCTTGTCCAGTTAATATACTTTGGTGATGTGGTTAAGAACTGAATCATTGCCTTGTCACTCCTGACTCCCTACATTAAAATAAAAGTATAAATGGATAATTTAGATCCATCTGAAAGGGGAGGCAGGTACTCATTTGGACGTTTGCTTTGGAGTTGAGTGGGATGGGGGAAGAGAGAGCAGATGGTGCTACATCTGGGCCTGACCACAAAGACAGATTGATTCACCTTAGCTCATTGATGAGAAAGAGAAAAATCAGTATTTGTTTCTACTCTTGATTGCTTTGAAATCTCTGCTGCAAAGTACCGACATTTACTGTTGAAGAAAGTCCCCTTGGGCAAGGAAGTGGGAACACCTAGCTATTGCAGAACTGCACCAATACAAGATTCAATGCGTTCAGGAAAGGAAGCTGGAAGAAATTGTGCAACAAAAGAAATAAATGGAAGTTTCCTTCAATCTGTAACATATGCAGATTTTCTTATCATTCAATTGTTTCGATTGTTTGGGATTATGTACATCACTTATACAATGGACAAACTGACAGATGAATGCAATATTGTGTGCTATATTTTGAGCAAAATCAAAAATATCCGACAGCAGACTAAATTGCATCCTGTGTGATAATATGCTACAGAATATGGGCTAATTTTAACAGAATTTCAGAACAAATTTACTTTCCCTCTATCCTTCAGGCATGTCATTAAGGAACTCACAATTGAGATGGGTTAAAGGTATATTAATTTTCAAAGGACAGCATCTAGATGATGCAATCTATTGTCAACAGACCTTGGTTACGCTACAGAAGAACCACAGTGTGACTTGCACCAAGATGCTGTGTTTTAAAACTGAACTAGAGTTATAATGAAACTGACAAGTATTTGAAGTTGTTTGCCTATGAATTAGTGCCTTCAGGGAATCTGAACTGGACATAATGCACACAATACTTATAACAGTAATGCATACCTGAAACTGCTACACATTAATGCAACAACGTCTTATAACTGCACATGTCCCATACTGGGAACAGGTTCGTTAATTCCAGATGTACAAAAATATCCATATTTAAGTCAATGCGTGGATATAAGCCTATTCTACTTTAACATACTTGCATTACTTAATAATGTAAAATTTTAAAAAGCAGGCTCTAGAGTAGGGCTTTTTTTGAATAAATGCTGGGATTTAATGAATGTTCAACACTATGGAAAAAATAAAAAATACAGAATGCATGGATCTATCAATAGCATAAATATTTTAAATAAGTGAAGTGATCTATTTAAATACCTCTTTTAACTAACTTAGAGAAGGATTATGAGATGTCTAAACTAATCAAAAACAATGACTTTATTTTGGACTTTTCCCTCTTGTGTAAGACGCACTGAGGAAATAGGTCAAAGATAGCATTTATTGTTCAAATCAGATAACTGTATACATTATTATTGATTGGCAGCGATGGCTTTCTGTGAACATTGTTACATACTTTGTCTAATAACAGTTAGGCAAATGATGTGTCACCATTGCAAATACTAGCTACTAGCACTTCTGAATGTTTGGCAATGTTGAAAATGAAACATAGTAATTTGATTTATGGATGGGGATGATGTGCAATGACGTGAAAAAGC
This sequence comes from Rhincodon typus, assembly GCF_021869965.1. NCBI lineage: Eukaryota > Metazoa > Chordata > Chondrichthyes > Orectolobiformes > Rhincodontidae > Rhincodon > Rhincodon typus. The sequence continues at coordinate 18,774,430 of NC_063353.1, read as the reverse complement.
TGACCAACCCGCTGCTTTTTCTTAATAAATGATTTACCATGTTAACCTTGAGACCATTAAGTGAAGCTACTACATATGCACCATCACGATTGTTCCCTCAATATTTTGAACTCCTATTGGAAATACCTATATGTTCCTATTGTAGCTAAACACAGGATGTTAAACACAGAAGGCAGCCTTATTCTGTCTGTACTGAATTATTAGAGCAATTAAAAATTATACTACCTTATTCTCTTCTTATAGCTTTGTGCATGTTTTTGTTTCAAGTATTTATCGTCTTTTCACTTAAAAAGAAAAAAACCATCTCAACTTTTTCTCATGCAAAGCATTCCACGTTTGAATAACTCGGTGCAAATACATTTCTTTGAAACTCAATTCTCCCACAGTAACTACTTTAAATCAATGTCCTTTTCTCTGCTTCAATCCAATTAGTACTAGTACATCAAGTGGCTCTTTGCATCTCACCCCTAGTGATTCTACAGTGGTTCTTTCTATGGCTTAATGTCCTTTGAAATAATGTGTGCCCAAAAATGCAAAATGTGCACTAAATTGTACAGCAGAAATGTATCATTAATCTTTGCTCTAGAACTCTGTTTACAAACTACTCAGTGCTTTTGACCTTTGTTGTGCCTTAATAAACATGCAGGGTTTGCACGTTTTAATTCCTGGGTACCCCTGTTCATTAACATCCCTTAGTGCCTGTCCATTCTTATTTTTCTCCCAACATGCATTATCTTATACTTCTCTGTATTAAACTGTATCTCGCATTTTGCAACAATCCCAGCAATGCAGCTCCATCCTCTTTAAAACCTAAAGGGCTCATCAATGTTTATAAAATCCCTATTGTGTAATAAATAAATTTTATTCTCGTGTTTTCTATGCCAAAGTCTATATTTCATATTTAATTATACAGAATAAAATCAGGCCCAACATTGATCACCAGATTTCGTTATCAAACCTTTCTCTAATTAACCCTATCCACTCTGTCAACCATATTTTGAACCACTTTGCAAAATTTTCTCTTTCTACACATTTAGATTTAACAAATGCTTTCTAAAAATCTAGAATACGCACAATAAGAGCTCTAATGCTTTTATCCATTAAAGTGGTGGAATTTTTAATCTCTCTTTAGCTGCTGCATACCCTTCAGAAACTATATTAAACATATTGAACATAACCTACCTTTAGCGAACATTCAAACACTATTTTGATTATTCTATAAATACTACAGGATCTTTGGAATACTTGTACCTACTTATATTGAGCAAATTGTACAGGCCATTCAGTCCAAATAATCTATTTTGATGTTTACGTTACACAAGTTTCCCCACACTCCACTTCATATAACCATATCAGCTATCTTAGCATTCCTTTCTCCCTCATACTTATTTATCTCCCCTTGAAATAATCTGTGACATTATCTCAACTATTCCTGGTGGTAGAGTGTTCCACATTATTTTCACTCTATAGGTAAATAAGCTTTTCATGAATTCTCTATTGGGTGAAATTAGTGACATCTTATATTTGTGGCCCCCAGCTGTGGTCTCCCACTCAAGTGAAAATATCTTCCCAACAGTTTCCCCATCAAAGCCTTTATTTACCTTAAATACCTCTGTCAGGTCGCGTCTCAGCTTTGCTTTTCCAAGGAACAAATCCCCACCATGTTCACACATTCCTGATGATTTACATAACCCTTTCAACTCTGTTTCACCCTTGTGTCTGTTCTGGCATCAAAGCTGTTATATTCTTTTGATTATGTGCAGTTCAGAACCATGTACAGCATCTAATTGTGATCAAAGCAAGGTTTGACACAATTATTAATCTAATTTCTCAGAATTCCAATCTTAATCCGACAGAACCAACCAGTGTTCAATTTGCATTTAAAAAAAACTTATTAAACTGCCTCACTATTTTTAGTATCTATGATAAGGTTATATGAAGTGGAGTGTGGGGAAACTTGTGTAACATTAACATCGAAATAGATTATTTGGGCTGAATGGCCTGTACAATTTGCTCAATATAAGTAGGTACAAGTATTCCAAAGATCTTGTTGTACTTATAGAATATAGATTCCTCTGCTCCTCCACTCCATTCAAACACTTATTATCCAAGCAGAATGCAGTCTCCAGTTTCTTCCTACCCAAATGCACCACCTCATGCTTAATTGCACTGAAATTTGTTTGCCATGTTATAGTGAAGCACTGGATGCTGAAACACTTTGTTTAGCATCCTGCACCTTTTGTAAATATGGCATATAAAGTATGGGCTCATAATGTTTTACTCACCATTTACAAAAACATCTTCAGGTAAAATGAGAGTCAACAGTTCAGCAGACTGTCCAATATACTTTGCTTGGATGTCGGATTCAAGTGTGAATTCTGTGAAATCAGACATTTATTTAAAATATTGAACATTTTGATTGCCGCAATGCTGCCAAGACTCACTTGGCTTCAATCCACCTAAAATATTGGTCTTGAACTCCGACCAACTCAGCAAGCTCACAAATGTCATTTTGCAATTTATCCAAACTCAGTTAACCCTGTCTTCTACTTTTGGAAGAAGTTAAAAAACATATATACGGCAATCTGCAACATAGATGTAACTATGCATGAATATTCCAACAAATCATTTATATCTTTACATAGTAAATGAATTACCAGGGTTGCGGTAGGCATTACGCAAAGCCAACGTCGATACATTATTGTTGGTGTGATCAAAACATTGGTATTGTTATTTTTAAACAACTTTTGCAGCCATGTGAAGACACTTCCAGGCTAAGTGGGATTTGAACCAATGCAACCACTAGGTTGCGCAGTAACCTTGCACATGCGTAAACAACTGCAGTGCAATGGAACAGAAGTTGCCTGGAACCAAGATGTTGCTGCCATTTAATCACATTGCAGGGCTGAGTCAAACTCCTGAGTGTCGACTCACTGAAATTAATTACCATTTCACTTCCAGCTGAGATAATTGTTAAAAATATTTCCTTACGACAGCTGATAATTTGCTATTGTACTTGGAATAAAGCCATAACATTCTCAGGCTGAAAAGACATTGGGGTAAAGTCTCATTTTTATCCCTTAGGCAGACTATAAAATCTGTGATCAGGGAGACAAGCAACTACAATCTATGGTAGGAAATGGGTCAAATCTGCTTAAGGGCCAATACTTCTTACTGCAGCTAAAGATAGAAATGCCAACTGAACACTAAATGAAAATGCAAACAGAACTTTTGCCTACAGAAATGTCAAAGTACTTTGGGAGAGATCATTTTTCTTCACGTCACTGGCACCATCTGAGCTACATAGGTATCAGCCATTTCAGTGCTGGCAATACACAATGTAAAACATTTTACAAATCTCGAACAATATAAATTTAGACACTTAAGTAAACTAAAGAAAAAAAATTTAGTTTGTTTAATTACAGTAAGTCAATTATTGTCATTTGATAAATTTATTTTTAGGGACATATATTTAGATACAAAATATTGTAACTATATATTGAGTCACATCATAAACAATATTTGTGTTCCTGAGGAATAATCTGCCTTTTTCTTACTATTGTCCTTTGTGTTAAAAATCTCCCCCAAGTTCTTCTTTATCCAAGGAAAATTTTCATGTACTGGTACTAAACGTAACACAGGTGATGATAAAACTGCAAGCCTTAGCTCGTTGGTAACATAATCACACAACATAAAGATCATTGGGTTGTGAAACTTGAACAAATAATTCAAACTGACACTTCAGTGGAAATGCTACAGTGTCTGAGGTGCCATATTTTGGCTAAGACGAACTGAGGAGCCGCATGTGTTTCTTGGGAGGATGTAAGAGATTCCATGGCACTATTTTAATGAAGAACAAGGAAGCGTTCCCAGTATCCTGGCTACTATGTATTCCTCAATCAATACCACTCTCTAGTTACAAATCTCATTGTCATTTGAGAACTTTGCTGCACACGTATTGGCTACTTTGTTTAATGGAGGGAAACATCGATTACACTTTAAAAGTACCTCATTGACCATATAAACATTTTGGGATATCCTGAGACCCTTAAGAGCACTATATCGATGCAAAATATTTAACTTTCGTTTGATTGATTTCTTGCTTTCTGCCGACCTGCCATAGTGAAAGTTTGTCATTCATTTTACATAATCCACCTATTCTTAAAAACAGTTTGACTTTAACTTTTGTTCTGTGCCTCACATTGCTCCCAGTCTTACAACAGCAGCCTAAGAAGTGTTTTGTACCACTGCTTAAAGTACTATGAACAACTTTTGGGCTTTAAAACAACAAAGGGAAAAAACTCATTTCCAAAGATCCAAACAAAAATGTATATCAACAATATTAACTACTTTTCAATGGCTATGTAGTTTGGTGAATGTGTAGAGGTTATACACTGATAATGCATCAGACATTTAATGTAACATACAGGTCAGCTGCTAAAATATTGTAACTACTAGAATATTCACAAAAGGTGAATAGCTATAGTTTTGACTGATAACAATAATAAAATATTTGAGTTTGCTGGCTGAGTTCATGGCAAAGTTCAATTCCAGCAACACTTTAATGACCTTCCTCTCACTGTGTAAATACCTAGTACGTGCGGACACACACGTTCAGAAGTGGATTGATTGCATCTTTATTTAAACTTATGCGTAATGCTTTTCCAAGATGTTAGATAGTAATTATCATTTAAAAATAAGCCAGATTTAACAATTTGGGTCAATGTTACTAAATAAGTCATAACATACAATTAGGATTTGAACTGGATAGAGCTGAAAGCCATTTATTTTTCTCATCCAAAACACTGTGCAATGCAGTCATCCATCCTTAAAACTAAAACTGTTGACATAGTTAGAAACTAATGTTCACACTAAATTAATTCTGATGCTGTACAGGGATCAAATACACGTAATGCGATCGGATTTACGATAGTAGGTCAGCACCAGAAATCTGACGCACTATCTTTGTTTAATAAGTTATCTTGATGGGCAACCAGTTCCTGCTTAGAAGTCATGAGTTAAAGCAACATAGGTAAAATATTGCACTTTAAGGTACAATTATCAGAGACATCACCGTTAAATGACAGGAAGTGTATTTAAATAGCTAATGTTGCCTACAACATTTAAATTCCTTGAATTTAACAGCCTCCGTAGTGCTGTTCAAATATTCAAAAAACCACTTAATATTCTCTGTACTCAGGACATGATGTAAAATAATTAGCCGGTCAAATGCCTGAATATTAACAGAAATAAATGAATTATAGTTCAATTATTCAAAAAGAAATTTATCAGTTTTAACAAGGCTACTACAAACAAGACCTCAAGCTGTAGTAAGCAATCCGTCAACAAATTTATTTTAGGGTTGTACTATTTTCTGGGGTCAGTTAGCTGCAAGGCTGGTTTGCAGAGCAGAGTAACACCAATAGTGAGAGTTTAATTTCCACACCGGCTGAGGTTTCCTTCTCAAACTGTCCCTCACCTGTAGCATGGTGACCCGCAGGTTAAACTCACCACCAGTTAAACCCGTGCCCCCCACCCCCCAACTTTCTCTCTCTCTCTAAAAATGGGGGAGCAGTTCTGTGGTCCTCTGGGACTATGACAATCTTACTTTTCCTTCTGGATCCCAGGTCCCAATAAACAGCACATTATCCTAAAATTTAGATAGTTCACGACCTCTTCCTTCAGAAAAGTTGTTGCTAAATGGGGATATGGGGAAACACATTCCAAATCTGGAATAATTGCTGAAACTATGCAACATTGTTATTTATATATTGCTATAAAGTTGTAATGTAAGGATTATAAATAATTCATTCCATTTAGTGATTTAATATCTAGGAACTTAGTTTGAAAGAAAAAAAAACTTTTAAGTGAGCCAGGGCACTCTTTAAATGGCTGCAGAAGTCACCTATTCTACAAATAAAATCTCTGAGGTGGAATAACAGGAGACATTCTAGGCAGTTCCCCCACAGAAGTTCATATTTGCCATTGTTTCTAATTTCTTTTAAAAAAAACACAGCAATATGTAATATCTCATCTGCAGATGCTGCCAGAGACCAAACAAAATATACTAGAACCCATTATGTAAAAGGGTACTGAAGACTCCCCTACCTTGATAACTTTGACTGACACTCACGTTAACGTAGATATTCCCCACTGTGCGCCGAAAAAGCAGCATTATATGACAGAAACATGAGGTTTTGCAAAGAGAGATCATGTTCAACCAATTAACTGGAGATCTTCGAGGAAGTAACATATGCTGAGGTTAAAGGGGAACTAGTGGATGTATTGTACTTTGGTTTCCAGGAGGCATTTAATAAAGTGCCACATCATACGTTATTGCAAAAAATAAGAACTTGTGGTTAAGCAGGTAACATATTGGCACAGTGAGAAGAGTGGCTGACTAACAAGAAGCAGGGAGTAGGCATGAATGGGTCTTTTTTAGGTTGGCAGGATATAACAAGTGGTGTACCACAGGAAGTAACGTTACAGCCTCAACATTTTACAATTTATGCAAACAACTTAGAGGAAAGGATGGTAAGTATGATTGTTACATTTGCTGCTGACACAAAAACAGTAGGAAAACAAGTTGTGAAGAGGATATAAGGAAGGTACAAAGGGATATAAGTAAGTTAAGCAAGTAATCAACGATCTGGAAAATATAGTATAATGTGATTTTGGCAGAAGAACGAAAAAGAAGCAGAGCTCTGCGGTGCAAAGGGATCTGGGTGCTCTGGTGCATGAATCACAAAAGGTTAGTATGCAGGCATGGCAATTAATTAAAAAAACTAATAAAATATTGTCATTTATTGCAAGGGGAATTGAACTCAAAAGTAATTGCTTCAGTTATACAAGGCACTTGTGAGATCATATCTGAAGTACTTTGTACTGTTTTTGCCACCTTATTAAAGAGAATGTGTTGGAAGCAGTTCAGAGAAGGTATACTAGACTACTATCTGAAATGGGAATGTCATCTTGAGGAAAAGTTGGACAAGTAATCATTGGGCAAAAAACCCAATGAACTGCAGAGTTCTGAAGAAGGGTCACCAGACATGAAAAGTTAAGAATCATAGAATCCCTACAGTGTGGAAACAGGCCCTTCGGCCCAACAGGTCCACACTGAACCTCAGAGCATCCCACCCAGACCCATCCCTCTATAACCCACCTAATCTACACCTCCCTGAATACTACGGCAATTTAGCATGGCCAATCCACCTAACCTGCACATCTTTGGACAGTGGGAGGAGACCGGAGCACCTGGAGAAAACCCACGCAGACACGGGGAGAACATGCAAACTCCACAGACAGTCGCCCGAGGCTGGAATTGAACCCAGGTCCCTGGCGCTGTAGGCAGCAGTGATAACCACTGTGCCACTGTGCTGCCCCAAACTCTGCTTTCTCTCCACAAATGCTGTTTGACTTGCTACGTTTTTCCAGCAAATTCTGATTTTGTTTCTGAGTATCCACAGTGTTTTGTATTTCGGAGTAGGCAGCAACTTGACTGAAACAAACAAGATCCTGAGGGGTCTTGACAGGTAGCCATAGAGAGGGTGTTTCCTCCTATTGCAGAATCAAGAGTAGGATCCCTGTTTAAAACTCAGGAGTTGCCCAGTTAAAACAGAAATGAGATGAAATACATGTGAGTGTGTGAGCAAGACTGTGTGTGTTGCAAGATTCAGGACAAGTTTTATCTTTTTAATAAGTTTTACACATTATCTAAGTGTGTTTGACAATAAAAGTCCTTATTTGTGTTAATTCAAAAGATTTTTCTTGCCCATTTCTTTATACAAATTTACACATATTGTAACTGGTACAGGTAGAATTGAAAGGGTACATCTTTAAAAAGAAACTCATATACTATTATAGCCAACTTCAGCAATGGAAAAGAAGAATTTATTCATCTCTCTGTACTTGATTGTTACACTATGCCTTGTCTCTTTCCTGTACCTGTGAAGATTAAATTCTGTTAGAATTTTAAGAGTACGGCCCTATCACTCCCCCTGGTCTTTTTGATTGCATTGTCATGAACTAGGCACTCTTGTTAAAAATAATCCCATGATCTGTAGGATTGCATACATCACTGTAAATAAGAATTATCAAAGATAAAGTTTAGTTGTAAAGTTCCACAGTATTTCTATCACAAAACTTGTATATTTAGGACAGAATTTTCTCTTCCTGGTGTGGCCTGAGTAAATGTGAGAAAGGTAGGATATATAACAAGAATGACAAAATCAAGTTCTCAACATCATGAAACATTTTTCCGATTGCCTCTCAAAGCTTAAATCTCAAGATTTTATAATCTTGCCATTGAGCAGTAACTACTTTCTTTCCCTGCATTTACAGCTCATTAAAACTCTACTCGGCTTATTTATATGCTACTCCTAATTTTCCTCTTTCATCAATGAGCTATGATGTGGAGATGCTGGTGTTGGATTGGGGTGGACAAAGTCAGAGGTCACACAACACCAATATGTTTATGTTTATAGTCCAACAGATTTATTTGAGATCACAAGCTTTTGGAGTGCTGCTCCTTCATCAGGTGAAGTGATCACTTCATCTGATGAAGGAGCAGTGCTCAGAAAGCTTGTGAGTTTGAATCAATAAATTGGTTGGTGCAAATTCCCTACGTTAAAATTAGGGCGATTTACTCATGGCTACAGCTTACTGAATGCTTGTTCTGCCCATCACGCAATTGCTTTTCCAGAACAATATCCCTGTATGCTCCACGGCCACCATCCTCTTCAATCTTTGTACCCTCACAGTCAGTAGTAGCAAATCACCACATCATTATGATCCTGAACTCGGACCAGCTTAGACATCATTTCAGCCCTTCAACACTTAGGAGCTTAGGAACACACGACTTTGCATGTTTCTGCCAGGTCACTCTGTGTATAGAGACATGTATGTATTTCATGCATCTTATAGGAACAGGGTAGGCCATTCATCGTTCTGATATCCATTTTTAATGATTCCCAGAACAGCCTTAGTCAATGTAATCAGTTCAAAATACACTTTAAACATAACTTTCATCGCACACTCACGTTCATAGATCTAAATATTTGTGCCAGAGACCTTGTGAGTCCTCCACTAAACAAAAAACTACCATTTATGAACTCTTTTCATTATTGTAGTTTTCTCTGAAATTTTAGAACATCAGATTTCTCCATATAGAGCTGTTACTACCATTTACTGGCCTAATCTACAAGCCTGCTTGTGCCATTTTTCATTCATTCTCACAGGCTAACAATGTCCCTGATTTTGTATCATCAGCAAAATTAGAGATCTCTTGTGTGCCTCAGCCAAATAATTTATGAGGATGAACAATGAAGAAAACGTCCTTTCACAGGTTCCAGGAATTTGCCAAAACTGAAAACCTATGGTACAATTTCTGCTGCCAAATATGAAGAATACTTGTTCTCCTTAAGTCAATCGCATGTTAGTTTCAGCAAGTCCAGTTTTGATTAATCTCATAAGTGTGGATACAGTCATAGAATCATAGAGGTGTACAGCACAGAAACAGATCCTTTGGTCCAACTTGTCCATGCATTTGCCAGCATGGTGAATCAGCTAATTTTGTATTAGTTAATCCCAATAAAAAGTAGATGAAAAGTAGAATCTGTTTAGATCTTGGACTGATTTATTTTGGACATTACCAAATATTAGTTGGACCATAACATGGTTCATGTTAAATGTAACAGTGTAGAGTTCAGTAAGGTCGGTTGGTACATTAGGCGGAATGTTGCTGTCTTAAGATTCAATTAATACAGCTCTGCTTGGAGGAGTTACACCTGTGATTATTTACATTCCTCAACTACCTCAGCTGCCTACAGCACAGTAATGAAAGCTGCACATGATCTTCTGGAAGGGATAGACTAAATCAGCCAAGCCACCTTGTCTCATCTTGTACTTTGAAATGTACTTGACCATTATTATACTTATCACACATCTAAAATAAACAGTTTACTTGGAATTGGATTTGGAAAATTACCAAGAACAAAAGTCACCGTTACAGGCAAAATATGCATCTCATATCATGCACTAAAAATGTATACCACTAGCAAAGAGAATTCTATTAACTTTTTAATGAAAGTCAACTTAAAACTAGTGAATTTTATATTTTCTTGTATATTAATTGCAAATTTCAAAATGTATCCTTTATTCAATTAATGTGTAAAAATTGTATTCCAACCCTATGATGTGTGAAACTCAATATTCAATTAAATAGGAGTAAAGGATTAGGTTACTTTTGTTACGAAGCATTACTACAAATGCACTGAAAGAGAAAGTAGTTGTACATTAGCAGTTGTTTTGCATTTAATGGTAGCATTCACTTATCCAAACAGTAATGATTTTATAATTATTATTTACCAATTACTCACCCGCCATGTAGTCCTGTTCACCCGCAGAATCCTCTTCACATTCACCATCAATACCTCTATCATCAAGCAGAATTTGCTTCGATTGAGTTGCAGCTCGCTTTGGTCTAGATCGAACTGAGGAACCTTCATTTTCACCAGAAATATTATCTAAGTGTATAGAAAAACATCTATCTATGGACTTCTACAGTTACTGTTCTGAATAGCATAAAGAAACTATAGTATTAATAACCCAGAATCTATTGTACATTATGACTGCAATTTCTCTCTGCCAAATTCTGCAATTCCTGCCAGTTGCACTTCAAATGTCATAATCATATTTCAAGGAAATAAACTGTAGCAGTCACTGTGGAATGTGACAGTTACAGAATCACACATAGAAAATAACAGAGCTATAATATCCACAGTGCTTTAAACAATCATATTTTTCAAAAATGAATAATTTGTGATTCTGCCTGAGAGCCCAACCAGCAATCAAATTCTTTTAGAGATTTTTAAAATTCTGCTATTTGCTTCAACAAAGAAATTTGTCAAATACAATTAGAAAAAAGCAAAAGGTCATTTTAAAAAAAACAAAATTTGTAAGAAATATCATGGAGAAAATAACTTCCAAGGATAAAGAAGTGAAAGGAAGATTAATATTAATGTTGGATGGCTTGAAAATTGAAGAAATGTTATTGTCAAATGAACAAAATCACAGGATGGAAAGACTACAATGCATCAAGGGTCTGCCTTCAGGTACAGCACATGTAACTATCATAATTTGATTCTACTTTTTTCATGTAACAGGAGCACAGATTAAACAAAGGACTTTTTTCACCGGAGTATCGGAGGTTGAGGGGTGACCTTATCAAGATTTATAAAATTACGAGGAGTATAGATAGGGTGAATGGCAGGCATCTTTTCCTAGGGTGGAGTATTTCAAGACTGGGGGCACAATTTTAAGGTGAGAGGAGAGAGATTTAAAAAAGACATGAGGGAAATTTTTTTTTAAAATCACAAGAGAATGGTTCGTGCGTGGAATGAACTTCCAGAGGAAGTGGTGGATGAGGGTACAGTTACATCATTTAAAAGACATTTAGAGGAGGGTCCTGGAGAACTGGAAAATGGTTAACGTAACACTGCCATTTAAGTTGAGAGGAGGGCAGAATCTATCAGCCAGTTAGCCAGCCTGACCTCAGTTGTTGGAAAGATTTTAGAGTCCATTTTTAAGGATGAGATTGCAAGTTTACATGGGTGATAGTAAAATGTAGGGTATGCAGGGTAGTTTGATCTTAGTAGGATAATAGGATGGCACAACATCGTGGGCTGAAGGGCCTGTACTGTGCTGTACTGTTCTATGTTCTATGAAATATTTGGAGGGATATGGGCCATGTGTAGGCAAGTGGGATTAGTTTATTTTGGGATTATGGTTGGAGTGGACTGGCTCGACCGAAGAGTTTGTTTCCATGCTGTATGACTCTATGACAGAGTGCTTCAATGTATAACTTGGGAATTTGTTGAAAATTCAGTGTAGAAGGGGACGAAGACATGGTTTTTGATGCCTTTTATCAGTTTTTAATACCTGGTAATTGTTCAAAGCTATTAAATAGGAAAACAGGCAGATCATCGGTTGGTGTGTTTTAAGATTTCCTTTGCTTAAACCAGAGCAGTAGTTTTGGTAGTAAGGAAATGCAAGTATTACATTATATTTATAGCTTAACGAGTAAACTACTTAACATAACAATAGATAACAGTTGAGTTATAATCTGAAACTTGACAGCTCCTTAGTTAAATAAATCACAACAATGATGACAGGGCAAGGGATTTACTACAGCTACTTGATTGTGTATCTAGGACACTACTATGCTTCATAGGAACCACATTGGCAGCAATCAAGTAACTTCAACCCCAAGATGATGAGCTGAAGCCTGAGCTTCGGACATAGCTTAGAACAGGGAGGGGACAAGGCGCCTGCAAACTTTGTTCCAGGAGGTACAACACCCCTTAGGATTGATACTTCTGATTTTACTCATGGTCAGCGAGAGGAGTTTGGGCCTGCAATGAAGGGGTAGGTATGTGGGCATAGAAGATAGCAATGAAGTAGCCTCAGCTCTTGCAACTATCCATAGCGTCAGCACTCTTGCAGCTTGAATGGAGGAAATCAGTGACTGTAGGAAGGATAAGCAAATGGGCTACAGCATCACAGTGCAAGAAGCCATTCAAACAGCAAGAGCAAAACAAGCTTAATTGTAATTGGGACAGTACAGTTACAGACATGGACCTGTTTTTTGTAACTGACAGCATGAGTCCCAAAGGCTGCATCTCATCAGGGCTGAAGAGGAACTTGATGTGGGAGGCAATGCTCACATCCCAAGAGCTAATAACAGAAAAGATGTGCAAGAGCACTTTGAATGCCAGATGAATCCATCAGCATTGCCATTTACAAAAAGTGTGTCATACTAAGAGAAATGCTGACAATCGACAGACACAAGTACATCGAGGATTCTACCCAGTACATCACTGATGAAAATATCAAATAAAATTGGTGACAGCATTTGACCTTGGCTCACTCCTTCTATGAAAAAGAAGGTTTCAGAAAGTTTCTTATGAACCTTTCTAGAGAACTTGAAGTGGCAGCAGATGTGTAAAACAAAATTCAAGATTTGATCCTATATTCCCATAACTCCCAACTCTTTATGGCAACTGGCTGAGGGATTAATAACTTGCATGTATATGGTATCTGTCACATCCAGTGTATTCCAGTGTATAAATGATATTACAATATTCCACAATCTTAAAATACCACACCTACCCAATATACTACAAAAGCAAAATCTAGCCTGTCCCTTAAAACCTCCTTTGCTGGTCTCAGACATGTAATCAAGTAAACAAATATAGCATATTGAGAAACTATTATAATTCCCTCCACTTTCCTAAAGCAACTTTTGGAACTTGGCACAAATAATTGCATCTGCTGTCCCAGCATTTGCTGGGCAACAAAGGATGAAGTCCACTTCTTCCCATTCAACTAGCTTTTTTCAATACATTTACTTTTTCTCCAACCTCCATGTAGATGGGCCTCTTCTACAGACAGTCATCACCAAATGTAGTTGTCACTCTGTACAGCCATGGCTTTGTTGTAGATCACAATACTTATTAGTCATTTGTTCCAGCCCTGAAAAACAACTTTTATTGGGTGATGACAGGCCTTAGCCAGAGTGAAAATGAAGGATCAATTCTGTTTAATTACACAATCTTGAAAATAATTTAATGAGCACACTCATTATACTAAAGAAGACAGTGAGTCCACCAACTTGAGCATCCAAGTCACAAAATACCTTTTACATAAAAGAATTGGGGAGCTGTCAGTCCTAACAATATTTCCACCTACAAAATATTGGTAACCTATAAAATACAAGTACAAAGTACGAATTACTAATGGTGTGAAAAAATATTTTCTGCTTCAGCCAACAGTAGACGTATTAAAACATTTTGAGGTAACAATTTAACTGGGGTAAGAACTGTTATTTATTAAAGCATTGAAATTTCTACCTTGTTTAAGAAAAGTTCTCACCTTCACTAGCTGGCTCTTGCACTGATAAGACTAATGCAGCTTTCAGGTTTCTTTGATAAAGTTTTTCATCAAGTGGCAACCTATGTTATGAAACAATCCGACGAGTGAGTTGAAATTATTAAAATTCCAATGCAAACAGCACTAACAGCACAAGTAGAAGGAAAGGTACATGCAGACATACAAGTTATCAATAATTATTTAACAATACAAAGAAAAAATCTCTCCAAATCTTTACAACTTAAACAATGACAAACATTAATGATATTTATCATCGCTACTCATACCATTTAAGGGGGCAGTTTTCCATTGCTGTTTTTTTGCTGGCAAGTTTCCAGAATTAATATGAATAGTTGGAATTTTGCTGCAAAGATCAGCCAAGTGGTTGAAACTCTTTACAAGGGTAGACTAAAGACTTGAAGAATTGAATTCAGTGAATAAAGGAACATTACTATAACAACAAAACCATAATGATATAAACCCCTCCAAAGAACTAGCCACTCATTAAAAGGGAAACGCTGAAATTGTGCCACTGAGGAAAGAAAAACTGATGTCACTAGTTCGGTGTACAGATAAAGACTCCTGCACCGGCCAGCAGTAAGTGATTTTCCATTTAAGTGATAGTACATTAGCTTTTGTCTTCCAAAGTATAGTATTTTTAAGTAAATACAGTTAAAATAGACAAATTGACATACAGCTCTTAAGAAAGAAAATGCTTGCATTTGTTCACATTTACTTACTTGGAATAATCTGCAAAATGAACAATAATCCTATGAATTTATTCACCTTTCTTTCGGTCGTTCCTTTTCAGCTTTTGCATCTTGACTGCCAGAAATGTTATTTTTTTTCCCTTTTATTTGTTTCTGATCCTTAGTTGTCAGACGGGATTTTTTACTTGGAGGACCTGATACATACGCAAAATCTTCATCTGTAAGAACATATGTACAAATACTGGAGAATATTTATTGTTCTAGTTACATGTAACAATTGTCTTAAGAAAATCACTACCTTTGCATAGCTAACAAGGTGTAGAGCTGGATGAACACAGCAGGCCAAGCAGCATCATAGGAGCAGGACGGCTGACGTTTCGGGCCTAGACCCTTCATCAGAA
>NC_063353.1:18685961-18758993 GCF_021869965.1 Rhincodon typus | reverse complement strand
CTCAAATCCTCCAGCATCTGCAGTTCCTACTATCTCTGATACCTTTGCATAGCTCACAGGTTAATGGATTATTTCATTCAATATTAACTGTAGTTAAAGAGAAACTTATGAAACCAGGAAACTTTAGTCTAGGCTAAAGATAATGTGAGTTGGGGTTAATTTAACAAGCTACGAAATCAGATACAAGTTAGCCAAGAAATGATGATTCAGCAAAACAAAACAAATGGAAAAGCATCAATTTCTAATTCTAAAAAGGAATTGATGTGGGACTTAACAGATGGTTAGAAAAACGGCTTGGCTTTATTTCTTAAAATATATACTTATTTTTAAGATGCTTAAGGAAGTTAAATTGAGAAGGAGGGAAGGTTAAGGGGTGATGAGTCAAATTTAATTATTCAAAATCAAGCCACAATTTTAGATGGTTGGTGAAAATTTACTTTCACAAATCATTAGATTGGGACAAAATAGGTTAAAAACTCAGGGTCCGACAAGAAAAAGGAAGAGATTAAAACAAAACTTTCATGTTTAGAATATGGAATACTTTACCATATGTGTAATAAAAGCTGATTGAATTATACTTAAACTGGAATTGAGAAGATGAAAAAAAGGGGAAAACAGCATGGAAACAAGATTACATCAGGCAACGTGAGTGAGAGTGCAAACTAGCACATGAATGTGTTACTTCATTATGCACCAATATTAGTGTATTTCACAAAAAACAATAATGTTTTAAACTTTACATCAAACTCACCATCATCAAAGTCTCCACCCTGTGAATAATCTACAATTTTCTTGTTCCTAATAACAGAAAAGAAATATATGTCACAACCTAATAGCAGAAAACGTCTTATTAAAAAAAAACAGAAATATCTTTTGAAGAGTATTTCAAAATTATACTTAACTAAAAGGAATAACATTTCAAAAACCCATAAATAATAGGTGGCTTTACAGGATTAATGTTGAGAAGATTTTTCCACTAGTGGGGGAGTCTCAAACTAGGGGACATAGTTACAGTCTAAGGGGACACTCATTTAAAATAGATGTGAAGGAATTTCTTCTCTCAGAGTAGTGAATGTCTGGAATTCTCTACTGCAGAGAGTTGTGGAGGCTAGCTCACTGGAAGTATTTAAAGAAGAGATAGATACATTTTTAAACATCAAGGAGTTAAGGGCTTTGAGGACCTGACATGAGACAAGTTGAGACCTAGGGCAAATCAGCATGGTCTTGTTGAATGGTGTGGCAGGCGTGAGGAGCTGAATAGCCTAATCCTGCTCCTATTTCTTACATTCATATATCAGATGTTATGGACCAGACCAAACCCTGTGCAATTATATCAAGGAGATAGCTTAGACCATAACTTTTATCTTGTTTAAAGGCATATGTAAAGTGATGTGTTCCAGATCTAATTCAATTAGTCACACAACTCGGCTTTAAGCAAAACACACTTTATTCTTACCCTCAGTTAAAATACATACAAAAGAAAGAAGAATTGGAATAACTTAACTCTGTTGGAAAACTTAACAGAATAATAGATTATTTAACTACTAAACAGCAAATGTTCAATATCATAACATCCCATTTACACACCCTTGGCAAAGGCAAAGTCAGTTAAACAGATCATCAGACATGCGATTCTGGCAACAAAAAGAGAACCCAAGCTTTTAGCTATAATAGAGAAAGGAGTAACCGCTCCCTCAGCCAACTTCAAAACCCAACAACTACTGAAAGCAAAATTAAAACCCTAGTTCTGTGGGAACCCGACTCCCTCCAATCGTGCAGTTTCTACTGTTCCAACTTTAGAAAAAGAACCCAGGACCTCACAAGCTGTTTTATTTTATTGGCTTGGAGGAGACAGCTCAGCACCTATGGTTCCAAACCTCGCTCCAAAAAAAGGATAAAATACACCACTAAAACCCGTAGTATCGTCACACAGATAGACATCAACATCATATAGAATAGAATAGAATAGCCTTTTTGTCACATATACTCAGTGAGCACAGTGAAAAGTTTATACCTGGCCAATTATAGGACTGACTTCGATACAAAACTACATAGGCACAGATTCTTTAGTTAAAAGATCTTAGACGATAGAGAAATAAAATGTCCAGCATTACAGAAATAAAGTTCAGTACAACACGCCACACTGACACTTAGCTTCCAGTCCCAGTGAAATACTCAGGCTTCAGTTGAGGCAAAGTCAACGTGATATTTTGGGGGTCTTCCACCAATCTCCTTACCCCAGATTACGTCAGCTCTTGCATCTTTAAACTAAAATCCTTCCCTTTACTCTCATATTTGAAAGCAATTCTCACACTTCCTGAACGACACATCCATTTTTTCTCATCCTAGTGGTAACATTATTACCACCATAAAACCCTAATTTCATCACAACCAAACTTTTCAACCCATCCCCAAGCTATATCTCTGCTCACACTACTAGCGATGCCTGATTACCACCCTGAGACTACCTCTCCACTACGCAAATGTCCTCTACACACTTGGCCCACAGTTATAAATCCTTTCCCCAAATGCTCTCATTGTGAAGCCTTTCCAAGAATCACTATACATTTCACTGTATGCTGTCATTTGTACAACTATGCAAAATTCTGCTCATTTTTCCTGTAGACAACACAAATGGCATCTCCATTCTAGATCAGATAGGTCTGTTCCTTCACTACTTAGGATTTGTTGGTGACTGCTCCATTGGTGTTTGTATTTCCTAACAATAAGTCACTGATCCAGCACTTTCAGTTCTTAACTTAACTTTTTATTCATTCTATGGGCATCCCTGGCTGGCCAGCACTTACTGGCCATTCCTACTTGCCCTTCGGAAGGTGTTGGTGAGCTGCTTTCTTGAACATCCTGTCCATGTTCTGTCAGTAGACCCACAATGCCATTAGGAAGTGAGTCCCAGGATTTCGACCTAGCAACGCTGAAGGAATGGCAATACATTTCCAAGTCAGGATTGTGAGTGGCTTGGAAGGCAACTTGCAGGTGTGGTGTTCCTATTTATCTGCCGCCATTTGCTTTATCTGTTCCCATTCATCTTCCAGATGGAAGTGGTCATGGATTTGGATGATGCTGTTTAAGGATCTTTGGTGAATTCCTGCAGTGCAGCTCGAGATAAGACACACTGATGCTACTGAGCATCAGAGGTGGAGGGAGTGATATTTGTGGATGTGGTGCCATCCACAATGGTGTCAAGCTTCTTGAGTGTTGTTGGAGCTGCACCCATCCAGGAAAGTGGGGAGCATTCCATCACACTCCTGACTTGTGCTAGATGGCAAAAAGGCTTTGGTGAGTCAGGAGGTGAGTTACTCATTGCAGTATCCCTAGCCTCTGCACTGCTCTTGTAGCCACTGTGTTTATGTAGTGAAGTCCAGTTGAATTTATGGTCAATGGTGACCCCAAGGATGTTGACAGTGGGGGAATTCAGGTGATGGTGACACCAATGAGTGTCAAGGGGCGTTGGTTAGATTGTCTCTTATTGGAGATAGTCATGACCTGGCATTTGTGTGGCACAATGTTACATGCCACTTGCTAGCCCAGTCAAGGATATTGTCCAAATCTTGTTGCATTTGAACAATGGACTGCTTCAGTATCTGAAGAGTCGTGAATGGTGCTGAACATCCTCACTTCTAGCCTTATGATGGAGGGAAGGTCATTGATAAACACCTGAAGATGGTTGAACCTAGGACACTATTCTGAGGAACTCCTGAAAACATATCCTGGAGCTGAGATGACTGACCTCCAACATCCACAACCATCTTCTTATGTGTCAGGTATGATTCCAACCAGTGGAGGATTTGCCCCCTTTACCACTGATTCCAGTTTTGCTAGGGTACTTTGACGTCACATTCAGTCAAATGAGGTCTGGATGTCAGGGCTGTCACTCTCACCTCACCTCTGGAATTCAGCTTTTTTGTCCAGGTTTGAACCACAGCTGTAATGAGGTCAGGAGCTGAGACCCTGACAGGACTCAAATTGGGCATCACTGCCCAGGTTATTGCTGAGCAGATGCTGATTGATAGCACTGTTGGTGACACCTTCCATCACTTTACTAATGATTAAGTGTAGATTGATGGGGTAGTAAATGGCCAGGTTGAATTTGTCCTGCTTTCTGTATACATCTGTTCCCAGTTCCATTTAGCACCAAGCAGTCTTAACAGATTATAACAGATTCTCCTTTCTTTTTTAAAATAGATTAATATGCATGCAACAATAGTGAAAAACAGTCAGAAAAATACAAAATAACAATATACTGAGTAAAATGACATTATTCAATGTTCCTACTTTTTTAATGTACATTAGAGTTTCAAACATTCATTTTTCTCATATTTCAAATAGTCTCTTGGAGCTTACTTCTTTCTTCATAAAGTAGCCAGAAAACAGACTGCTTCTTTTCACCCATTACAATTTGGAGATTTCCCTGTTCTCCACATCTGTTTTAAAACCGCAATAATGATCTTCAGTCTTACCTCATTCACACATTTTATTGAATGTACATTATGCAATAGTGATTTATCATCAATGCAGCATTCAATGGGTATTGCTGCAAAATGCCTTTTTCAAATACTTTCAATAATTTCACAAGGGAAAATACGACATCTACTGCCTCAACAAGAGCAAGAGATTCTGCTAAGGTAATTCTTCTGAACTTTTTAAGCTACCCAAACTAAAGGGCAATATTTGCCTCCCTCTCCCAAAATAAATATTACAAAATTTCCTGTGTTTGGAACAGATAGAAATTTGTATAAAAAGGATCAATAGAAATATTAAGTTTCACATTCCTTGTTTTTTACCAAGGATGGAAGTTTGAAAACACTATGCTCCATTCTTAATTTTTTTCGATGCTTTGTTCATCCAAATAATATCTTCCACTTTGGGGTTTTTCGCTGTCAACTCTCAGACCTCAAAATTAGCATCTGACCTCATTTAGATGTACAGCCAATTCAGCTGTCCAATTTGACTTCACAATTCCTCCATTTCATATTTGGAAGATATAGCATCTTTTCCCTACTTTGACTAACTGTGATGGAGTTAACATTTTCTAAATAAGATTGCTATGCAAAGTGACACTCCAATCATTGGGTCTGATTTTCAATCCAAACTATCTGACCATAAGAACTAGGAGCAGGAGTAGGCAATTCAGCCCTTCGAGCTTGATCCACCATTTGCTACGATCATGGCTGATCTCATCTCAGCCTCCACTCCACTCTCCTGCCTGTTCTCCATAACCCTTCAACCCATTAGTAATGAAAGATCTATCTATCTCCTCCCTAAATTTACTCAATGTCCTGCCAATCAGTGCACTCTGGAGTAGTGAATTCCACAGATTCATGACCTCTGAGAGAATTAATTTTACCTCATCTCTGTTTTAAATCTGCTACCCCTTATCCTAAAACTGTGACCTCTCATTTTAGATTGCCCCACCTAAGCTGTATACGCATGAACTGCTCAATTTTGCTTCATGAGACAAACCTGTCATCTCTGGAATCAATCTAGTGAACCTTCTCTGAACTGCCTTCAATGCAATTACTTCCCACTTCATGTTAAGGTACTAAAATTGTCGGTAATACTCCAGGTGCATTCTCACCCATGCCCTACATAACTGCAGCAACACTTCCCTACTTTTAAACTCAATTCCTTTCTTAATAAATGCCAAAATTCCTTTTGCCTTCTTTATTACCTGTTGTACCCTGCATTCCAGCTTTCTGCGATTCATGCATGAGGACTCCCAGATCCCTTTGCACCGAAGCATTCTGAAGCTTACTCCATTTAAAAAAGCAAGTTGCCTTTCTATTCCTCAGACCAAAACAGGTAACCTCACACTTATCCACATTAAACTTCATCTGCCAAGTTTCGGCTCATCCACCTAACCTATCATATTTAATTGTAAATTTCTTGTTTCTTCATTGCAACTTACTTTCCCACCTATTTTGGTGTCGTCTGCAAATTTGGCTATAGGACTTTCTACGCTGCATCCAAGTAATTAATATAGATTGTAAATAGGTGGGGCCTGAGGTCCGAACTCTGTGGTACCCCAGTGGTACCCACAAAAAGACCTAGAAGCCTGGCTTCCAATTTTGAATTCTGCTTTAAGCCCAGTTATGACGATGTCAAATTCATTGCACTCTTTCCTCCAGACAAAAAAATCAACTGCATGCACAGTAAAGATGCCTGAAAATTGCCCCCACCACCCACCCCTCCATGGTGCTGGTAAAACAGGGCAGGGCTGGCTTCAACAAGATAGACCTTCCTGAGAAGTACCAAGCTCTAGAGGCATTACACCTTACTTCGGTTGTGGGTAAAGTGTTGGAAAGGATTATAAGAGGTAGGATTTATAATCATCTAGAAAGGAATAATTTGATTAGGGATAGTCAACACGGTTTTGTGAAGGGTAGGTGCCTCACAACCCTTATTGAGTTCTTTGAGAAGGTAACCAAACAGGTGGATGAGGGTAAAGTGGTTGATGTGGTGTATATGGATTTCAGTAAAGCATTTGATAAGGTTCCCCATGGTAGGCTATTGCAGAAAATACGGAGGCATGGGATTGAGGGTGATTTAGCAGTTTGGATCAGAAATTGGCTATCTGTAAGAAGACAGAGGGTGGTGGTTGATGGGAAATGTTCATCCTGGAGTTCAGTTACTAGTGGTGTACCTCAAGGATCTGTTTTGGGGCCACTGCTGTTTGTCATTTTTATAAATGACCTGGATGAGGGCGTAGAAGGATGGGTTAGTAAATTTGCAGATGACACCAAAGTCGGTGGAGTTGTGGATAGTGCGGAAGGATGTTGCAGGTTACAGAGGGACATAGATAAGCTGCAGAGCTGGGCTGAGAGGTGGCAAATGGAGTTTAATGCGGAAAAGTGTGAGGTGATTCACTTTGGAAGGAGTAACAGGAATACAGAGTACTGGGCTAATGGTAAGACTCTTGATAGTGTGGATGAGCAGAGAGATCTCGGTATCCATGTGCATAGATCACTGAAAGTTGCCACCCAGGTTGATAGCGTTGTTAAGAAGGCGTACGGTGTGTTAGGTTTTATTGGTAGAGGGATTGAGTTTCGGAGCCATGAGGTCATGTTGCAGCTGTATAAAACTCTGGTGCGGCCGCACTTGGAGTATTGCGTACAGTTCTGGTCACCGCATTATAGGAAGGATGTGGAAGCATTGGAAAGGGTGCAGAGGAGATTTACCAGGATGTTGCCTGGTATGGAGGGAAGGTCTTATGAGGAAAGGCTGACGGACTTGAGGCTGTTTTCGTTAGAGAGAAGAAGGTTAAGAGGTGACTTAATAGAGACATACAAGATGATCAGAGGATTAGATAGGGTGGACAGTGGGAGCCTATTTCCTCGAATGGTGATGGCTAGCACAAGGGGGCATAGCTTTAAATTGAGGGGTGATAGATATAGGACAGATGTCAGAAATACATTCTTTACTCAGAGAGTAGTAAGGGCGTGGAATGCCCTGCCTGCAAAAGTAGTAGACTCGCCAACTTTAAGGGCATTTAAATGGTCATTGGATAAACATATGGATGATAATGGAATAGTGTAGGTTAGATGGGCTTCAGATTGGTTTCACAGGTCGGCGCAACATCGAGGGCTGAAGGGCCTGTACTGCGCTGTTATGTTCTATGTTTTATGTTCATTGAACTTCCTGAGTGTTCCCACTGCATTAGGTGCCTATTTTGGATGGCAAAGAAACACTCTTTTTAGCTGAACTCCCTGCAGAAATACAACTCTAATATCAACTGATCTACATTCCCAAGTATTTGCTGCTAACAAATAAAAGAAAATCTTCAAAATTCCTATCCTGACTGAGGTGCGTCTACTTTTGCCCCAGTTTTACTCCAAAACCTCAATCCACTAGCTTGGCTTGAGTCTTCTAAGTCCCGTTAGGAGCCATCTTTTCCAAGCATATCCATCTATGATATAGTGCTGGTGGTCCCCTATCTAGCACCTCTTTGTACACCTGAAATTCTCTCCAGCTTTGTAATGGCTTCTGTATGGCAGCTTTTATTAACTCATCTTTCAACTTGTTTGTAGCCATGAAGACTTCCTGATCGAATGGGCTTCTGTTCCTGGTGGTATTCCTGGTCCAGGCTATTTTCCTTGACCTTTATAAGCTTACTATACATTTTTGAATAGCTACTGTTGTGATCTATTTGCCTGTTAATAGGATTCTTTCCAACAGTTCATGATCTCTTTCTAGGGACAAGTTGACTTTAGAGCCACTGCATGAACTTACACAGCTTTTTCTCACTTTCACTTCTTGCACCTCCTGCTCCCAATCCATGGGCCTAATGTGTTGTTGGTTATTCTGTACAATCGTAAAGGTGTTATACTATCCAGTGGCCTTACCCACTCTCCAAATAATAGTCTAATTTCTCCACTGACTAGCCCCTTGTGGCACAAATATGACCTTTGTACCCACTTTTGGTACCTGTCCTTTTGATAATCAGAATTAGTTTGTTCTTCATTAGACAAATCGTCAATGCTAAAAGTCTGATCCACATAGCTGTGTAATATATGGTCACGAGAAGTATCAGGACCCCTATCCTGTTCTTTAACTCCTTTAGAATCTATAAATTTGAAATTTACACCAAGCAATCTTGAACAATGTTCCCAAACAATCTTGTCCCTTGCTATACAAATATTGTTTTTCCATCCTTACCAATAACCCTTCCTAGGCATCAGTGGCTCAGTGGTTAGCACTGCCACCTCATAGTACTAGGGACCCAGGTTCGATTCCACCCTCGGGCAACTGTCTGTGTGGAGTTTGCACATTCTTCCCGTGTCTGTGTGTGTTTGCTCCCACAGTTCAAAGATGTTCAAGTTAGGTGGATTGGCTATGATAAATTGCCCATAGTGTCCAGGAATGCGTAGGCTAGGATGACTAGCCATGGGAAAGGCAGGGTTACAAGTATAGGATAGGACAGTGGGTCTGGTTGGGATGCTCTTCGGATGGTCGGTGTGGACTCGATGGGCCAAATGGCCTGCTTTCATACTCTAGAGATTCTATGATTCCACTACTATTTATGCCCCTCTCTTTCATAATAAACAACATCTCCTTGATTGAAACTGGTTTCCAATGGCCTTACACCATACCTTAAAGCTTGCTGAATCCTTTTTGAAACTGTCACTTTATTAAAAGCCTGTCTGCCTGCGTGTAGTGCCTTCAGATGTTCAACACAGTAAAGTTAATTGTAGCCCCTTCAAGTGCTGATCACTTATAATGGATAGAACTTAATGATCTGTAACAACTACTAAATGATTTGGACTATATTTTATGACCATCTGCAGTGAATTCTTGACATTGCCAGCCATGCTAGTGCAGATGATAGAATTTTGGCAGACCAAAGCGTAAACAACGAATCATTTTGTCTATTATTGCATGGTTCCTTTCACATAGCCTGTTGGTAAAATGGCTTCCTGCTGCCATATTCAGAACTGTTAAGTTCATATTTCTTCATATATCTTGAAATTCATCATGAGCAAATTACCCCCCATTCTCAGATATTTAACTATTCGTCCACGTCCAGTCCCACCCCCATTTTCATTACCTTATACATAATTATTTTCATATTTTTACTATGTGTTATTGTTGATTGATTCAATCTGGTTGCCAAATCTATAAAATGTAACATTTTTCATCCTTATCCCACATCTTTATGTCCGTTACCACTATCTTGATGAAGTACCTTGCTAACAGCAGACCTACTGGAGGCATGACAGCATCCTTCAGTATCTTACATCTATTACTTAGCACTTCTACAAACTTATTACATTCCTTATTCCTAATTCCTGAATCATTTACTAAAATTTTTAAACTTTTGGAGGAGACATCAACAAATTACCCATGTAGTTTTAACACAATTAACTATTTGTCTTTTAAATTTCTATCCCCTGATGTCAATAAGACTTCTTCAAAAAATTTACTTCGTTGTATCCCTCTAGTGTAAATTGCAAATTTACAGATTTTCCAAATCCATTGGCTTTCTTGCTTTCCATATCCAGTTTCATATGCACTTACTTTCATCGAAGGCTAACTCAATAACATCGGCATTGAACGGACACTATATCCATGCTAATAAAATGATTTAATTATGGCTATTTTACAAGGAGTAATTACTCTTTTTAAATGAAGATTTTGTGTGTTATCATCTCCAAATCTGAAGCTGGTAGAACTCTCAAATTCCTTGCCTTTGTTCCAACCCCTATTTATCAGAGAGTATAGGTACCAATTTAATCATCTATTTCACATAGTGCAGACGTACAGCCGCAGTCTAATACTGATCAACTGAAAGATTCTGATCCCAACACATTCATCATTGGGCTGAAACTTCTTGAGACCATAAAAAGACCCCTCTTTGATCCATATATCCATATTCTTCTTCTGTATCTTTGAATATTCTACTGTACTTTTTATGCTAATTCATGGTACAATGTTACTTTGAACCACACCTGAAACATTATTTGACTGAACTCTATGCACTTATGGGGTTCATTTGTCTATTGTAAGTCCCAAATTCTCTTAGCTTCTAAAATTCAACAAAAGCATTTCTGTCCTTATTTCTCCTCATTCAAATTCTTCTTTCGCACCTACATCTTGATGATCTTTAATGACATTAAGACTTCCATTTTCTTTTGAATGGCTGATTGCCCCATTTGCACCATGAAAACAGATGGAAGCATAGCTTTCCAAGGATGTTTGCTTCTGACATTTCTTCTCAGGGAATGTGTTTATCTGCAAATTTAACTCCTGTCAAACCTAGAAGTCTATCTAGATTTGACATTGTGGATTCGTCTAATAGCTGAAATTGGGGAATTTTCAAATATAATTTCTGCAGTCCTGCACACCATGTACTAAATTCTACGATTGGTCTTTTATGGAATTGATGTTCACTCTTCCTGAATATGTCAAGAATGTGAACATACCACTATCAGGTCTCTCCCCACCACCAAGCCTCTCCCAAGGTCCACCATTTCCCCCACACCCCAGGATGCCGCCTGCATATTCCCGGCCCATCTCCTCGATCATACCCAGTTAAATTCACTAACCTTACCGGCCTGGCCATCACTCTCTCACAACAGCAGCAGAGCTTAAACCAAAATGAGAAATAAATCACCCGCCAACACACGTCGGCGCCCAGTCGCACATTCACCACAACTGTAAAATTACATTTACCGTTTGAGGAATTACAGAATAAAAGGCAAAATAAAAACTTTTAAAAAAATACTGAGGCTCGTATGCATTTAAACAATTCAGCTTCCTCTCGCTCCGTAAATACGCAGACGATATCCCGCCGAATCAGCTGTTTGATATTGAAGCATTCTTTCTAGAAAAGGTGCTTGGGCTGCAGCTGGTTCCTGTTTGGAGAAGGCATTGGCTGCAGGTAATGGTCAGATTTATTAATTATCGCTTCCGAGAAGTCAAAATGCCTTTTGCTCAATATTTGCAGGAGGAGAATATAATGTGTAAAACATATGAAGAGTTTTTTCTTTAATATTTCAGTTGTAAATACCATATTATGTCTGCGCTTTGTTTGTCATTTGTTGGTGTACATAGTTGAGTAGGTTGTATGCTAAAGTTCTTCCATTTTCTCTTTCTGTAAAGCATTTATTAATTCAGACACCTCGGTTAAGTTGCAGCTTTCTCTCTCTCTTCTCCGCCCTCCCCATGCATTATAAATACGTTTGATAAGAACAATTGTGGAGGGCATTTATAGAATCCAAGTTGTTGCAGTCATTGTTATTATGGAACACTTTTAGTTTTTTCTACAACACTTTTCCTGGGCCCATATTATAAATAGCATCTTGCTTGAAGAATGCTCAATTATGGAATATTGGTCAGCATCTGCATTTACTGAACCTACACAATAAGGTCTTTTTTTTCTTCAATATGCTCATTTGGATAGAACGCAGCAAAAAAATTCAGCAAGAAAGAATTTTGGTAAAATCCTCTGAATGCTGGTAACTAAACCAATCTGTCAAATGGCATGTTTAAAAAGATACCTATTGTACTTTGAAGCTGGATAAACAAGATTAAAATTCAGTGTTGTCAGGCCAGTAGTTTGTGTGAAACTGTGGCCCTTCAGAATTAATTATCAAACTGGTGGGATGTAGGTTTTTGTAAGCGCCCTTCAGAATCCACAATGATTTCTTTCTGTTCCAATTTCAACATAGCCAGATTGTAACACACAACCCTCGTTACATTGGGAATTTATACCAATGATAAATGACATACCTTAGATCAACTTCAGATAGCTGAAAATAATGGTATTGAAATTACAACAAGAGAGGTATTCCACATAAATGGAAATTGCTGGAGAAACTCGGCAAGTCTGGCAGCATCTGTGGAGGGAAAGCATGGTTAGTATTTTGAGTCCAGCGACCCTTCTTCAGAACTTCTCAGTTTCTGTTTGTGTTTCAGATTTCCAGCATCCACAGTTCTTTGTTTTATTTCAAAGTATTCTGCATGCATTGTCAACTGCAATAATAAATTTATATCAAACAGCTAGAAAAAGTCTGCATGGAGTTCTTTTTTATTCATTGATGGGACGTGGGCATTGCTGGCTGGACCAGCATTTATAACGTATCCCTAGTTGCCCTCGAAGGTGGTGGTGAGCTGCTGTCTTGAACTGCTGCAATCCATTTGGTGTAGATACCCTCAAAATGCTGTTAGGAAGGAAGTTCCATGATTTTGACCCTGTGACAGTGAAGAAACAATGATATATTTCCAAGTCAAGATGATGAGTGAGTTTGGAGGGAAACTTACAGGTGGTGGTGTTTCCACATATCTCTTGCTGTTGTTCTAGACAGTAGTGGTCATGGGTTTAGAATGTGCTGTCTAAGGATCGGTGTTGCAGCTACACTTAAAGGTCTTGGCTTGGGATGTGAAAAATTCAGTTCTATTCTGGGAACATTACCAGGGCCCACAGCCTAAGCAGTATCCAGTGCCTTCAGCCGTATCTTAATGTCGCATGGAGTGAATTGTGACCCTGGGAACCTCAGAAGAAGGCTGAGATGGATCTTCCACTTAGCATTTTTGACTGGAGTGTTCCAGACACTTAAGTCTTACCCTTTTCACTAATGCTATGGGCTCCCCCATTGTTGATGGGGATAGTTGTGGCACCAGCTGCTTCAATGAGTTGTTTAATTGTCTACCACTCTTCACCACTGGATGTGGCAGATATGTGCGCAGTCTATCCCATTTGCACAGTGGTTGTGCCATACAACATGATGGAAGGTATCCTCAGTATGAAGATGGGACTTCATCTCCACAAGGATTTTGCAGTGGTCACTCCTGCGAATTCTGTCAATGACAGCTATTTCTCACAGGCAGATTGGTAAGGATCAAGGAAAAACAAATATGTTTTTTGGTGCTGGACATTGAAGTCTCCTACGAGAACAGATTCAGCATCCTTTCCACCTTCTTTGCTTCCTCCCAAATTCAACGTGGAGGAATACTGAATCATCATCTGATAGGGGTGATATCTGGTAATCAATAGGAGATATCCTTGTCCATATTTCACCAGATGCAATGAGACTTCATGTGATCCGGAATCAACATTGAGGACTCCCAGGGCATGTCACTGTGCCACCATCTCTGCTCTCCTTCCGGTAAGACAGTATATGCCCAGAGTGGGGATAGTATCTGAGACATTGTCATCAAGGTATGTTTACATGGGTTTAACTGCTGCTTGGCTAGTCTGTAAGACAGTTCTCTGAGTTTTGAACAAGTGCCCGAATGTTGGTAAGAAGGACTTTCCAGGCTCAACAGGGCTAACTTTGCTGTTGTAATTTCCTATGTTTAGTTCAATGCCAGATGGTTAGTGCGATTTCATTTTCTTTTGAGATTTTTTTTTAATGATTTGATACAATTGAAAGGCTTCCTAGGCCAGTTCAGAGGGCAACTGGGAGTCAGACACATTTCTTTTTTGTGGAGTTACATTTAGACGGACCAAGTAAGGGTACCAGATTTCCATTCCTAAAGAACACTGGTGAACCAGAAAGGTTTTTATCTTATGACAATTGAGAATGGAATTGACAATTCCAGATTTTATTGAAATCAAATTCCACCATCTGTCCTGGAACCTAGAACATTACTTGGGTCTCTGGATTACTAAATCAGAGACAATACCTCTAACATCATTTCTTCCCCCTGTATATTCCTCCTTTCAGGACAGATTTATTCTGATGGACTTTTCAGATTGTCTCTCTTTCTATTTTAAAAAAAAGTCTCTTGAACTATTGTCCTGCCTTATGTGAAGTATTTTAAAAGAATGTAAAATATTGCAGTTACTGAAAATCGGAAATTTTTAAAACGCTGGAAATATTTAGCAGGCCTGATATCAGCTGTGGAGAGAGAAACAGAGTTAATATTTCAGGTCTGCGACCTTGCTTCAGAATTCCGATCAAAGTCAAGGGGAAACT
Organism: Rhincodon typus; assembly: GCF_021869965.1. Taxonomy (NCBI): domain Eukaryota; kingdom Metazoa; phylum Chordata; class Chondrichthyes; order Orectolobiformes; family Rhincodontidae; genus Rhincodon; species Rhincodon typus. The sequence continues at coordinate 18,744,558 of NC_063353.1, read as the reverse complement.
AAAATTCAATTAAGTAAGGTAGAAGCAATAAATGGAAAATCCCTTGGAGTGAGGTGGGGTAAATTTTCAAGATGAACGCTCCTAGAAGAGAGGTCATAGTGAATTCAAAACTGATAGCAAAGAAAAATACTACAGTGCTATATCCCAGGTGAAGCAGGATGCCCAGCGTTGTAGAAATAAGGTCAATGATCTTCTGCGCTTCGTAAGGGTAAGTGCCACTACTTTTGCTCTGCTATCTTGCACTCACAAGTTCACAACTCTCTCAAACTCTGCCACTGCACACACATCTCATCAATGCTAATAGACTACAACTCACCACTGACCTTTCTTACATCTACTTTCATCACAGTCATTCCTCCCTGTCTTATTGTAGGAAAAACTAGCCCATAAATAGAAAAGAAATCCAAGACCAACTGTAGTTGAGTGGTGGCTGACATCAGGTTTCTCGCTTTCTACAAACAGAAAATTCTAGAGTTAGCTGGGGAAAAGCACAACTGCTTGTGAAGCCAGGAGGCCCTCGATGGCCATCCAGCCCATAAACCTTTATCCTTCTTTGACAACTAATTCTCTTTCTTAGGAAACAGCTGGTGGTATCCAGCTCACATCCAAACCTGAGAAGGAAGCCACTCACCTCTGAGAATGCAGTGGAAAAGCACTCGCCTGCACTCCCCACCTGTTCAAAGAGAATACCCTCAGTGGATATTCTATTGAGAATCCCAGTCTAGCGAGCAGGTCTTCACATCTAGTCAAAGAGATGTCCCAGGAGTTAGCACTCAGACAACAGCTGAAGAGCAAGCAGTTGCTAAGTTTTGGGCAGAAGATGATCAAACAGGCATGGCGATTTAATCGTTGTGAAAACGCACAGACAGGCACAGGAACAGCAGGATGGATCGTCAGAGGCATTCGCTAAGCTGGATACAGTACACATATATCTGACTGTCTGCATGGACCAGTTGGTGACTATCATGGTGGCCAAGTCCACCATACTCTGTCTGCCAGATGTTTGCAGGGATCTGCACCACATCGCCTTACCGATAGGTCAACATCAATAACAAGGTGAATGGGGGGACAAGGGACCTTAACATAAACTGAAGTACTGCTTCCTCTCAGAAAGACCAGGTGGTGCCAGTTGGCACACATAGAAGTTGTCACATACGAGATACAGCAGAGGTGCCTCCCCGACGCGCCCCCCCACCAAACCCCAAAAAAAAACTGTGACCCTAAAGCCTGCAGAAGTTCAAACTGAGGATAGTGATCCTGAATCTGGAAAGGACACTCTCTCAGCAGACCTGGGCTAATTATGCCAAACGGCACCTACAGTATAACCACTCAAGCTTTCCATGCCAACTGGACCAGCTACAAAGCTGGCTTCCGCTGTCGCGAAGTTACGACTGCTCTTTGCACTCAAAGGAAGAAAAAGAATTAGGGTGTATCATTCACTTTGGTAAATATATTTTCATTTGCACAGTTAAACAACGTACTGCAGTATAATTTTGCGTGTCAGATCTGGTTAAGTCTCACATCCATGTGGGAGAGGAGTACCCTCTTCAGATATCTCAAGGATGAAAGAAGTTACAATCCCAAGCATTGACAAAATGAATTCCCAGAGCTTTACCCTGACTCTGAAGAAAACAATAGTAATTTATTCCACCCGATTTGTGTGAGGTGTTAGTCATTTTGTGTAGTTATTGTACTGATGATTTTTGATCCAATGTGGCAAGGTTCCAGTTTTATTTGTGTGACTAACATGCGGGCTCCACCTGTGATGTAAGATATTTACCCCCAGCCACCTTGTTCCCTTGAGCGTTGCTTTTCCTGTAGTCCCATAACCCCTCAGCTTCCTCCCATTTCAGTTGAGCCCTTTAATATTACAATTAATGTTCCCACTTTACCTCCAGACCCCATCACTTTTGGAAATTCCCTTCCCTTGGTGGTCCTGCACACTCCCATGCAGAGGCCATGGTGATCATGACCTGTGAGAACCTTGCTACCTCCCAGAACACCCAAACAGTTCCTGTTATCTATGAGGTCCCACTTTTCTATTCAAAATTTCCCTCTATCACTATGAATGTTCTTTCGTCAACCCTGTGCAATGAACCCCATTCCCAGGATTGAGTTGCTCACTTAAGCCAGGACTCCATGGACTGCTCCCTGATAAAGTGACTGTGGCAGATCCCTTGGACTGACATGGCAGGACAGCCCTGGCAGTTAGACTGATACCTCTACGGCACCCTGACCAATGCATGTGTAATTCCCAGACTACTTGTACTTGACCTGCATATTGACCTAAGCCGGATCCACAAAGTCTAAGTATTCCAATCCCTGGAGTCTGCAAGGCTAAGAACGTGACTGAATGTGGCTAGCCCCTTGATTAACAGTGGGGTAGTCCACCTTGATTCCACTAAGTACTGTTTCATTTTGACTTTGACAGATGGCAATTTGCTTAAAGCAAATGCAGCGTGTTTTCTGTGTAAGCTGCTGATGAATACTGAAGGTGTGATCTTATCTGTGAGTTTTGTGTTTTTAACTTTGCTTATGGTTTTTTTTCTGACCATATACTGTGTAGAGCTGTAATGTTAGTTTTTTTTGTTTCTTTTCTTTATTCCAAAAATATTCTTTATTCTTAAAAAAAACTTTGTGTATATCTACACCTTGTCACAAATGCAATTTGGTTCCGCACAGTTGCATATCAAATAAACGAAACAGAAGCATTGAACTTTGACTCTATCCAACTCTCTTATAAATACAATATCAATTTTTACATAGATTTGAGACACTGGGAGATTCCAATAACTGAACAGACCCCCATTTACCTTCAGCAGAGAGACCTCAGACCGTGGTCTTTCCCCACTGTGCCTTGGTGGCAGCTGCCCCAAGCTTTAGTGCGTCCCTCAGCACATAATCTTCATTTCTGTATTCTGCAACTAAGGATTGTACCTAGGTACCTTTGTACCTAAAATGGTGCTGTCAGTGCCACTCTTAAACTTTTGACTATACTCATTTGAGTACGTGTGACAATAAAGCTAATTCAATTCCAGTCAACATAGCATGGTGTAGCCATGCCCGCTTACCCATTCCCTTAACTGTTTAGTACTCCCACCTTCTCTCTCTTTTTGTGTGAAAAAGTACTGCAAACCACTTGAAGCCTCGCAGCCTGCAAATCAGTGCTGAGGTCAGTGCTTTCTTAGTGCATACTCAAAGTGAAATAGGCAGAGGCTGGCAGCCTCCAAAAAAGTGCAAGGTGAGCATTAAGAAAGTAAGCTAACAACTATAATATACACATGCATCTGCGCAGGATGTATCTCCTTGAACAGAATAATATCACAGAAGCATGCAAATCCTAGGTGTCCCTGAATTCCAAAGTAGACTATTGAAAACCTGAAGTATGTGAATTGATCTGAGCGCTGATATGATGGTGCAGTGAGTCTGGTGGTTGGTTGATACTGACTGGTATGGATGAAGGGTTGAGGAGAATCATGTCACTGAGTTTGCAGAACATGTGCTGAAAACACAGCTGGATAATGGTCAGAACAAGCAATTGGAGAGCTAAAGTCACAAGGTACCAGATATTATTGTATGTCGGGAACTTGCACTGTTTGTTTTCCTGGTGAAGGAGAGGTGAATTGGAAATGGCATATAAATATGGCAAGATGGGATGTTAATGATATACTGAATCTCGCTTGTACCGAGTTTCCATTTCTTCTCCCACCTTGATAACAAGTTGTCAACATTGCAAAATTCGAAAGTCTCCGTTTAAAGCTTAAGGGAAAAATTGCAGAATTGTTTTAGCGATGTTGAGTTTCAGATTTCTTTTTCATTCTCCACATATCTTCCAAATTTGTCACCATTGCTCATGCCACCAGAAAAGGGAAAATTCTGTTTAATATGAACTATGTGTGTGAAGTGTGTTTTCATTTGTGCTAAATTGAGAAGCAGAATGTTTTGTTTGTAGTTTTAAAATATGTTTCCTACAAAGTTAGTGTTTAGTCAAGAATGATTTTCATCTATTGTTACAGTATAACGCATAAAACATAAAATTTTATTCTTTTAGCTATTAAATGGAATGTCTAATTTTGTTTTTAAGTTATAGGCCCTTACAGGGATTAGAACAAAATTGATAATTTTTTTGATCATAAATGAACAAGTAGGTGAGTAGTGGAACGCAGATTTATGCAACTTTACAACCACACATCCATGAAATCAGTATACATTTACTATATACTCCAGAAGGATGTTCACTTTAAAGCATAGTTACTTTTCAAAAATTCCCATCATTTGGAAATATTTTGCACATCCCAGTATTTATCTCTGTTGGGAATGTAATATCCATGCCATTTTGGAAATCTTAAAAACAACAGAATGCTGGAAAGACATCAAAGGACAGTCCGCATTTGTAATGGAGAATATGTTGATTTTGGTTTGTATGTGTCGTCACAATGTTTACATTTAGGTAAATTTTGAAATTGAAATCCTTATATTTCAAATTACTACTTTGAAATTTTTTTTTTGGATTTCGATTTCAAAATTTACCTAAATGTAAACATTGTGACGACATATACAAACCAAAATCAACATATTCTCTGTTACAAATGCGGATTGTCCTTTGATGTCTTTCCAGCATTCTGTTTATTTTTATTAAGTTGTGGGAGTCAAGTTTGTACATAGAGGATACATCTAAGCCATTTGTAAACACGATGTACTGATTTTGAAACAGTTATTTAATCTTCAGAAATCAATGTGGCTAGGCATAGGTAGTTTATGCAGATGTATGCACTTTTTATCCCATAAGAGAGCAAATTGCTGAATTATGAGTTTTTGACCAGCGACTGTCAACCACAGCCCCAAAGGATATTTCCAGAAAGTTGTTATGTTCCATTCAGACTTCATGGGCAGTTCTGTCTGCATGTATGCTATCAAACTTGATTCTTAGTCACATGGTAATTTCCACAGCCAACATTAATTCCCTTGGCACAGTAGTAGTGATTCCGAAGGCTTGGGCTCTCGTCTCACCTGCTTTAGATGTGTGTCATAACTTGTTTGAACAAGTTGATTAAAAATACCTAAAACACCAACATTTAGATACATGTTTGACATAAGACTAGAACATCATGAGGATAAAGTGCTTCTGCTCTAAGAGGAGAGCTTGTAAATGGAGTACGATGCTGTGAACCAAGGGAAGAACGGAATCATGGAATGTTATTGGGTGTATACATAAGCCAGTGAGGTGCATATTGTTTCTCCACACATTTCCATTTTCACCACAGAAAGCTATTTTGAAGAAAAGCAGCTGAACTATCTCTAATACCTTGGCCAAAACGTATCCCACCACCAAATGGAAAAAAAAGCTATTATCACATTTGTGTGTGGAATGTTACTATACATAAATTAGCTTGCCTTATTTCCCTATATTACAATTTTATGCCTAAATTTTAGAAGTAACTTGATGGCTATTAAGTGCTTTGATGGATTCAGAGGTCATAAAGAGGGCTATGTAAATGTAAGTCAAGGAGTCGATGGTGTAATACATTATAAGCAAAATTCATCTTTCTCCCACTTCAATAACAAGTCGTCAGCATTGCAAAGGCATTCTTCCTTTTCCTTAAATAAACATTTATGCCTTGATTTGATTTATTGAAGTCCTATTTACCTGAGTACAGTGAAAAGTTTTTTTTGTTTTGCGAGCAGTACAGGCAGATCATAACAAACAAGGACATACAGATCTAGGACGCTTAGAGCAAGGCATACGAGGTTACGGCTGCACAGGGGGTACACAAAGCAAGATCAACATTATTTGAAGTTAGAGAGGTCCATTCAGCAGTCTGATACCAGCAGGGAAGAAGCTGTTTGTGAACCTGTTGGTGTGTGTGTTCAAGCTTCTGTATCTTCTGCTGACAGAAGAGGTTGGAAGAGAGCATTACTGGGGTGGGAGAGGTCTTTGATGTTGGCAGCCTTTCTGCGGCAACAAGTGTAAATGGAGTCCTTGAATGAGAGGTTGGCCTCTGTGATGGGTCTGGACTATGCACACAACCTTCTGTAGTTTCTTATGGTCCTGGGCAGAGCGGTTGCCATACCAGGCCATTATGCACCCGGAAAGAATGCTTTCTATGGTGCATCTGTAAAAGTTGGCCAGAGTCCTTATGGACATGCCAAATTTCCGAAGTCACTAAGGAATAAGCGGTGTTGTTGTGCCTTCTTGACCGTCACATCTACATGGCAGGTCTAGGCCTTTGAATTGACTTGAAACAAAATGTTTTAAATATGAACATTCCTACTGTCCTTCTAGTCAACTGAAGATTTTTAATGTCTTTTTAGATATATTGTAAATGGCAAAAAACAATTCTCTTCTTTATTTGACATCCTTTATAAACCATACAAAACAATCTGACCTCATAAATTCTAAAATAATCTGCATAAAGTTTATTAATACACAACAACACAGATTGCTAATACCACACAAGGATTATCCTGTATTGTATAAATCCCTAAACCCTGCTTTTTGGATTGCACGGGACAATTTTTGTGAAGACAAAGGCATTGGGTAAGCTGTGCGCTGAATGGCATCCCTTATGCCTTAAATTGTGTGGCTGTCAATCTACAAGGATTATAATCCATTGCATGACCAACAAGTGCAATAATCTAATGAAGAAGGGTCATTGGACTCGAAGCGTCAACTCTGCTTTCTCTCCATAGTTGCAGACATGCAATGTTTCTCCTGCAATTTCTGTTTTTGCAATAATCTACTGTTTTATAACCTTTTTATGTAATACAGCATTGTTATTATTTGTTCCAGAACTGGAGTGATGATAATGAGCACAAGAATTAAAGAAAATCCTGCAAATGTTCGACCATCAGAAAAAACATTTGTCTTTAATTTCAAGACAGGGCAACAGTCATGTGTGCTGACTGCACCCATCCAGATCCCTATGCAAGGAAGTATCAATGATTTACATGGCCGTCTGATGTTCTTACATAATCTTCCTTATTTTGTTGACGATGGTAAGTATGTTGTGCCTCAACTTGCAGGCAGGTCCTGTTCACCTATCATAACTGTGTTGGGTGATCTACAATGATATCCAGTCAGTTCATGTCTTGAATTTAAAATTGACATCCTTGTTTTCAAAACCTCCTTTTGCCTTGATCCTTCCAATCTCTACAATCTCTTGCAGGCTCGCAACCCTCCAAGATATCTGCTTTACTCTAACTCTGAAATAAGAATGCTCAGGAAATTAATCACTCTTCCATTGGCGGCCTTGCCTATTCTTTACCTTGTCTCTATACTTTGGAATACCCTCCCTACACCTGTCCATCTTGCTTTAAGACACTCCTCAAAACCTTTTAACAGTCTTTTGATTATTTAACCAAATATCTCCTTATATGGCTCTCGTTCTATTTTGATTTGCAGATTCTTGTGAAGTGTCCTGGCGCGTTTTATTATGCTTCAGGGTGCTGGATAATTTTTGCTTCTATTATTTATATGTTCACAGGATATGGATGTTGCTGGCTAGACCAGTATTCATTGCCCATGCCTAATTTGCTGTTGAGATGGTGGTGATAACCATATTCCACAATCTGTGGTGTAGATAGATCCACAGTAGTGTCAGGGAAGAATAGATAAATTTTGGGGGGTTTTTTGTGTACTCTGTTTCAAAGACCATGTACATTTTCCAAATCTGTGGTACGTGATGTGTCTCTCCGAGAAAGCCTACCTCTTGTTTTGGTAATTCAGCATAGCTGTGTTTCTCCTGTCACTTCAGTAGTACAAAATCTTCAACTTACCTATTTTTAAACTGTCCCTAGTGCTGTGAGCTAGCTGTTTAGCCTCTGCCCACCCCTGAATACACTTCTAACTTGATGAAGTGTGCTATCTTGCTGCCGTATTCCCACTACAAGTGCTGTATTGACATTATTCATCGTAACTTGTGTGATGTTAGTGTACAGATTTAAAATTGATTAATTAATTGATTTATTTTAGCCACCTTTCTGCAAAAGAGCAATGAAGAGAAGGAAACTACAAAAGGGCCAGGAAGTGGAAAAATTTACATTTTTCAAAGCAAACTTTTGATTTTCTATTTAGAAAAAACATATGGTTTGAAATTTATATGCCATTGAACACCTAATTATCTGCAAATCTTATCCATCAGTAAAAACAATTAAGAGTCATAAAGATGTACAGCATGGAAACAGACCCTTCAGTCCAGCTCGTCCATGCCAACCAGATATCCTAAACTAATTTAGTCCCATTTGCCAGCATTTGGCCCATATTCATCTAAACCCTTGCTATTGATATACCCATCCAGGTTCATTTTTAAATGTTGTGAAGGCTGGTACAATTACAATTTCCTCTGGCAATTCATTCCATTCATACACCACCCTATATGTCAAAATGTTGCTCCTTTGGTTCTTTTTAAAATCTTTCTCCTTTTCACCTTTAAACCTTTGCCATCTAGTTTTGGACTCCCCTACCCTAGGGAAAAGACCTTGTCTATTTACCCTATCCATGCCCCTCATGATTTCATAACTTCTATAAGGTCACCCCTCAACCTCCGACACTCCAGGGAAAGTAGCCCAGTGTATTCAGCCTCTCCCTATAACTCAAACCCTCCAACTCTGGCATTGTCCTTGTAAATCTTTTCTGAATCCTTTCAAGTTTCACATCATCTTTCTTATTGCAGGGAGACCAGAATTGAATGCAGTATTCAAAAAGTGGCTGAACTAATGTCCTGCACAGCCACAACATGATGTCCCAATTCCTATACCCAATGCACTGACCAGTAAAGGCAAGCGTACCAAAAGCCTTCCTCACGACCCTGTCTACCTGCGACCGTTTTGTGCACTTAAAAACAAATACTTGCAGAAATAGGCTGGTTGCCTGTGTCTTCTGACTCAGAATGCAAATTGTATTATCTATATTAAAATTCAATACCAAGAGTATCTCTCTGTACTTTACACTAAAATGACATTTTGTACAAATGTCAACTGGCACAGATAATGGTTAATTATTTATTAATAATACCTCAGTGTTTTGGCCTTAACCACTTTCCGTGGTAGAGAATTTCAAGGGATCATCACTCTATGGGTTAAGAAATTTCTCCTCATTTCAGTCTTAAGTAGCCTACTCTGTCCTTAGATGGTGACTCTTTGTTATGGACTCCCCAGTCATCTGGAACATCCTTCGTGCATTTACCCTGTCTAATCCTGTTCAAATTTTATAGTTTTCTATGAGATTCCTCCTTCGTTTTAACCTCCAGTGAATATAGTCCTATCCAATCCAGTCTTCAGTCCTGCCATCCCAGGAATCTGGTAAACCTTCATTGCACACCCATCCAAAGCCAGAATATCCATCCTGTGATAAGCAGACTAAAAATGCACGTGATACACTGTGTTCTCACGAAGGCCCTGTACAAATGCAGCAAGACATCACTGCTCCTGTACTCGAATCTTCTCACTACAAAGGCCAACATACCAGTAGCTGCCTTCACTGCCTGCTGCATCTGTATGCTTACTATCAGTGGCTGGTATTCAAAGTCACACAAGTCTCACGGCACCTCCTTTCCCAATCTGTCGCGCTTCAGATAATAACGTGCCTTCATGTGTTTACTACCAAAGTGGATAACCTCACATTTATCCCCATTCAGGTGCATCACAGACTGTGATTAAATTCTCATCTGTCTCTTGTATAATAAAATCTGTTTAGTACTGATCATACCTCACCTTGTCAAACTGGTTTTAATTTCATATTATTTTAGCATTAAGTTGCCGGTTTTCCTTTGGGACAGTTACAGGATGTGTTCGTGTGGGAAGTGGAAGAATGGTGTATTGGTGTATGAGGGACAAACATTTCTAAAGTTGGGACTGAGACATTTTGTAATTTAGAGGAAACATTTCTCTAGTAAGCTGTTCTAAACATGATCTGGGTGCATTTAATACAGGATACCTCCAAATGAAAATATATCCTATTCTCGCCATGATAACAGAAAAATGACAAAAAAGTAAAATCTTAAACTCTCTATGATGTAGTTTGAAATCTGAACAATTCTGTACCTGTTTTTGACAAACCTGATATGTCAGTAAGGAATGGATTAAATTTGGTTCTGCATCTTTCATCCATTAAATTTATTTATTGTTTTTTGGATAGAAGGAGAAATATTCTTTTCAGCGCTTTGGTTTAAATATCTTACAGACTTAAAAAATTCTCTTCATCAATTTGTTAATGAAGAAACTAAGAAGGCCTACGATAAAGAAGCAGAAGCTGCTTTAGAGAAACTAAAAACCAGTGACGTGCGTACTGAGCAACTTGTTAATACTTGGGCTAAAGCTTATCATGAGGTATCTATTTCAAAACTTGTCAAGAGCTTTGTAGATGATAATATCTGATATGTCCAATGTTAAAATCTCACAATTCAGAATGTAAAAAAGATTTTTATTTAGTACAGGAATAATTTGTTAGCTGCAGATATATATTAATTGTAAGGGCAGTACAAAGACCCCTGTGCGAATAGTTTTGACGTTGTTATTTAGCAAGGCTCTGCATTTAACACAGTATCAATGCACAGTTGCTCCATCATGGTTTACTTAGTGTTGTGGTATTGGTGATTATAGTTAGAGTCATAGAGTCAGTTCATGGGTTTCCATGCAAGTCATTGACAGACTCTTTATTATAAACAAAAAGTATAAGTTCATTGGAGTGTTTTGTTATCACTCTTTGTTTTAACTTGTATTTTTCTTCCTTTCCTTTTGGAATAAGAAAATTAACAACAGCTGTGACAGAATAGTTCATGAAACCAGGTTACATTGCATGACATTTATTAAATTACATTTTAATGTAATAAAAAAACAAATAACAACCACACGGGTACAGAGGAAACATCTTTGAAGTAACTTCTCATACTTTCTACCCATGTGGCTGCTACATTTTCTTAAAAAAAGACTTTTTATTTTGTGCAAGTGATAATGCATCAGGCTATAGTTACTTAATTATTTTTATTATTTTATAGACAACATTAGAATACGCTAGGCCGGAAGAGCCTAGTTGGGATGAAGATTTTGCAGATGTTTACCATGAGTTGATCCATTCTCCAGCCTCTGAAACTTTATTGAATTTGGAACATAATTATTTTGTCAGAGTCTCGGAACTTATTAGTGAAAGAGACATGGAATTGAAGAAGCTGCAGGAAAGGTTTGTAATTACCTTACATACAATTAACTGGATTCAGAGAAATTACAGCTTTTCCCAACCATCACCAAGACATCTGTCATTGGGAAAATGTTTGCATTATTATAAAGAATGTTGGAGTAGTTCATTAAGAAATTCATAACATAATCAGCATAGCTTCATGAAGGGGAAATCATGCCTGACAAATTTGTTACAGCTTTTTGAAGAGGTATCAAGCAAAATAGATGAAATTGAACAAGTAGATGTAATATATATTGCATTTCTAAAAGACGGTCAATAAGATATTGCGCATAAGACAACTTAATAATATGCAAATGATGGGGGTAATATATGGATAGTGGTTTGGCTAAGTAATAGAAAATAGGGAGTTGAAAATGGTAACTTGCAATAAGGGGAATGCCACAGGGATTAGTGCTAGGTCCTCTATTATTTACAACGTACATTTCTGTCTGGGATATGAATACACTGTCTCCAAGTTTGTGGATAGCAAAGTGCTGAAAATAACACAGAGTCAATGGTGGGATATAGACAGGTTATTAGTAGGCATAAAGATGAAGCACAGAGGTGTTTGGGGTCCCCATGGATGAATCACAAAAAGCTAGCATTCAAGTTCAGCAGGTAATAATTGACTGTTGGCCTTTATTTCAAAGAGAATGGAATGTAGAAATAGTGAGGCCTTGCTAAAATTGTGCAAGTCCCTAGTCAACTACACCTGGAATACTGTATGCAGTTCTGGAAAGATGTACTGGCATTTGAGACAGCCCAGAGAAGGTTTACAGGGTGGACTCCAGATATGGAAGGATTTTCTTATGAGGAGGTGTTGAGTGCATTGGGCTTATACTCATTGTAGCTTAGGAGAGTGAAAGGACATGTTGTTGAAACATAAGATTTTTAAGGAATTTGGTAAAGTGGGTGCAGCAAGATCATTTATCCCATGGGACAGTGTAGGACCATAAGACACAATCTCAAGAGTAAGGCGACACCCATTTAAGACAGATGAGGAGGAATTTCTCTCTAAGGGTAGTGAATCTAGGGGATTCTTTACTACAAAGGGCTATCGAAACTGGTGGTTAAATATTATCAAGGTTGAGAGGGGCAGATTTTTAATCAGCAAGGGAATCAAAAGTTATGGAGATAAGGCAGGAAAGTGATTGAGGATCATCACGTTAGCCCTGGTCTCATTGAATGAAGGAAAAGATTCAGTTGACCAATGGCCTACTTCTTCCTGTATCTTACAGAGGGAATGCCATTCTTATTTAAGAAACTAACTGAATAATGTTGAAGCCATGACAAATGAGACAACAATTCAATAGCAATGGATATCCAGACAAGGATTGATTTCTGTTTGATATGGGTATGATCACTTGTGTTGAGTTATTTTTGGAAATCATTTTGATTATGTATTTACAGAGTGCTGATTAAAACTTAACACAGTTGACTGAAAGTTACTGTATCCACAAATATGGGGATCTAAACTGACTGCAGTGAGTGTTTTGGGTGCAACTATATTTCCAACTGGCTCTACTGTTGGCAGACTTGGGGATCACCATTTTATCCAGTCCAGTTCTGCTGGTGTACAGTATCCATACTCTTAAAATATCTTCCAACTCCTTTAAGTTAATGCGACTGATTTTAACACAAACATTTCGGGGTCTATGTACTGCTCATCATCAATAAGAATTGATTTTGAGAGATTTATACTTGAGGAAAGCTAATTCTGACTGGAAACAATCTATATTTTGGTACACTGTATTACATATTTTTTCCCTGTTTTTGCTGATTTAAAATGGTTAGTGTTTTATTCCTGTTTGAGGAAAATATACATGAGTTTAATTTCTTTCAGGCAGTCTGTGGAAATGGATAAAGTGATGCAAGAACTGGGGAAAAGTCTTACAGATCAAGATGTAAACTCCGTTGCTGCTCAGCATTTTGAATCCCAACAGGTATTGCAATCAAAGTTTCACTCAATGTAGAAATTTTAATCCTGTAATTTAGTAATACAAGGAAATGTTCTCAACTAATGTTACAGAATTACAATAAGAAAAAAAAACCTCCCTTTACCTAAAATGCCACTAGTTTTGCACATACTGGGAAAGAAATTGAACTTATTAGTTGAAAAATATTTGGGGAAAAATGATCAATTCTCCACTGAACCTCGACCCATGGTGGCTTAAAAGTTGAAAAAACTAAAATTCAGGTTAGGGTGCTGTTCTGTACAAGGATTTCTACAGCTAGTACAAGACACTACACCAGCTAAATGACTGAACATCTCCATTAGAACATATGAATATATCTGATCTTGTTTAAGCACTGCCTCAAGTCCAAGAAACAGTTAAAAGATATGTTATTTTAATTCAACAATGTGGATAACATTTTTGTGATCAGGTGTTGGAGAACAAATGGGCCCATGAGCTGAAACAATTAATGGCTATTCAAAAACAAGAGTATCAAGAGTGGGTAATAAAACTACATCAGGACATGCAAAATCCTAACAACAGTACAGTCAGGTAGGGTATTTATGAATTTGTTTTCGGTCAGTGATGTTTAAATTGCTGTGATAAAATATACACTTTTTAAAATGCACTTGCCTTGTCAAAGCAAGGCATTTTTGTTATTTACTAATTTGGGGCATTAAGGCATTATACTGTACCAATATCTGAGCAACAGCTTAGATTTACATTGCACCTTTAGCATAATGAAAGGTGTCAAGGTTCTCCACAAGACATTTTATTTTAAAAATATACAATGCCAAGCCAGGTAAGGAGATCTTGGATCAGATGATCAAAAGTGTTGTGAAAGAGGTCGGATATGAAGAGTGTCTTAAAGGAGTAAAGAACGGTAAAGAGGCAGAGAGATTCATGGAAAGAATTCCAGAGCTTAGGGCCTAGGCAACTGAAGTCATGGTGAGCAATGGAGGGGCAGTTATGACTAGAAATATGCAAGAGGCCAGAATGAAAGAAAGTTAGAAATGTTGAACTGCGTCTCCTCCACTTTCTAAATTAAGAAAGGAATCAGTTTTTTTATTCATAATTGTTTATTAAGATTTCTTAGTTCTGTACAGACACTAGCCTCCGCTTTTCCCTTCCTAACCCACAACCTTTTCTGAAGGAAACTGTTCCTTTAATATGTACTCCAGTGAGTATTGGCTGCTCTCCATTTACTCCAGAATTTCCCTAAAGGGATCATTATTTTACAATATTGTCAGATTCCTTTAAGGGAAATGGGAATGACACTGTCTCTCACACGTTCTCTACTTTTGCTGTACTTTTACTGACTCCCATTTATATCCTAGCTCCCTGGAAAAAAGAATGGCTACAAGATAAGCCAGCTGTCATTTGGACATTGACTCACAAACTGATACCAAGATCCTTGATTGTTTTTAAAGAAAATTTGTAAGGTTAAGTTCCTTCCTCTGCTTTCTTTTTCTTTCAATCATATATGCCTTTGTGTGAAAGAAGTAGTGAATCAATATCCCTGTGTTTTGAATGTTTTGTTAAATAAAACATACCTTTTATTTCACCTAAAAGGGAATTTGCTGTGTGCTTATTTCTCAGATTGAAACTTAAGAAAAGGGGTCTTTGGGAGCACACTTCAGTAAGCAATGGGAGTTTTAAAAAGTGAAAGAAATAAATCAAACAATTCCTCGCTATTTCGAATCTAAGTGGAGGAAAAGTAATCCTAATTTAAATCCACCCACAGTCCCTTTTTCTCCATGACAGACTTGATTTCACGTATTACTAAAGCTTTCCTTTCACATTGTATAATTTTTTTTTGCCAGACCCCTCCATTCCCTGTGCCCCTGTGTCTTCTAATAAACCAGATTACAAGAACAGAGTTCTCCCCCAGGTGGTCTTGTGTAATGTCTTGAAGCTGTCCAATTTTTTTCTGATGCTATGGACTTCCTTTCGCTTTCCTGCTAGCATGTAACCTATTTAGATGGGTGGAAAACGTAGATGTAATAGTCATTCCCTCTAGGGCTGGGTGACATCATAGTAAGGAAGGCAATTTTGGATTATGACTGTTTACCCATTGGTATAGGCTATACCTGCCAAGCATTTGCAAAGAACTTTTGATGTGTACTGTCTATGCTGGAGTCATGTGCAATTTGCAATTTGGCTGATTTTCCAATATCTTGTATAACATTTCAACTATTGCATGCTTCTCTTTCACACAAGCCTTGCTGAATGGAGTCTCTGCACCAGTATTGATAGTTATTATACTTAAGTTTAGGGACATTAGTGAGAACTTGTCATTTGCTAATTTCTCCTCTCGGTTAAAATTAAGTTGGTATTCCAAGACTCGTGCAAGGACACATTTCCATAACCTTGTCCACTCTCGTGTGCTTGTTCTTTTTGTTTATTACGGCAGATAAGCTGAAGCTGGTATATAAATTCCAGGCTGATGGGGCCAGGTGTCTTCCAATATTTTGACGCGTTGCACTGAAGCATTACTTGTTCAATAAGAGGTTCAAATTCCTTATCCATAATTTCAATATCCTTGACAGTAATTTTAATTTTTGTGATGAATGGTGGATAAATTGTTCTTGCAAATTCCAGACAGTTCTCTTCTTGCTAGCCAGACGCTCATCTCCAGAGATCAATAACACTGGATGAGGAAGACTTGGTTTCTACAACACAATGCAATAATGTCCTGATCCTAATAAATTTATGGCTTAACCACAGTCAAATGCTTTGTTGTTCAATTAATTTATTATTAATACTTGCTTTCATTGCTTAGACCTTTGAGTATATGAATAGGGACGTTTTATTGAGGCTGTACAGGATATTGGCAAGGCCTCAACTGAAATATTGTGTCCAGTTCTGGTCACCCTGTTATTAGAAAGGATATTATTAAACTGGAGAGGGTTCAGAAGAGATTTGCCAGGATGTTGCCAGAAATGGAGGGTTTGAATTATAAGGAGAGGCTGGATAGGCTGGGACTTTTTTCACTGGAGCGTAGGAGGTTGACCTTCTAGAGGTTTAAAAAATCATGAGGGTCTTAGATAAGGTGAGTGGCAGGTATCTTTTCCCAACGGTTGGGCATTTCAAGACTCAGGGCCACGTCAAAGTTGGTGAAACAAAATAACATTCTTGCTATTTTGCATCGGTGGGCCATTCTTTCTAAAGGTATCAATAATGTATTAGTGCCCCTAGCAGGTAACAGTTTCATATCCTATACCTTTTATGTTTAATTGACTTTTCAAGGGTTTCAAGGCAACCATTTAGTCAGAGATAGTAGGAACTGCAGATGCTGGAGAATCTGAGATAACAAGGTGTAAAGCTGGATGAACATATCAGGCCAAGCAGCATCAGAGGAGCAGGAAGGCTGACATTTTGTGCCTCGACCCTTATTCAGAAATGGGGGAGGGGAAGGGGGTTCTGAAATAAATAGGGAGAGAGGGGGAGGCGGATAGAAGATGGATAGAGGAGAAGATAGGTGGAGAGGAGACAGACCGGTCAAAGAGGCGGGGATAGAGCCAGTAAAGGTGAGTGTAGGTGGGGAGGTAGGGAGGAGATGGGTCAGTCCAGGGAGGATGGACAGGTCAAGGGGACAGGATGAGGTTAGTAGGTAGGAGATGGGGGTGGGGCTTGAGGTGGGAGGAGGGGATAGGTGGGAGGAAGGACAGATTAGGGAGGCGGGGACGAGCTGGGCTGGTTTTGGGATGCGGTAGGGGGAGGGGAGATTTTGAAGCTTGTGAAGTCCACATTGAAACCATTGGGCCGCAGGGTTCCCAAGCGGAATATGAGTTGCTGTTCCTGCAGCCTTCGGGTAGCATTGTTGTGACACTGCAGGAGGCCCAGGATGGACATGTCATCTGCGGAATGGGAGGGGGAGTTGAAATGGTTCGCGACTGGGAGGTGCAGTTGTTTAGTGTGAACCGAGTGTAGGTGTTCTGCAAAGTGGTCCCCAAGCCTCCACTTGGTTTCCCCGATGTAGAGGAGGTCACATCGGGAACAACAGATGCAGTATACCACATTAGCAGATGTGAACATCTGCTTGATGTGGAAAGTCTTCTTGGGGCCTGGGATGGGGGTGAGGGGGGAGGTGTAGCACTTCCTGCGGTTCCAGGGAAAAGTGCCAGGTGAGGTGGGGCTGGAGGGGGAGTGTGGAGCGGACAAGGGAGTCACGGAGAGAGTGGACCCTCCGGAAAGCAGATAAGGGTCGGGAGGGAAAAATGTCTTTGGTGGTGGGGTCGGATTGCAGATGGCGGAAGTGTCGGAGGATGATGCGTTGGATACGGAGTTTGGTGGGGTAGTACGTGAGGACGAGGGAGATTCTGTTTTGGTTGTTATTGCAGGGAGGGGGTGTGAGGGATGAGTTGCGAGAAATGCGGGAGACACGGTCAAGGGCGTTCTCGACCACTGAGGGGAGGAAGTTGCGGTCCTTGAAAAATGAGGACATCTGAGATGTACGGGAGTGGCATGCCTCATCCTGGGAGCAGATGTGGCGGAGGCGAAGGAATTGGGAATAGGGGATGGCATTTTTGCAGGAAGGTGGGTGGGAGGAGATGTATTCTAGGTAGCTGTGGGAGTCGGTGGGCTTGAAATGGATATCGGTTTCTAGGTGGTTGCCGGAGATGGACACAGAGGTCCAGGAAGGAGAGAGAGGTATTAGAGATGGTCCAGGTGAACTTAAGGTTGGGGTGGAAAGTGCTAGTGAAGTGGATGAACTGTTCGAGCTCCTCGTGGGAGCACGAGGCAGCGCCGATACAGTCATCAATGTACCGGAGGAAGAGGTGGAGTTTAGAGCCAGTGTAGGTATGGAAGAGGGATTGTTCCACGTAACCTACAAAGAGGCAGGCATAGCTTGGGCCATTTAGTCAGTTGACTCCACAAGCAATTGAGGTGCAACCACTAAATACGGCACAATCAAATGAATTACCACGTAGGATAATTGTGGCTCGACTTAAGTTTTCAGCAAGTATTTTCATGCCATTCATTCTCATCATACTCATCTTCAGAACCATTCCATGTCATGAGTCCACTTCAAATATTTGATTCCTGTTTTTTGGACATTATCGCTTCCATAATGATACCTTGACTCACGCCAAAAGTACCTATGAGTCATTCCCATGTATAGCTGCCATCATAATCTGGTGTTTTGTCTTAATATGCAAATCAGACCTACCTTTAGAACTTCTTTCAGCAACTTCCTCCTTGTAGAGGCATCTCCCCGGTGATGTTGCAAGTTCTCTGTGTCACATCAGAATTTCCAATTGGTGACAGGAAGGTACCTAGAAACAATTGTTTTCCAAACATTTCTTTAGGACAGAAGTTACTTGTTCAAAAAGAGCATCTTTACTGTAAAATTGAACCCCTTTTGGAATCAAAACTCTACCCACCTGTGAGAGTGGCACATGATCTAATAATTTTGAATGCAAGCACATACTTGAGAATTTCTAAATTTGTGTAATCATTTACATAACTTATCAAATCCATGGACTGACTGTCTTTTTGAATTTATCAAAGGTGAGTTATTCCCCGCAGGCCTTCAAAAATTTATCTAACTTGTGAATCTTGACCATAAATTGTAACAGAGCAGGTGACCCTCCTTCGGTATCCAAGTCACTTACATTCAGTTCTGAAAATACCTTGCTTCTAATCTTTGTCATTCCTGGTAAAGACAAAGCCAGGACCGTACCTCGCTTTCTGTCGGTTACGAAGTAACCGGAGTCCACATTTCCACCTTTTGTTCTTCCATTGTTCACATAGTTCAGATTCTGAAAGTAACAAGTAATTATAGTTAGAGAGCTTTCAATGTCACTCGGCTATTTTGCATTAGGATATTCCAGAAGTGGTACTTCTGTCAGAAAGAAAAATATTTGTTTATCTTTTTACCTGAAGAGATGGAAATGAGTCCTCTGTTACCATGTTGAACCAATTACAGAAGCGTAAGACAATCTATGCACAGCTGCTGTTTGGATTTCTTAGTTCTCTTCAAATACCAGTCTCCTCATCAAATACGGTGTCCCTCCCTGACCCCAAAAAATCCTCACCCCTAAGTGGGACATAGCCAGCAGCGTTTTGAATGATCTCATGTTTATAGAAGTCAGAATGCAAAAGATCAATGGACATCATTGGACTGGTCAGGTCTGGAGCTAACAAAGGCACAAATGAGGGTGGCAGATGAGCTAAGAAGTTGAGTGACTTTATACAGGTCAGAAAGAGCAATGACACAATTATGAGGTCAGAAGCCAATCTCAGGATTGGTTGTTGATGCCAAGATTGCAAACAGACTGGCTCAATTTCACACTATTAGTAGGTAGAAGGATCTCAGCCAAAAGTCATTTTCTTCTCCCCAGGCATTTTGTATATTGCTTCTTTTTCTCTCTGATTCATTCATCCCTAGTAATTGGCATAGCACAATGATTGTGCACTGATAAAATTTAATGACTCCAGGCTTTGTAAGAATGTGAAAGTTCATTCATTTTTGAGTATAACATGCATTTTGACCCTTCCAACCCAATACGTATGCAAGTGCAAACACATGAATTGTGCATTTTTTGAAAATGGTGGTTTTATTTCCCAGTAGCTTTTAGATTAATTGTGTGGTTACATTTTCTAATCTGTTTGTCAATGTATGAATAATTTGGTCAAAATCCTAAGTAAAGAAAGCTGGATTTTTCACTTAACAACCGATGTGAGGAGAAAATAGATAGCAGTAATTCAATTTGATTTTATGTACTTTTAATATGTTTGCAAATTGTTACTTCCTTCTTGCCTTTGAAGTGAGGAAATCAAAGTAAAACAAAGTCAGTCCACTGTAGCGAATGAACGAATGATTGAAGAACGACCTCTGTTGGAAGAAAGCTTTACAATACACCTAGGTAGGGTATGATTTCACAGTTTATGTAATCTAAACTTTGACACTTTGATATTGAGAGCTATTTACCTGTTTAGCCTGGCCACTAAAATATCTGTACTTTCTTGTACTTTTTACAGGGGCCCAGTTGAAAACTATGCACAACTTACGGCTAATGCGAGCTGATGTTCTTGATTTCTGTAAACATAAGCGCAATCAACAAAGTGGAGTTAAACTTCAAAGATTACAAACTGCACTGTCGCTGTACTCTACCTCTCTCTGTGGGCTGGTCTTACTTGTCGATAACCGTATCAATTCCTATAGTGGCATCAAACGAGGTACTTCAAAGCAATTTTTAAATTTTGTGTTTCTTATTTCTGATAATTGGCAAGATTACTTCAGTTTACTTGTTTTTTGTACAGCTAACACAAAAAAGCTTATTGTAAGCTTATTAATAAATGTATAAACATACTTGGGAACATATACTTATGTGCTTGAGGTAAAAATGTCCAGGATAGGTTTCCCAAAAATTTGACCTTGGCGGCTGCTAAAAGCATAAGTCAGGTAAGTTTTCATGTTGTCAGTTGCATGTTTCTGCAATTGGAAGAGACACAATAATAATAACCTGAATTCATATCGTGCATTTGATGGAACAACATGTCCCAAAATATTTCACCGGACTATTATCAGACAAACTATTTAACAAACTACATAAGGAGTTTTAAGGGTAGATGACCAGAAGCTTAGTTGAAACAGTTAGGTTTAAAGAATATCTTATAGGTAGAACTGGTGGTGGAGAAGTTTGGGGATGAACTGAGTTGCTGAATGCATGGCCACCAGAGATGGAGCAGTTAAAATCAGAATGTTCAAGAGGCCAGAGTTTGAGCAATGCAGCTAACTTGCAGTGTTGTAGAGCTACAGACGTTTACAGAGATGGACCAGACCATGGAGGAATTTGAAAACAAGGATGAAAATCGAGGTGTTGCTTAACTGGGAACCAGTGTAGGTCACTGATCAAGGGTCTGATGGGTGAATGGGACTTGGTATGCATTAAGGCATGAGCAGTAGAATTTTAAATAATCTCAGGTTTACAGAGGGTAGAATGCGGGAGGTTGACCAAGCACACAGTAGAACAGTAACAAAGGTGTGGTTGATGGTTTCAGCAGCAGATGAACTTAGGCTTAGGTAGAATCGGAAATGTTACAAAGGTAGAAATAGGCAGTCTTAGGATGGCTAGAATATGAGGCTGTAAGCTCATCTTGGGGTCAAATATGACACCACAGTTGAAACCAATCTGATTCATCCTCAGTCATTTGCCAGGAAGAGGAGTAAAATCAGTGGGTAGGGTATGAAATCTGTAATGAGGACCAAAGGCAATATCCTTGGCCTTTTCCTATATTTATTTGGAACAGGAGGCTAGAGAAGCCATCTGATCATTTGAAGTCACTGAAGTGATCAAAAGAAGTGTTGAGGTAAAGTTAGATATCATCAGTGCTTATGTAGAAACTAGCTTGTTTTTGAATGTAGTTGCTGAGGTGCAGAACGTGCAAGCAAAATAGAGGATAGATCCTTGAAGGACACAAGGTAACTGCAGGAACTCGGAAGAGAAGAGTGCAGTCATTACGGTCTGCAAATATTGAACTCCAACATTGTATTATTGAATTTGAAATGTCCTGAAGCAGCTAATTATACGATGCATTGTTTTTCCTCATACCCCCGTTGAGTTTCATTGGAAATGAATGAGACCAAGGTGGAGCATGAGTGTGACTGAGAATTAAATTGGCAGATGTTTAGAAGCTCAGGGTCAAGCCTACAGACTGAATTAAACATTTTGCAAGGAGGTCAACTAATCTGAATTTGTTTTTTCCATCATAGAAGAGGCTGCATCACCAGGAACAAACACAGTAAACTGTTACAAAGATGCTTTATTGTTAATATTGTTTGGAGGATTTAAATTTTGAAGGACTGGGAAAAATGGATTTATTTCCGGTTTTGTGAAAATACCTGAAGTTATTTCTTTAATAAAAGGACATCCAAATGTTGCCTTGGACATTGGACTTCTTTTTAAACAAGACACCTAAAAATCATATGTCTGTTACTGCTTGCTCTGCTGTAGACCCTTACTGGGTCTGTTTTAGATCAGTGACTAACTTGAAAAGGTTCTTTTTTCTGGTTCAATTGAACCAAATAAGAATATGCTGAGTTGGAGGAAAGCCTGCTGAGAACAAGCTGAGTTGGAGAAAAGTCTGATAAGAACAAACTACCCAACTAATCTCTCATTTCTGGAAAGAAAACCATCTTGTTGTGTTCATAGTGAAACTTGTGTGTTCCTTTGAAAGAATGATTGAAGAAGCATTCAAGATTATATTTCCTGAACAAGTTGTGTCTGCAAGGTTTCAGACAATACTGTGCATGAGTAGTGACTTGATCACTCCTACTAGAACATCAGAGTAACAGATTGTGGAACATCCTATGCTTTATCCTTTTTCCTGAAACACCATCCCATTGACCAAAGTGTTCCTTCCTGCTGAAAGCCAATCTCTACAGAAAATGTTCACTTTGCCTGAAGAATATGTTTGTGTATGCCTGTCTGTTTTGGGGATATTAGAGGAAAAAGCATTTATGCTTCAACATTAGAGATAACAAGGTGTACAGCTGGATGAACACAGCAGGCCAAGCAGCATCAGAGGAGCAGGAAAGCTGACATTTCGGATCTAGACCCTTCAGAAAATTATCCTTCAGCATTCCTATGTGTGATAACTAACTAATTATTGCATCTTCACTGAATAAGTTATTTTTATTGTGGAAGTTGGGAATAAAAGGAATCCTTTTGTGGCTCTTTGAGGAGGGGAAGTTGAGGGATAAGTCCAGAACATAAAATGTTATTGTCGAGAACATTGTCAATCATGGTAGAAAGGAAACAACATCTGTGAGAAAAAGAAGACTTATTGGAAAGAGTGGTAAGAAAGATGACGTGGTCAAAACAGATTTGGTCACATTACTCCATGGATAATAACATAAAATAAAGATACTTTTTCCAGTTACTAAGATTGTCAATTGAAATACCTTGTTGACATCAAGCTGTATCATAAATAAGGTATTCAATTAGCCATCTTAGTAACTGAAAAAAATATTTTAATTATATTTTATGACCCTTGCAGTAATGGGAAAGTAGCAAAGCTCTCCTCCAACCACAGTCATAACAAGTTGAAAGAAGTATAAATAATCACTGTTTTACCTAGAAGAAGTGTTTTGGCTCTTGAACTGTGGGTTGGGTAGAATTGGAAGGGTCGGTGTTGTACCTCTTCTGCTGCTATGAAAGTAGAACAGTTTTGGCAGTGGTGGAAGACCAGACCAGGGTGTCTCAGAGGAATGGTTCTGTCAGAATTGCAACAGATAGGGTGATGGGTTTGATGATGTTGCATTGGAGCTGCTGGAATTGGAGAATGATAATCTGTTGATTGCGGAAGATACAGATAGGTGCAGGAATAGGCCATTCAAGCCTGTACCACCATTCAATACGATCATGCAATTTCAGTATCCCATTCCTGCTTTCTTTCCATACCCCTTGATCCCTTTAGCTGCAAGGACCACATCCAGCTCCCTCTTGAATATATCGAATGAACTGGCCCCAACAGCTTCCTGTGGTAGAGAATTCCCCAGTTTCAAACTCTGAATGAAGAAATTCTTTCTCCTCCTCAGTCCTGAATGGCTTACCCCTTATTCTTGGACTGTGACCCCTAGTTCTGGATCTCCCCCACATCGGGAACATTCTTCCTGCATCTAGCTTGTTGAGTCCCATCAGGAATTTATGTTTCTATGAGGTCCTCCCCTCATTCTTCTAAATTTCAGTGAGTACCACCCCAATTGGTCCAGTCTTTCTTCATAAATCTGTCCTGCCATCCTGGGAATTAGTCTGGTGAACCTTCGCTGGACTCCCTCAATAGCAAGAATATTCTTCCTCAGACTACAAGATCAAAACTACACATTAATACTCAAGGTGTGGCCTCACCAAGGCCCTGTATAACTGCAGCAAGACATCCCTACTCCTATACTCTATTTCCTCTCGCTGTGCAGGCCAGCATGCCATTAGCTTTCCTCACCAGCTGCATGCCAAGCTTCAACAATTGTTCCACCATGACACTTCATATGTCTCATTACACCTCACCTTTTCCTAAACTGTCACTATTCAGATAATAATCTGCCTTGGTTTTTTGCCACCAATGTGGATAACCAAACATTTATCCACATTATGTTGTATTTGCCCACTCAGCCAACCTATCCAAGTCACCCTTCAGCCTCTTATAATCCCCCTCACAGCATACACTGTCACCCAGCTTCATGTTATCTGCAAATTTGGAGATATTTCATTCAATTCCTTCGTCCAAATCGTTAACATATATTGTGAATAGCTGGGGTCCCAGCACTGAACCTTGCACGACCCCACTTATGACTGCCTGTCACTCTGGAAAGAACCAATTTATTCCAACTTTCTGCTTCCTGCTTGCCAACCAGTTCTCTATCCACATTAATACATTACCTCCAATGCCATGAGTTTTAATTTTGCTTACTAATCTCTTGTGTGGGACGTTGTCAAAAGCCTTTTTGAAAGTCACCTGTGGTTATAGTTGCTGCAAATATTTCTGCTAGGGGCCCCTCAATTTCTTCCGTAACTTCCGACAACATGCTGGGAAACACTTGATCAGGTCCTGGAAATTCTGATTCTTGCTTTCCTCCATTAGGGCACTCCTTAAAACCCAATTCTTTGACTAACTAATCTGTTTCTGTGGCTCATATTTTGATTTATGATGCTCCCATAAAGTCCCTTGGGATTTTAGCATGTTAAAGCTGTCATATGTGTTGCTGCTGCTCTTCGTCCTTTCACTTCATCTTCTGTAAAGACTATTTCATTCTCCCAATTCAATAATTCTGTTCTGAAAATGTCAATATCCAAAGCTGTCCTTCCAGTAAGCTTTTCTCAAATATGGTTTCTTATCCACCATGATTGACAAGGCTCTCAACCATGTCCATCCTATATCCTACACTTCTACCCTCACCTTCCCCTCCTTCCCAGAACTACAATAGAGTTCCTTTTGTCTCTCTTAAAACTGCAACACCAGATGCTTTACACACAGCAGATTGCCTGTATTGTCAATCCAGCACGAGGATTTTTTTTAAGGACAGCTGTAATTTGCTTTGGAAAAGTTTAACGAGCAGGGCATTTTAAAAACCTATGATTGCAACTGTTCTACAGACTTTACATGCTGTTCAGGAGCACTCCTCCAGTAATTCATGATTCCCATACTGTGGGTTAAATCACTTGCAACAACCAAAATGGGGTCTTTTTGAACTCTGCACTAAATTTCAAAGGTTCTGCTGAGTTCAGGTTGCGCTCCTTCACGTCCACCTCCTTTCCCCTTCTGGCAGATATTCAGTTTTGTTGGAAATAGGGGTGAAACCTCTGCACCCAGATCTGTAGAGTCTTTGAGTCCATGACAATCTGGCCCAAAGTTCCCACCTCTTCAGCTCATCTTTCGTGCAAGAAAATATGCACAATATTTGTATGGAATTGTGTTACAGCTGTAATACATGCATGAAAAAATGTAAATTCATTTACCAAGATACATTTGGCTTGTCATTAGCTATTTTCAACGTGATACTTTTTTGTGACCTCCCTGGCATTGCAGTGTATGTGCAGTTGTAAATCTTCATAGTGCAAAACTATATTTTAGATCACACTCACATGTAGCCATAGTTTTAAATCATTGACGTAGATGTTGACGAAACCATTACCTGCAGCTCCCATTTCAGGGATATTGATACTGATCTTGGAAAATAACTTTTCAGTCTATTTTGTGTTTTTTTTTTTAAATGCCAGATTTTGCAACGGTTTGCCAAGAGTGTACGGATTTCCATTTTCCTAGAGTAGAACAACAACTTGAAATTGTCCAGCAAGTTGTACTTTATGCAAGTGCTCAGCGTAACAAGAAGACAAAGGAAAGAGCTGGTAAGTTCAAAAGTGTACTTTACAGTTTTTATCACTTTTAGTAGCATTTCTAATTTAACCCAGGTTTGTTTCTGAAAGGAATGAAGTGAAATGTGTCAAACAATATCTCAAATAAACAATAACCTATTATCCCAGCAACTTTAGATTTGTCTTTAAGTTGTAGTGTTCACTTTTTTCTGAATTAATTTGTGATTGCTGACTTGCAATATCTTAGTCCTCAAAAAAAAAATTCATGGTCCCTTGTAACGAATACCATAGTCTTGCAAGCGTTTTGAAGTATTCTACTCCACCCGCAATATTTTGGCCTAGGTGATTTACGTTAATTGTCAGTTGATGTTGGTTCTGACCTTCTTAGCGTGTTTTATGTGGAGTCATGCTATTCTTCTTATATTACAATTGCAATGTTTTCACTTTTGTAGAATGTATACAGCAATTGTTTTAAATGTGTGGTCTGTTACTCATAAACTTTGTGGTTACTTGTATAAGACGTAAATTAGAAAAAAACTTCTGTGGCCAGTAAAATAATTAATGCCAGAATCTATTTTTTGCTAAGAGTTACCAAATGGAAATGGGGGAAGTGAAGATAAATCAAAGGTTGGAGAAAGAAATCCATCAAATATTTTACCAGGTAAGTGGAAATGCAAGTTGTGAATATGGAGTAAGTCAGTATACTAATATTGTTGCTCAATTTTAACCCTCACATCTGATGAGCATCAGATAGATGGGCGAGACATATTAAAAATCTTAGCTGTGTTCTTACCTCAATCTGTGCTGCACTCTCAGTAACTGTAATTTTAACTGCTAGATTTCAGGGGCTCGTTCCCCCATCCAGAGATAAAGGGATAACTTGTTACAATTCAATCCTTGAACTGTTCCATTCATTAGCACTGCAAATTCCAAGAGTTTAACTGCCAGTGGCCTTTTTTTTTTCTCTACCAGTTTATTTGGAATTGATGATCCTGTTGTAGCTACTTAGTGGATATTCTAACCTTGGACATTGAACAAAAACAACAACTGTTAGAAAATCAAAATTGCATAATGCCCTTCTGTTTCTTTGTAATACTAATGCAGTTAGGAAAATAACTTGTTTTTAATACACTTTCTTTTTCCTTAAGATCAGAACTGTCAGTCCATGGCCAGTTCATGTAATTTGAAGTGATTCCTTTGAATGTTGCCAGTCATCTGACCACAAAATAAACTGCCATCAGCAAATTATACAAGTACCTCCTAATTAGTCAAGGTGCCACCATTTTTATTTTACATTATAATCAGTAGATCAAATCTTATAATTTTGTGTATTAGCAACATTCTAAATGCTATGAATAATTAAATTGCATGAGATTATTCAAATGAACAATTTCCACAGGACATTTAGAAAAAAACTACACAACCACTCTAAACCAATTGCTAAAATCTCTCTATTTTTCCAGCAATTACTTCTCTGTCTGCACTACATTTTGCCATAAGAGACAGTTTGGTACAGTCGTTAGTCTGACCTAGATTTAACGTTGATCCTTGTCCCTGTTTGATGAGGTGAGGAACAAATATTGAAAGCAAGAATTTTAAGCGGAGGATTTAGAATTTGATGTGAATGGCTAATACCTAAAAGCAAAGAACATTTCATGGCACTTATTAAAACTAACAGGAAATGGGTCTGGAGTCTTTGGAATTCTCTTCCTTAAAACACAGTGGAACCAGTCTTTGAATATTTTTAAGGAACATTGCGATGATCATTATGAAACTCTCATCTTCATCTTCAACTTTTAATACCTGGATTAAAAATGATTTCTGAAAAGGACACTACTGACCGAAAAATGCATGCTCAGATCACCTGACAAGCAGAAGAAACTTGCATCAATTATGTGAACTCACTGCATCAGAACTACTGTTTTAATTTAGAGTCACTGACAATTAGTGAGACTAAAAGAAATTCAAATCTCTTGTATTGCTCACATTTGCATGGTAACCTCACATATTGAGAGATGAAAAATTGCTCACAACTATCCAGTTTGGAATGAAACAATGATGCAGATACCAGAATTTACAAAAGAACTGCTTATCAACACCGACATTTGAGAAGCATAAGAGTGAGAATGAATCGTGAACTGAAAGCCCTCATCCCTCTCTCTTTCAAACTCAAATCCGCACCAGTGGAAAAAATAAATTTGATAAGACCACCGTTCACTGAGAAATCAGAGCTTTCTGCAACCATAATACTGCTCCTGAGGAAACAGAATGACAGCTACACAGTTGGGACGTGGGTTTGACTCTCGCAACTCAGGAATATCTCAAACCTTTAAACTGGAACTCTGTTTACCTTCCTGTCTGCACAGGTACCCTACTGCCCCCATCCTCTATTTAAAACTGTAGTAGCTCTGTTTGAGTCTGTGTCCGATGCCCTATTTTGTTTTTATTTTCCTTGGGTTTAATAGATAATAAAACTCCACTACCTTTTAATCAAGCAAACCTTGGAATTGCCTCTTGTTGTTTGGATCTGGTGAACAAAGTGTAATTTGAAGTGTAATAGCTATATGCTAAAAAAGAAATTAAATCTGTTTCATAATAAACCACACCGAAGAACTTCAGATGCTAGAAATCTGAAACAAAAAACGGAACTCTGGAGGACTCTGAGCAAGTCTGACTGCATCTGTAGGGAGAGAAACAGAGTTAATGCTTTGAGTCCAGTGACTTCTTTGGTCAAAACCAAACAACATAATTGTTTGGCCAAGAAGAGATTAAAAACAAGGGAGCCAGTCATTCCACCTTACCTGGTCACAACAAATCTGATGCACAGCCTGTGATATTTTCACAGGTGAATGAGCAAATTTGAGTGGGGCAACCAAATTGTTCCTTCAAAAAGTTCTTCTTCAAAAAAGAGAAACTGCGGAAGGGTCTCGAGTCTTGAAGATTTAAGAATTGTTGACATGCATACATTTGATGTTATTGCTTTCATAGAGCAGGATGAAATAACTTATGAATACCTTTTAAGTCTTGTTCTTGGGAGAATTAAAAGGGATAGCTAAGCACTTAGATGTGTAGTTCTGATGGAAGCTCGGAAGCAGAAATTGCAAAATAACTAAATTGGAGACTGAAAATATTGAAACAAATAAATTTAAGATTGTACAACTAAGGTTATAACTGGAATTTCATTAAGAAAGGCAACAAGAATGGCCAAGAAAAAGAGACCAAAAAGGGAAAACAGAGAGATAGGAACCAAGTGAAGAAAGAGAATTTCAAGAAAGAGTACAGAAGAGAAAAAAGAATTTAGATTAAGAGAGTTCAAGCTGAGAAGGAAGTCAGAAAGCAACTCTGGTGAATGAACAACACTGAGCTCAAACGAAGGGCTAATGTATTAGTTTCCCCAAAGTTTGATGAGGAGCAGGTGGGCACCATCTTTATCTCTTCTGAAAGGTTAGCAGCAGTTAAACTGGCTAGTCCATTGATGGGGATCCCTGGTTGGGCATTGCTGTTGCAGAGCAGTCTGGCAGGGAAAGTTCTCAAAAT
This sequence comes from Rhincodon typus, assembly GCF_021869965.1. NCBI lineage: Eukaryota > Metazoa > Chordata > Chondrichthyes > Orectolobiformes > Rhincodontidae > Rhincodon > Rhincodon typus. The sequence continues at coordinate 18,715,072 of NC_063353.1, read as the reverse complement.
TTACTTTATTACCTGAGGAGAGTGGCACTGACTATGAGACTGAAATAAGGGCTGTCTTTAGTGCCAGAGGTGTATAATCAAAAATTCCATAGCCTAAAGAAAAGGCCTGACCAGACTTACCCTGTTTATGAATGGCTTAAGCAGTTTGCTTTTGATCAGTGAATTTGGGCACTTAAATTTCAGGCCACTCAAAAAATTTCATGAGGTCATTTTCAAGAGTTCAAAAGCTTAATACCCTTTCCAGTTCAGACTCCTGTTAGTGAACAGAGGGTTGCAGGGCCTAGTAAGACAACAATTCTGACAGATGACTGAGTTTATACACAGACCAATAAACTCAGGGAAGCTAAGTTTTGAAGTTGTCACACACCAGATAAGGATGAGGTAACTACCGTGGAGACAGCAGGAGAGCCGACAAAGGCCAGACAAAGAAGACAGACCTCAACCAGTCAAACAGGTTGATGCAATGTGCAGGATGCAGTCCAGGTCCTGCAGGAGACACATCTATTGTGACCAAGTACAGCATTGAGGAGCCGTAGCAAATCTGGAGTCACTGGGATTCTGATGGGAATATCTCTGGCTGGAGTTGAACCTGGACAAAGGAAGACGATCACGATGTTGGAAGTCAGTCATGTCGGGGGAGGCGATGGCCTTGTGGTATTATCGCTGGACTGTTAATCCAGAGACACAGATAATGTTCTGGGGACCCAGGTTCGTGGCATATGGTGGAATTTGAATTCAATAAATATCTGGAATTAAGAGTCTAATGATGACCGTGAATCCATAGCCGATTGTCAGAAAAACCCATCTAGTTCACTAATGCCCTTTTAGGGAAGGAAACTACCATCCTTACCTGGTCTGGCCTACATGTGACTCTAGTCCCACAGCAATGTGGTTGACTCTTAACTGCTATCTGGGCAATTAGGGATGGGCAATAAATGCTGCATAGCCAGCAACGCCCTCATCCTATGAATAAATAAAGAAAAAAAAAGTTCTAGGGCATCTCTGCAAACATTGCTTAGAGTAGGGTCCTAGGCCCAACTTCAGTGGCTCATCAATGAGCTTCCCTTTGTCATAAGGCCAGAAGTACTGATGTTCTCTGATTGCTCCGTACAGTGAAGTGAAAGCAGGCCATCCTTCGGAAAGACAATAGACCACTTTCCCTCCAGGTTTTCTTGGAAAATGTAGTGACATGAGATGATAACTGAAAAACTTAATTTTATTTAGTAGGTAATTGGTTCTTTTCACAACAATTGCTGCATGCATCAAAGAAAAACACTGTTTAGCTGCCTCTGAGATTTGAAATGTGCAACTTTGACAATTGGCATAGTGCAACAATAACCCACTATCTCTGCAACAATGACCATTTGTGTTTAGCCTTCATGTTTCCAAAGCAGAGAAATTACAGGATGATGGCTGTGAGCCAAAAGTCCATGTACTGTGTTCAGAAATAGCGGGTAACAAACTGGAAGCTAGGCCAGAGTCACAGAGTCATAGCAGATGCCGAATAAATGTTGTAATTGTACCAGCCTTTAGCATCCCATTCAAGACACAAAATACAATGTCAGTTTTGTCATTTCTTTTTTTCACTCCCTGAATGTCCCAATATGGTAATTTGGGGAAAATGAAAACCGCCTTGCTTGTGGAACAACTCAATTGCGAAACTAGGATTCTTTGCTCTGACCAACTACTGATAATTTAAAACCTTAAAGTATTTCACAAGATTACGCATTCATGTGTCATGTGGTGAATACTTGTGACCACGATCACTACAAGTTTGGTAAGTACCAAAATCCTCTTGGGCGTTCCTGGTCTGTATGCGAGAGTCAGACAATTCAAGGATGAAGCTGGATAACACTACCTGCAAAGGTGGTAGAAGCTGTAACTTCCTTTTGGAATTAGAAATTGATGCTGGATCATTTGTTATACTTGAGCCTGAAATTTGTATGTTTTTGTTAACTAAAAGTATTATGGGAACTGGAACAAAGGTAAACATATGGACTATATCACAGATTAACAATGATTTTATCAAATGGTGGCACGTGGTCAAAGATCTAAATTAGCTGTTCCAGTAACTATTTTCCAAAAATCTATCTTGTTGTCAGTTCAGATATTTTTTCCAAATTATTTCTGTAGATGTGCTTTGTCTTGTGATTAAGATATATAATTAAACAGGTATAATTTTACTGCAAGATTTTTTTTTCCTTACAGGAGAATTCTATACCACAAGACATTCTAATCTTTCTGAAGTTCATGTTGTCTTTCACTTGTGTGTGGATGACAATGTGAGATCAAGCAATATTACAGCACGTGATCCTGCAATTATGGGCTTGCGGAACATTCTGAAAGTCTGCTGCACTCATGACATTACTACAATAACTATCCCACTCTTATTGGTGCATGATATGTCTGAGGTAAAGAGCAAAATATTTAGACTAAACAGATGTAGAAATATCTCGGCAGTAAAAAGAAAGCAGTTGAGTATATTATGGATCCTATTGCAGTTAGGAATCTTGTCTTTAAGCATTTGCAAGTATAATACAGTCATCTTATTGTGCAATAAGTATGTTTAACTCATACTGTCTCAAGTAGAGTCATATGTTAAAACTAAAACTTTATAAATAGCAATAAAATGCAAATAAACATGACTGATGAAATGTGATAGTGAAATTGCAGAATAATTTCAAGTGATTAAAACAAGGCTTTTGTCTGTTCGCATGATGATAAGCATTTCTCCACTTTTATATGCTGCCACCTTTCTTCCTCATTGCTACTTCAGTTCAGGGATCAAGCTGATCTGGGCTACACATTTTATAACCATATTTGGTGCTGCTTATTTATTGGCAAGAGGTATTTTTATGGTGCAATACAAATCTTGCAGCTAACTCTATCTTCTTAGCTGAAGTGATCAATTGTTATGTAGTGGCCAAGATCTGATTAAGAGCATTACTGACTGTGGGTTCATAGCATAGGAATTCATTTACACACCAACTCCTCTTCAGCATTTCGTTGTGTACACTACATGAATTCTAATTTAAATTTTAAAAAGTCCACTTCTCTACTTATGTCTATATAATTCATTATATTTTAACTGAAGTTAATTAATAACTGTATTTATACCATATAATAAACAGTGGAAATTAATCAGAAATAATTCTACCATAGTTTCTAAACTATTATGTTTAATGACGAAAAGCTAAGTACCAGCAATGTGTTTTCAGATCCAGCAACAATATTGCACGATGTCAAAACATTCCTTCACCTTTTTATTATTTAATACTGTTTCCTCATCTTATTTTGCCTCCCTTCCCACGGTGTACCAGAGATCTTGTATAAAAGTGCCTATTTTTGTTCAATTGAAGTGCTGAATGACCAGCTTCAAGAAGAACATCCTCATCAGTCATTGGAAGTTATTTTATGAAACAACCTTGTAGATTCACCTGCTTATAATTAGAAAAAAAAATCTGATATCTTAGCACTGAAAGAGTTAAAGTGTGCACCGTTTGTTATTTACATTTGCTCTTGTTGGGTTAAAAGAAAAACCCTTGCAGAAGTGCGAGTTTTTTTTCTCTCGTGTCACAAATCATTCAAAATGTACCCACGCTCGGGAATCTAACTACTGTATTCTGTTATATTACAGCGTTAAAGAGGCTGTACAACCTCCCTACTTTTATTCCATACATAGTCGAATAGTTCGATGAAAGAATTGTATTTGTCATTGATTCAGTTTTACAGTTTTGGATACAATTAAAATGCAACCACAAAGTAATTTTTCAAACCAGGAAATTCAATTGCAATTAACTTATGTTGAGAAAAAGGTATTGACTTTTGCATCTTATCAGTGTAAAATTTAAATTAAAACAAACTTTGCAGAAGTGTAAATGACCAATTTGATATCACAAATGATTATGTAGTTTGGCTACAGCATAGTTATGTTTTGAGTCTTCTGTTATTGAGTTATATATGTTATCTGAGCTGTTAAAATTTCATGTCGGTTCCACATCTATTAGGGTCATGAACAGTGTTGTGCAAAGTGAAAATGATCACCTCATAAATCCCTGGGAATTTCATAAAATGTAAAATTACTTTAGCAGCTTGAACCATTGAGGAAAGATGCCAGAGTGTTAACAATTTTAAAGTGTTTGACTCTTAGTGAATATGCTTAAAGCCCATAAGAACTATTTTACATAGCCAGGGATACTGTGCAGTTTGATCAGACAACTAAAATGTGAAAGGAATAAAAATTATGACATAATTTGCAAACGATAAGATCAAGAAAAGTACTCTGCTGAATTTCTTTCTTTTCTTATCGTAAAACTTATTTGATCTGTTCATGACAATTTATTTTTGAAATCCATTGTGAATATATCAGTTACATGGAAATTTGAGTAATGTTTTACATGTTTTAACAGGAGATGACTATACCTTGGTGCCTGAAAAGAGCAGAGCTAGTCTTTAAATGTATAAAAGGTTAGTAAATCTTTAGGGCTGACAGTTAACTTCTTTTGGTTAATGTTAATTTTTGGGAGAAAATTAATGGTTTTAACATTTGTCAATCATGGCAGTTACTCACAGAAATAGTTTTTTTGCATATCAAAGCTCAGAGGTTTATTCTGCTGAGCCATGACTTCCTTTTCTGGTTGTGGTATTGAATAAAGACGTCTGCTTTCCTCCATTCTAGTAAACTATCTTGCATCCCACTGCCCAATTCTTGCTCATTGGATTTGTGGGAAGTGGAATTAAAATTATTAAAGCCTGGCCACCAAAGAAGAATTGTTTGCAAAAATTTAAAATTTATTTATGCAGTAAACATATTTCCAGCATGGCTAAAACCCATGGTGCACAGTTTCTATTTGTAAAATTAAGGGTCCTGTTTTCTTTAAACTCACTGATTTGTGATGTAATTAATAGCACATACCAGGATTGTAAATTCTGTCTTCACACTGAGACTTAATTTGCCGTGTCAAGCCGAATTGCCGCATTATTTAGCAGAGCTTGGTTTTTAGTTTTCATCATGTAAGCACAAATTTTTTTGATAATTTCTTTATAATAGATTTGATTAATACTGCATGAATTTAAATGGATTCTGTTGTGAAATTTATATATGAAACAAACTTGAAAACGATTATTGAATAATTATGCTAGTTAAATAATTAAAGACAAATTTAACTGAAGTTAGAAGCCACAGGCCAAATTTTCTGAGTAGCAACAACATCAGGCAGTTTGCCACTCTGCTGTTATATTTTTCTGGTAAGAAATGTTTCCACGTTTCTTGCAGAAGATTCTGATTACGGTTCCTTCGGAATTGCAGAGCGTCGCTTAGATTTGACAGGTCCGTCTTAATGCAGGATGCTTGGCGAAAGTCAAACCATGTCCCCTTTACATGTCCAACAGCACAGACTGCCACTTACTCAGCTCATGTGAAATTATATGGAATGTAAAGTAATTTTGGAGTTAGGATGCCAGGTGGATAGAGTACTAGGTAAATGACGAAATGAAATGTTCAGGTTGGAACAGGCAGGTGTATTGAGTCCAGCAAGGTCGAGGGGAGTGTCAGATCTGGAAGCGGGTGAGCGGGTGGAGAGTGAGAGGCAAATGTTTTGTTGGGAGGTGGGGGGAAATGTTCAGGTCCGAGTGTTGGGATGTCTCTTTGGGAGAAGTGAGTGTCATTTCAGAGGCTGGATGTTGGGGCGGGGGTTGTTTGCTCTAGGGGTTCTCGAAGTTGAAGGAAGTTGTAAATGGGGTATGAATGTTAAGTTGGAGGTCCGTTTAATAGTTACCCAGGAATTGACTATAGCAGAACCTGCTGAAATCACTGATATAAATGGATACCAATGGAGAGTTCCCAGCGCAGGCGGAATTACCCAATAGAATCTACAGTTTCCTGGACAATTCCCTTAGACTGCTTTATCAGGGATTTCACAGGATTGTGACATGTAACTCCCACTAATACTGCAGAAACAACTATCTGGCCACTGGAAAACTCAGGCCTATATTTTCAAACGCCAGTTTATGCTTCTTTTTAATTGTTTAACATTCCATAAATTATGTGTAATAGTAAACAGCAAAAGAAAATCCAACTTGAAATTGTCTAATTCTTTGTTTCTCTTATAAACGCTTCAAGATCTAACCTATACTTCAGTTTATATTTGGAAAGTTTGTGCTTTTATTAGTGAGTTGCCATGATTGCAAGATTTAAAAAGGAAAGAATTGGACAGCTACAGGTGTTACTAAATTCCAACATGTAGAAAAGATCCATATTTGCTCTACATCTATGTTTTCATACTAGTTTCTTGGGGCACATATCTATAAAGTCTTGAGGAGATACTTGGTAGCATGGGGAAAGATTTGGTAGCAAGAAAAAAATGAATAAAGCATGAATTGTCCACCTGGACAAACAGTTTGGTATCATCATTAGAAATTTCCTAACAAGCAATTCAATGTTTAAAAAACATTATCACTGCTTATACAGCATTATTTACTATGAAAACAAAATTGCTGGAAATATACAGCATGAGTAAACAGGAGCATTTGAATAACACTTTGAATATAGGCCATCTTGAAAATTGAAAGGTTGGATGAGGAGGTAAAAAGTACAAACTGAGTAAAATTGTGATTTTTTTTTTTTAAATTTAACTCTCCTTTTTTTTATTGTTCCTTTAGGTTTTATGATGGAAATGGCATCCTGGGATGGGGGAACTTCTCGCACAGTTCAGTTCCTTGTGCCACAGGTACATATTCCTAAATAAGTGTTTCCTTTATTTATACCTATAACTAATTTGTCCCCATTCGGTTCGCCAGTTGTTATTATTTGTTTGATAGAGTAAAAGAGAAATTTAGCCTCTGTGTTTACATGTTGCAACAACAATACTAGATATCTGAAAAAGAAGTGGAAAATGCTGCAATCAGGTAAGTCAGCAGCTGTGGAGCGATCTTTACTTTTTAAACTTCACAATTTTGTACCTGTCTTAAATTCTCCTCTAGAGTTTGGATGGAAAGCCACATATTGAAGATTTCTAATACTGCTGTCCCTGTCAAAGATTTGTATATATTTTCAAAATAAAATTTGGATACAATCTTTTCTGTAGTAATGGGTTTTCTGAAATTGTTGGAGCTGCCTCACAATGCAGGCACCCAGGTTCAAATCCAACCTTAGGTGACTGTATGGAGTTTGCACATTCTCCCCACGTCTGCATGGGTTTCTGGCAGATGTTCCGTTTTCTTCCCACATTCTAAAGATGTGCAGATTAGATGGATTGGTCATGGTAAATTGCCCGGAAGGATCCAGAAATGTGCAGGGGTCATCCATGGTAAACGTGGCCTCATGGCAATACAGTCTGGGTGGGATGCTCTTTGATGCAGATTTGATGAGCTGAATGGCCTCTTCTGCACTGTAGGGATTCTATGAATTCTCTGTGTAGAAGTGATGTGGCTTTTGGCAGTTTACTATACTGTTAATTAACTATGTTAAATTGCATCTGATGTGGCTCAGGAACTTAACTTTGAAAAGGCAGTTTCGGGTTGCACTTGCTGTGGATGAACACAATGGGCTGAGAGAGTGCAACTTTCATTAGTTTCTATTTTCTCTCAGCAGACATTGCTGACTTGGCAAGGCGTGTATGCTGATAGGATTAGCATGCCTCAAGATCTCTGAGGCAATGATCTAATCCCAACAATTTACTGTATTCTTTACCGTAGAGAAGTGCATGAAGGACTGACTATTTGGTGTTCTCCATCAGGTTGTTAGTGTTCCACACTTTGTCTTTGTCATCTCTACATAACAGCTGCAATTACACAAAGGTCATTTTAATTACAGCATCAAGTGACAGATAGCTGGCAATTGTGGGATCTAGTTATATGGAGCTACCTCCAGCATTACATTGTCCAGGACTTTGCCATTCTGCCAATGATGTTTATCTTTCTGCTACTGATATCAAACTATACACTTTATTCATGTAAACCGAACATGTTTCTCAGCATTGAAATGCAATCGTGATTTTATTCGTGAGAGCAATTGAGGACTTGCTGTACATTTGTCTTGGGTCTCAGGCAGGCAAAACTGAACAGTTTTTAAGGTGTCCTCTATAGATTAACCGAAGGCATATGACATAGAATGTCAGTACCAAAGTGCAACCCTGTTTGACCCCACTGCAGATCTTAAAGCATTCCATTGTAACTGCTTATTATCACATAGTTACCATCCAAGTAGAAGTCCAGGATAAAATTGTTACTTCTTCCTTTGTCATAGAAGTATCTATAGTCAGTGACTTCTGATCTACCTCTTTTCCAAAGTCGTCTTCACATGAGGACTTGGATTAAGCAGTAGTTGACAAGTAAACCTGATACACGGTGCTGGATTTGGACATCAGCAAAAGTAGCTGGTGGATACAAACTGTAATTTCTGTCACTGTATTCCCATTAATGAGAAAGCTAAAACTGGGATGGTAGTTCCACAGAATTGTCATTTAGAGGCCAGATATGAGAGTCATTTTTGCAGGGCTCAGTATCTTTTGACTGCCCTTACAGCAACGCAAACAGTGACCTGTATCTCCAGAGTGGAACGGAAGCTTAATGGGAAGAGTCCATTATCAGACAGAGAGACAGGGCACTTGCACATCTTATAGTGAGATATGCTGCTTATAATGCCATGCAAAAGCAGCTTCACTCATGAGATCCTGGTGCCAACTTTCCACTTGGCAAGGGCTCAAACATGATCCTCTCAGTGTTCTCATAAAATTATGACTATCTGTCTTGGGTTGAAATGATGCTTCTGATGATAGAAGCTCAAAATGAAGGGACTTGAAAATCTGATCCAAACCAAGTGGGTCCAAAGTACTCCATTGTCAATGGCTGAACAATTTACATATAATGTTAGTCCAGATTTGAGCTCTTTCTGTGTACTGTGTATTTATTTTCTTGTTGGAAGTTGCTAGTTCACTAAACAAAAAGTGCCTGACTTTTTCAGCAGTAGTATCAACTGGAAATATTGAGTTTTAACAAGTAAAGGAGTTATTTGAGAATTTAATGTTCAGTCAGAAACTTAAAGTGCTTAGTCAGTTCCTGTTGGCTACTGGTAATGCACTTGGCTGAAAGTCTACACAAGTATTGCCAAAGCAATAACACACAAGTTTGGAAAAATAGTAAATCCACTAGGAGTTAGCTTATCCATTCAGTCATATACAAGTTGCGGCTGTGGCAAATAATGACACAAAAATTACTGTTTTATAAACTTATTCAGCATTACTTCCTGTTGCACTAAGTAATGGAAAGTCTATAGTACACAAGATGTCCAGAAGTCATGTGGAAAAGGAATAAATAAAGTATGATTTTCAGAATGCTATTCATGAGTACATTCTTGGATTAAAGCTTGGATCATAAGCTGTTAATGTTTGGTATGATAAACAAAGCCATAACTCTGGATAAAAATTTGCTTAATCCTCCTACAATTTCGTAACCATTTTCGCTTTATGACAATCAAGACTTACGTCAGTTTACATTCTTGTTTCTTTTCAACTGTATCAGCAGATCAAATGATTTGTAACATCATGAATTGCTGCCTTATTTAAGTTGAGAAAGAGAGTAAAATGTGCAAAATTTAATATGTTTTGTAAACAATACGTCTTGGGATGAGTTAGGTAGGGTGTCTACACAGCTGTTATAACCTACCACTTAGTCTATGGCTGAGAGATTTTTGCTTTGAGGTGCATGCCAGAGAGAACCTAGAAGAATTTGAAAAAGGTATAGCAGGGCAACATACCCTTCCAAAAGAAATTTCAGTGGTAAAATAAACTATGATTTAATCTACATAATTGTAGAATCTTCAACTAAAATCCATCTGTTAGCATTTACTCCTCTATTCTTTACACTGAATCTGAGTTTGTATTTACATAGCCATAGTCCTGTCCCACCTAATTATAATGGAAAATTGCAATCTGAAACTTGATTTAGAAGAATGTAACGTATCTCTAAGATTCTTTTGTCAACTAATTTCAACAGGTTAATATCGTTGGTTAAATAGCAGAAAAAAGCATTTCATGCCAGCTAATACTTGCACAGATTAAATTCCTGATCTGAATCAGCATTATTGCTAATGTCAGCAGGAAAATGTAATGAAACAAGTAGAGTGTGGAACACTATGGAATTCAGGATAGAACTTGATAGCCAAACCTTTCTCACATTTAGGAAACAAAGTGACAGGCAGTTAAAGGTTTCCATGCTTGTACATTTTCCCCTTTCATCAAATAATATAGTGCAGAAAGAGGTATTAGGCCAATCAAGTTTGTACCAAATCTTTTGGACAGCAATTCAGTTAGTCCATAGCCACTGCCCTCTACCTTTTCCCAAGTCACTGCAACTTTTCTCCCTCAAATTAGGAAACACATTTACACACAAACAGTGGTAGAAATTTGGAACTGTCTTCCATATTAATGCTTTAACAACAGTTAATTTAAAATTTGAGGTTTATTTTTGTTAATCAAAAGTATTGGGAACCTGGAGCAAGACAGGCATGTGCAGGTTAGATTGCAGATCATCCATGATCTGTTTGAATGGTAGAACAGTCTTGAATAATTAAGTGGCTTATTTCTGTTCTTATATTTCTGTGTTCAAGTATTTCTCAATTTTCTTCTTGAAAGTTGTCATTAATCTGTAGCCACCACCCCATCCAGCAGTGCATTCCAAATCCTAATTACATCAATATTTTTCCTCATGCCTTGGGCACTTTTGTAAGACACCTTACACCTCTGCTCCTGGTTAGTGACCCTTCAGCTATTGGAAACAGTTTCCCTTTATTTACTCTTTCTAAACTCCTAATGATTTTAATGTCTGTAGCGAATCTTCTCAAACTTTATCTGCTCTAAGGGGAGCAAACCCAGCTTCTTCAGTCAATACACATAACTGTAATTCCACATCCCTGTAAACATTCATGAAAATCTCTGCCCTCTCCAAAACCTTACTCTCATTCCTGAAGTGTGCTGGTACCACAGTTGAACTAGTATTTTAGACAGGCTTAGAACAACCTCTTGTCTTTTGTATGCTGTGCTTTTATTTCTAAAGCTCAGACAGGTTCCCATATGCTTTATTAACCTGTCCTGGCACGATCAATGATTTGTGCATAAACACTCCAAGGTGTCTTTGTTCTTGCATTCTCTGTTGAAAACTGTACATTTTTAGCTTGTTTTGTGTCTTCTCATTCTTCCAACCAATATGTATCACCTCAAACATTTCTGCATTGTATGTTTATTCGTCTTCCTATTCCACCAATCTGTGCTCATGAAGTTTGTTGCTATCTTCCTTGCTGTTCATTGCATTTCCAACTTTCTTGCTATCTGCAGATTTTGAAGCTGTGCTCTGTAACTGTAGTAGTTGTAATGAGATCATCATAGAATTCTGTGCTTCTCTATCTGCTTACCATATTCAATGGGCTTCAAAATAGACCAAGTAGTGTAACAATTCATTGTTTCTCAACTGCAACCAAGTAGCTTTGCCTTCTGACATTCTCATTTGCTAGTAACATTCCCTCTATGCTGCACATGCTCAGCCGCTCCAAGGTTTCCTGCACGGTGATTGTTGCCAGTGTGCCAATTGTGGCAATGACTTCCAGTCCAGAAGTCACTGCCATGTATGGAACTTGGAGATCTGTGAAGCCATAAAAAATGGGAATGCTGCTTTCTAGCACTGTAATATTTCTTTGCTCAAAACTGCTGCTCCTTTTAGACTATAAAGTATAGGAGCAGAATTAAGCCATTTGGCTCATCAAGTCTGCTCCATCATTCGATCATGGCTGAAATAGGTTTCTCAACTCTATTTCCTGTCTTCTCCCTGTAACCCTTGATCCCCTTATTCATCAAGAATCTATCTATCTATCTTTGTCTTAAAGACACTCAGTGACTTGACTTGACCTCCACTACTTTCTGGGGTATAGAGTTCTACAAATTCCTCGCCTCTGGCTGAAGAAATTCCTCCCCATCTCAGATCTAAAGGTTGGTCCCTTCACTTTGAGGCTGTGCTTTCATGTCCTAGTCTCTTCTACTAGTGGGAACATCTTCTCCATGTCCACTGGGGAGGTGATGGCCTTGTGGTATTATCGCTGGACTATTAATCCAGAGACCCAGTTAATGTTCTGGGGACCAGGGTTCAAATCCCGCCATGGCAGATGGTGGAATTTGAATTAAATAAATATCTGGAATTAAGAGTCTAATGATGAACATGAATCCATTGTTGATTGTTGAGGAAAAACCCATCTGGTTCACTAATGTCCTTTAGGGAAGGAAACTGCTATCCTTTCCTGGTCTGGCCTACATGTGAATCTTGACCCACAGCAATGTGGTTGACTATTAACTGCCCTGTGGGCAATTAGGCATGGGCAATAAATGCTGCCTAGCCAGCGACGTCCTCATCCAATGAATGAATTTTTTAAAAACTATGCCGACCTCTCGGTATTCTGAAAGTTTTGATGAGATTCCCCTCTCATTCTTCTAAACTCCGTCAAGTACAGACCCAGAGTGCTCAACCACTTTCCTCCTCCCTGTCTTTCCTGAATACTTTGTATCCAAGAAGCACCCAATCTACCTCTTTTTTTTTTAAAAGTGTAGGGCTTAGAATATGATGTTGTGGTGAAAACTATGTGGCTATTTGTCCTTACAGCTTACCAACATTATGAATCACACTTAATGCAAATATGCACATACCTCCAAACCTTAAACCTCTGAGTTTTGCTGAAAAAAAACATGATAATGTAAGTTTTGTGATTCTATCCTGATTAGTGCAAGGAAAAAAAAGCTTCAGCAGCCTGTTTTTCTTCATCTCATGAGTCATGACAATTGAATTTTGTTTTACAATTGCGTTCCTAAAGTTTGCAATGCCCTGTGCCTCACAGTGCGAGACTCTTACCTCTTAAGAGTATGGTAAGAGTAATGATCCTCACTGATATTCAATGTTGAATAGAAGTTTGAGATTGCGTATCATGGAGGATTCCTATATTGGCTGCTATCCTCCTGTTTCTGGCTGGCTACTCATTTGCTGTTTTAACTCTTGGTCTGTAGTGTAACTACGTAGCAGAACCTGTGATCCAGGAAATATTCAGTCGTCTATGTGCCCTGGAGACAATCCAAGTGTCCCTCAAGCTCAGAAGTCCTCTGCATAAGTTTGAGCAACTCATGGCATTTCCTTTAAACATGGAGTTTGGTGCCACATGTAGGGCCCTGAATTTCTCCAGTGATGCAAAAATTTCAAGCTATGGGTCATGGCTGTCCCTGAATTCTGATTAGATACTTAAAATCAACTCCTTAGGTACAATGTAATTATTCATATAATTGTTAACCAGGCTAAAAATATAGTTAATACATTTATTTTAATTCACTCCTGAAAATGAACTAAGGAACGACTCAATTATGTAGTCAAGTTAACAAGCCACTGAGATACTAAACAAAAAGAACCTAAATGTTAGATGTCTAGCTACTTAAGCTAGATATTTGCATTAAAATCCCTGGATTCTGCAGGTACTTTTCATTTCAGTACGAGGAACTATCTTCATCCTTACCCCTAAATTCCTAACATTGCCTTTGCACTGTTTGTCTTATTATTTTAACAGTATATTTGTTTTACATGTTATTTCCTCAGTGAAAAATACTTCTAAGGTATGCTGCTATTAATTGTTTTTACGTAGCCATAGACTTTTTGCCATTTGCACAAGAAAAATGGAACTTTGGTTAATTAATAACTAAGTGAACTTGATTTTGCTTACAGAACGTTTTAGGTTTTTTATATACAAAAGTTTGATGTTACCATTCAACCTTGATATCTTTAACATCACACTTTTCATCAATACCTATCAATTGATAACTCAGTAGTGTGCCATTGCTGTTTCTATTTTCAAATTTGAAATGATTGTATGTACATACACATCTTACTATTGAAAATAATTCTTTTTAATACTTCAGTTATTATTGAGGGGAAAATCATTGTGGTAATATCCTATTGTCAGCGAAAGTGAATTTTCTTTTGCTTGTGTAATTCAGTATAAACTGATACCTTTTAAATCTCTCCATTAACAAGTACTTAAAAGAACTGCAGTATTGAACTAGAGATAACAAGGTGTAGAGCTGGATGAACACAGCAGGCCAAGCAGCATCAGAGGAGCAGGAAGGCTGACGTTTCGGGCCTAGACCCTTCTTCAGAAATTATTGAACTGTTGACTCTCTTAATCGCACACTTCACCTTGAATCCCATTGGATTTTAAACAGGAGAGCAAAGCGTTGCTCGTACCCTGAGTTGTCTTAATTTAACTTTAATTATGAACATTAACGTATCTAGTTTGGGTAGCTTTCGAAACAAAAATAGTCGGAAGTACTCTTAAAACCTGGAAAAGCAAATGATATTTTTGCCGCAGATGTATCTTGACCTTCTGGGTATTTCTATCTTTTCCATAATTGCTTTTGTATTTCCAGCACTTGCAATATTTTATCTTTTCATTTTCTGGACTACAACAACTGCAAATTACTAGGAAGGATTTCAAGGAGAATTGTAGAACATTTTGAAATTAACTTCTGTTATTTTGCTGTTAGCAGCAGTGAAGACTCCACAGTCTGATATTTGAGGTGTGCCTCATGCAATGACTTGTCTTTTCTCTATTTGCAGGATTTCATAATGCAATTGATCCCTTAAAACACATCTTTGAACTTGTTGAGCCTTGGTACTCTAGCTTTGTAATCATCATGAGAGATATGTTGGGTCAGATATTTACTACGTAAGCAAGTGACTTTGAGCTGTATGATTCCATATATTTTAGCGAAATGTAACCTTGTAACAATGGTAAACATAGAGTTACCAATTGAAGCTTTCACAGCTTCCTCACTCTAGTGGAGATAGCAAGAACTGCGGATGCTGGAGTCAGTCAATACAGTGTGGAACTGGAGGAACATAGTCGGTCAGGCAGCATCAGAGGAGACATTTTGGGTTTACACCCTTTAGCCCTGATGAAGGGTGTCAACCCGAAACATCAACTTTCCTGCTCCTCTGATGCTGCCTGACCTGCTGTGTTCCTCCAGCTCCACACTGTATTGACTCTTCCTCACTCAAGTGCCAGCTAGAGATCCTTGGGAAGGGGCCAGCAGCACAATCTAATGAGGGGAAGGTTGGTGATGGATTCTGGGCAGGTGTGGATGTAGTGACTGGGAGAGAAGAGGGGATCCTTTGTGTGTTACACAAGATAATTTCAAACTTCAGAAACAGTCAGATCACAACAGAAGTGTAGGATTTTAAATGTGATTCCAAAAATGACTAATAGAGTCGGCAATAGTAAATGTTTGTTCTTCAACTGCAAAACCACTTGGGCTGTCTCTTTATTGCGGTAGAGATGGATGAGATCAGATGCATCACAGCAAGAAACACGACAGGACAAACGCTGATATGCCTGAAATGTACAACTGGCATTGTTACTTATACATGGCTGACACTTTAATATCAAAGCTGGTTTGCCATCAAAAGAATGGGATATTTCCAGAATTAAACAGGCTTGGAATTTACAGTTGGAAAATCCCAGGAATATCTAGGGAGGTGAAAGCCCACTCTGCAATTTTGTGTGCAGTTTAAATAAAAAAAATTAAAATCCTAGTGAAAACATTTGGAAAATGAGAACAATTCTGTATTGTAGATTCTTACAATAACATCCTGCATTTACGTAGCACCTTTAGTATAGTAAAATGTCCGGTACACTTTGCAGAATTATCATCTGACAAACACGACCATTGAGTTATGTAATTAAGATCTAGGACAGGTGACCAAAGCGGTGGCTGAAGAGGCCTTGAGGAGAGAGGTGTGAAGAAGTCTAGGTATTTTCTAGTTTATGGCCGAGACATCTGAGAATAAGGCCATCTACGGAGGGCCGAAGGAAATTGGGCATGCATAAAGGCCAGAGTTAAAGGAGATTTGGAGCTGGATTAGTTCACAGAGATTAGTAATCTAGCGATGTGCAGAGATGGGGAATATTAGATAGCTTTGGTGATGAAGAGGGTATGGGCTCAGCTCAGAGATATAACGGACAAAGGTAGAAACAGATGTCATTTGTAGCAGGGATGGAGACACTGGCTTCAATTTATTCCAATATTTATTTGTAGAAATATTCTATCATTTAACACTGGATGTTGGACAAACAGTGAGACAATTCCGCTGCTGTGCAAGGATCTAAAATGCTAATGGCAAAGTAGAGCTTGGTGATGTTGGTATACGTGTTTGACATGCATGTGGGATTTTATGCTGTGCTTTTACATGTTATCGCTGATGGGTAGCATATAAATGAGGAAGGAGTGTGAAATATGTCAAGATGTGAAGTCTAGTTTATGGGGAATTCTAAATTCTGCCTGAAAACAGTTCTCTTTGTGTCAATTTACCGCACTTCCTCAGGTAAGCTGCCAAGATTACTTGAACTCATCACCAAGTGCAGTGTACTCCAGTACAGTATTAAACTATATTTTAAAGAAAATGCTCTGGTGCAATGAATATCCTGAGCACTTTGGGAAAGCATGCATTGCTGTCCAGTTTAATAGCTTTTAACTGACCAGGAAAAGCATCTGCAATTGCGAATTTAGGCTTGTGCAAAGCTTATTTCTGGCAAGTAGAGTGTAAATTGCAGCCAGGAGTTATTGGAAAGACCTTGCAGACTGTCCTTCACACTCTGTAACTACCGGACTCTTAGCCATCGTGCAATATAAGTGCAATCTGAGTATGCATACCGCTGTTAATGAATGCTGTGTACTATGCAACTTAAATTATGATTTTGTATTAACAGAGTATTTCAGAGGAAATGTTCTACCAGTTGAGCAATATGCTACCTCAGATTTTTAGAGTTTCATCTACCTTGACCCTGACCTCCAGACGATGAGCAAACACAATTATCCGGTGAACAGTGAGTGAGGTATGCTGACAGGTCACTTTTCTATGCCCTTTGGACAATTTTTTTTAAAATCAAAATTGTGTGATGTTTTCCATGGAATGAGAGAACAAAATTTTTGCTCACTTCAATAGAATATTAAGCAGTTACAATTGTGTTTTAAGTTGAAATAACAATCATAACTAATATACTATTTGTACTGTTACTGTAATTGTTAATACGTTGTAATAATGACATTTGTCTCCTTTCATAAACTGAGGATTTACTGAGCACTGTTATTTGTAAGTAAATTTAATGAGCTTGTATCAAATTCCTCTTTCAGCAATTTCAACAAATTTGATAGATGATGCCCTGTTTATTTTAAACAAGTTAACTCTTCCACTAAAATAACAGAGAGGGATTCAGTATTAAATACACTCAGCTTTTGAACAGTCACATCTTCAATAATGTACATAATGTTGAGAAAATATTAAAAATAATTTCAGTTTTTGTGCATTAGTCATCTGTATATCTGAATTGATGCTGCAAGCCCAAGAATAATTAAATTTGTGAAATTGCTTACAATGCTGATAATTTTCATACTTTTATAGACATTGGTATTTAATTTATATAACTGCTTGAACTATATTCCCACAGATCCTTTGTTATCATCATGACAGCTGGTTGTATCAATCTGCTGCTTCTCACCAATGAAGTATTCATTTTAACCGTTCTTAACTCCATGACTCAAAGTACAAAAAGTTGTGTTGTTACAGACATGTGTATGCTGAAGTAGTTTTAAAATCTCGTAGTAATGGAAGAAGAAACACTTATGAGGGGATTAATGCAGGTTTATTTCAATTGAGCTACAAATTTAAACTGCTGCCATGGTGCTCTAGCCTGAATTTAAATCATAGCCCTTGATTTATGGGATATTTGGAAATCACTGCTTAGAGGAGACATGGGTACAGTTTGTGATTAGACTCTGCATGCATCACATCAAAAATTAAAACTTTTATAACTGAAAAGTAATGTTTTAAAGACAGCATAAGCAATGAAGCAGTCAATATTAATTTGAAGCATTATTGCTCATTTATTTGACTGACATTGAAATAGTTCTTACATCACCCAGTCTATTATTCATTATTTTATTTATGTTTGCCACGTGATTGAAAGGAAGTTTTAATGTTCTACTCTGCTTAGTTTGGAGATTTAGAAACCTTTTTAAATGATCCTAAGTTGGGATTTAATATTTATTAGAGTCATACAGCATGGAAACAGACCCTTCATTCCAATCTGTCCGTGCTGACCAAGTTTCCCAAACTAAAGCTAGTTCCTTTCACCTGCGTTTAGCTCATATCCCTCTAAACCTTTCCTATTCATATACCTGTCTAAATGTCATATCTTTATCTGCATGTACCACTTCCTCTGGCAGTTCATTCCACATACGAATACCCTGTGTAAAAAAAAAAAAAAAAAAAAGTTGCCCTTCCGGTCCCTTTTTAAATCTTTCTCCTCTCACCCTAAAATTATGCCCTCTAGTTTTGAACTCTGCAACCCTAAGGAAAAGACTTATCCATGCCCTTCATGATTTTATAAACCTCTATAAGGTCACCCCTCAACCTCCTATGGTCCAGTGAAAAAGTCCCAGCCTATCGAGCTTCTGTTATAACTCAAACCCTCCAGTCTTGTTACATCCTTGTAAATCTTTTCTGCACACTGTCCAAATTAATGATATCCTTCCTGTAGTAGGGCAACCACAACTGTACACAGTACTACAAAAGTGGCCTCACCAACGTCCTGTACAACCACAACATGACGTCCCAACTGCTATACTCGGTGGTCTGATCAATGAAGGCAAGCATGCCAAATGCTTTCTTTACCACCCTGTCTACCTGCGATGCAGCTTTCAAAGAACTATGTACCTTCAATAGTTATTTCCAGGGCCAGTTAGTACAGAATCATTTGCCTCTGTAATCCATATTGAGTATATTGAAGAAGCTAACATACTGTATTTGAACAAAAAAATCCATGGTTTTGGTTTATTCCACATTCTGTTAATGAATCTAATATTTGTATTTGTTGATGGAGTTGCATCACATGAGGCTCACCATTCTTTAGCATTATATCAGTTACACTTATGGAAACTACCAGAAGCACAACTCACAAGTTTACCAAAATAAGCCCTTTTGAATTCAGTAATAAAAATAATTTATTAAAAGTAAATTTTTGAGAGGCTTGTATGAAAAATCCTAGAATCTTCACCTACAGCTTTTGTTTAGAATTCAAAACAATGGTGCAATTAATTCATTTTTGACAATTTAGAAACAAAGTGCACCTTATATTCATTGTGAATATTTTGTTCAAAGTAGTGACTGCTGCAAAGACCACATCATTTTTGTTTTTCTTTATTTTGGACTGTGGAGCATAATGGGAAAAGGATACCACTGTAAACCAAGGACTGTGGAAGGAATTGCCACACTTTAAAGAAATAAGTTATGGGTGCATAGCTTCTTAGTGAGCAAAACAGGGGCTGAAGGTATCAGACTGCAAGAAACACCATCTCTTTTTATCTGCCTCTGCAGTGAAAGATGGCAAATCTATCCCACCATTTGCTATAAGCTGGTGCTGCTAAGAAGTGACTACAAGATTGAACGATTAATGTAGGAACCATTAAAAATCAGGATTGGAAGAAGCAAAAGGGACACCTCATCAAATCCTATGGACTAGTGCAAATGAACTGTGTTTCGCCAGTATTTTTCCCTCCTCTTGTAACATCTGTTCGTTCGACCATTTTTGTCTGCATATACGTATAGGCTTTAAGAAGGAGATAGAGCTTTACCCAGCAAAGTTATAAGATAATTCATACTTTGTTTTCCAGTGGTTAGAACTGATTTCTCTGTAATAACTAGTTGTTTCTTGTTTAAAGAAACCTGGTCAGTGTTTTCTCTTAATCAGATTCCATCAGATAGGTAAGCTGGGGCACTTTGAGTAATTTGATTAAGTCTTTAATTTTTGTAATGATCACAGAGTAGAGAGGTTCAAGTATCAGTATACTTTCTCATGACACTACTGAGTGCAAATTGTTCCCTTTATTTACAGGAACAAGCGCAGTACCTTGTTTTCTGCAAAACGTTAAATGCTATTATATCAAAGCGGCTCTGTACATTGAAATCCACCAAGTTCATCTGAGTAATAACTTTGAAGAATATTTTGTCCACACTGTTCAGCATTTTTGTAAACTTCTTATTAAAGAAAAGGTTTAAAATATTGTTACATGAAAGAAATCTTGATTCTACAGTCATTTGCCTTTGGATGTTGATTTTACTAATGGACATCTGAACTGTTTCAGTACAATAATGTTCTGTTTAAGGGTCTATTTTATAGTTACAAACACTTGTTCGTATTTGATCACCTGTGCGCAGCCCAAGAAAATTATGTGGGAGCACCCTAGTCTGTTCAATGATCCTCAGAACCATAGAAATGGGAGCAGGAGCAGCCCATTTGAGCCTGCTTGGCCTTCAATTGTGGCTAAATATCCAACTCGGTACCCTGTCCTCACTTTCTCCCTATACCCTTCGATCCCTTTAGTCCTAACAACTATATCCAATTCCTTCTTGAAAACATTCAATGTTTTGGCCTTAATCACATTCTGTCGCAGAGAGTTTCACAGGTTCATCACTCAGGGTGAATAAATTTCTCTTCATTTCAGTCCTAAATGGGCTACCTCTGATCTCTAACCTGTGACCTTTGGTTCTGAACTCCAGTCATGGGAAATATCCTTCTTGTGTTTACTCTGACTAGTCCTGTGAGAATTTTACAGGTTTCTATGGTATCCCCCCCACATCCTTCTAAACTCCAATGATATAGTCCTAACCAATCCTGTCTCTCTTCATACGTCAATCCTGCTGTCCCAGGAATTAGCCTAGTAAACTTTTGTTCTACTCTGTCTACAGTCTGAGCAGCCTTCCTCAGATAAGGAGAGCAAACTGCAACAATATTCCAAGTGTGGTCTCACCAAGGCACTTTACAATTGCAGCAAGACATCCCTGATGTCCAACATACTATTTGCGTTTTTCACCACTTGCTGCACCTACATGCTTAATTTTAGTGACTGTTGTATGAGGACACCTAGTATCATTGCACTTTTCCCCATTTATCACCATTTAGGTAACAATCTGCTTCCTGTTTTTACTACCAAAGTGGATACCTCACATTTATCCACATTATACGTCATTTCCCATCCATTTGTGCAGTCACTGAACTTGTCTAAATCACACTGAAATATCTTTGTATCTTCCTCACAATCCATTCTCCCACCATGCTTTGCATCGTCTGCAGACGATAAGATGTTACATTTAGTTCCTTCGTCTATAAACCATTAATATATATTATAACTAGCTGGGAACCAAGCACTGATATCTGTCTACCCAACCAGTCACTGGCTGCCACTTGGGGGAAAAAAAATCCCATTTATTCTAACTCTTTATTTCCAGGCTGTCAGCCATTTTCCTATTTGCGTCTGTCTGCAATCCTACTTCCATACACTTAATTTTACCTGATATTCCCTTATGTGGCAACTTATAAAAAGCCTTCTGAAAGTAAGCCACATCCATTAGCTCCCCTTTATCAGCTCTACTATTTACGTCAGAAACACCACAACATGCCACCTCTGATTCATTTCCAAGGTTCTGGAAATAAAAATTGCACATGTTCAGCAAAATGCGTATCAAAGGCTTCCTTAATTAACTTATTTAGGTACCTATTTAGGCTTTTTAGGTTACGGTGTCACCTCTGAGATGTAAGATTCTGGGTCCAAGTCCCACTCCAGACTTTTTGGACTTGAGTATAAAAATCTAGGTTGACACTCCAGCAACTGGCATCGGCTGCTGTACTGCTGAAGGTGGCATCTTTTGGACATGATGTAAAACCATGACCCCACTTGTCTGTTAAGATTGATGTGTAAGATTTTTGTTTAAAAAGTGGAAGGGGGTTATTTCTGTCCATATTTTCCTTCAATTAATATCACAAAAAAATTAACAAATTACTTGGTTGTCATTACATTTCTGTGTGCAAGCTAGCCGCTAAGCTTCCTCAGTTATATAGTGATTATAGCTCAAAAAGTACTTAATTGGTTGTAAAATACACTGAGACATCTGATAGTTGTGAAAAAATGCTATATAAATGCAAATCTGCCTTCTTGTTGACCACCTGCTGTTTCCAAGTGGGTCACCAATGTCCTTAAGATGTCTCGTCCAGAAAATCTAATGGAGGTGATAAACATTGTGCAATTTGTACACTGCTGTGCCTCTGGCAAAATTCTGTCCTGTGTAACAGACCAAGTGCCTGAACTGGAAAATGTTACAGATGTTCAACTACCATCAAATTCACACCTGGTCTCCTCAATGTATAGAGGACAATGTTGTAAGCGAATATCGCAACTGAAAGCAAAAATACGATTATCATTTCACCTCTTTATGACCCTGAACAATAGGAGGGGAGGATATTAAAGAGTAGATGTTGCATCTCCTGCGCTTGCCATCTCCTGCGCTTGCTTGGAAACAGTGGTAAGGTGAGCAGAGGTTGGGTATGACAGAATAATAGAGAACCTGCACAAAATGAAGGTCATTTCATTTTGAGTATCAAAGATTATTCTTCAATTTCCACCCAAACCTGACTCTGCCCTTCCTGCAGAAACTGCTATGTACCCAACCACTGTTTGTTAATTTTTGGCACTCAGAACCAATGCACTTATCTCTGTCAGTTGACCTATCAGGAGCTCAGTGGTACCACTTACAGATGTCCACAAAGCTCTCAGCTGAGATAGATGGTCCAATCAAAACGCTTTCCTGGAAAGCAAAGAGTTGAACTGCAAGTGTAGCAAGAGTTTTCTGCTCTTCTTAACCTCTTCGAGGTTAAGAGACCTCAAATTCTGAAAAGAAAAACAAGTCCCCTTCCTTCAAGTAAAGTGGGTGTTTTTATCATGAACTGTCTCCAGAATGTGAAGAGCTTATCCCACTGGGCAGAATCTTCTCAGCCCCTGCACAATATGGATTATGGTGAGCAATTTGGGAAAATCAAATAAGATGTTGAGCAAGAATCTTTCCAATTAAATCCTGGACATCGAGGCGAGATTCTCACTAGTGACTGGTGAGAGATTTATTAGAATGGATTATTGCTTATTAACAACTTGATTATCACCTGATCTTACTTCATTAAGTTTTCCATTTTCCCACCCACTAGATAGAAACTAGATGTTGAGAATTCCTGGCATGAAGTCAGAGCCAGTGCCTGGTAACTCCAGGTCACTGCTTGCTTCTTGAAACATCCACCTTGGACACCTGGCACCAACACCTCAGGGCACAATCCATGGACAGCAGCTGCATGCACCTCACCGACAAAAGTTTCAACACATTACCAACCTCCTGAAGCTAAAGGTTCACAATACTTTTGTCTTGACTTGTCTTTCAGCACTATACAAATCCAGGTTGTCAGGAGTTCTCAGTCAAGGTGTGAACATGTTGTTTTATGGCACTGTGCAATGTTAGCACTGTACCTGCACCATGTGCTTCTGCATTTGTGACAAACACACTGCATGTGCATGAACCAAAAGGCCATGTCTCAAAGACTACAGGGAGTAGTCAATTCAGTGAAGTCTAGGGAGACACCCTTAAGGCAGAGTTTCATGGCACAATAAGCCAAAGAAAGCCACTTAAGCACATTCAGTGCAGTGAGGTTCAGCAAGTCCCTATTTGTATAGCCCTATCACAGTCCATGATACAGTCAGACAGCTGGTCACTCATCGTTCCGCACTGTCTGGCTAAGTCATTCAAGGTGGTGGGCCACTGTTAGTCTTGGCAATTCATCCGCTAAAGTCAAGGGAGGATTATCAGGGGTCACTGGTGTGAGAAGGAAGCTGAGGAACTTAATTGTGGGAATTGGAGGCAACATGCTGGGCTGCAGAGGGGAATACAACAGTGAAGGGGGTAGTTCAATGTTTTGGGGGAAGCATTGATTAATTTTGCAAAAATCTGTCAGTTTGTTGCCTGAAGACTTGCTTGTCTCACAAGAAATTGTGAAGTACTGTAATCATTTGTACTGCCTACAACTGTGTGATAATTGGAATATCTACGTAACCCAAAGTAGATTCAGGGAGTCAGGGCTGTGCCTTCTGTATGCTTACATGTAGTAAACTTATTGTCCTGTGTGGGATTGGTACACCTACCAATACAGAAGAGCGTAAGAACTAAGAGCAGTCTATAAAGTTCTTTGAGTCCACTCTGTCATTCAATTAGATTATTGGCTGATCTTTGACATCAACACAATTTTCCTGCACTAGCCCTATATCCCTTGATGTTCTTAATACACTGAAATCTATTAATCTCAATTTTGCACATACTCAACAACTGATCCTCCCATGCCCACTAGGATCGAGGATTCCAAAGATTTCTCCTCATCTCAGTCCTAAATGACCTGCCCCTTATTCTGAAACTGTGTCCCATGGTTCTAGAAACCCCTCTTCCCAGGAAGCTGACAACATCTGTATCTACTCTGCCAAGTCCTTATATATTTGAATGAGATCACCTCTCATTCTTCTAAACTTCAGAGAACAAAGGCCTAGTTTACTTAATCTTTCCTCATAAGACACTCCCTCTGTCCGTGGAATTAGTTTAATATACTTTCGTTGCTCACCCTCTATGGCAAGTAATATTTCCTCTAAGCTGCATAGCAGCACAGCCACTCCAAGGTTCTGCATCTGTCAATCAGCATGCTAATGCTTTGCTTTGGTTTGGTAAATCTCTGCCACAGATAGACCTCTGAGGTTTGTGCACTGAAGAAAACAATTAGAGTGTACCTTTCCATAAAGAGTCCAAAACTACACACAGTAATCCAGATGTAGTGTCACAAAGGCTCTATGTAATTGCAGCAAGGCGTCTTTACTACTATATTTGAATCCTTTTGTGAGAAAGGCCAATATACCATTTGCCTTCATAATTGCTAGCTGTACTTGCACATTAATTTTCAGTGACTCATGAACAAGGACACCAATCCAGCACAATCTGTAACCTCATGACTCGGCATATCCCTCACTCCATTACCATCAGGGCAGGGGAATCCACACAGGTTTAATGGAGAGTGCAGGAGGGCATGCCAGGAGCAGCACCAGGCATACCAGAAAATGAGGTGTCAACCTGGTGAAGCCACAAAACAGGACTACTTGCATGCCAAACAGCAGAAGCAGCAAGTGATGGACAGAGCTAAGCGATCCCACAACCGACAGATGAATCTGCAGTACTGCCACATCCAATCGTGAATGGTGGTGGTTGATTAAACAACTCTCTGATGGAGGAGGGTTCACAAATATTCCCATCCTCATTGATGGAAAGGCCCAGCACATCAGTGCAAAAGATAAGGCTGAAGCTTCCACAGCAATCTTTAGTCATCTTGGCCTCCTCCATTGGTCCCCAGCATTGCAGATACCAATCTTCAGTCAATTGAATTCACTCCTCATGATATTAAGAAGCCGTTGGAGACACTGGATACTGTAAAAACTATGTATCCTGATGACATTCCGCAATAGTACTGAAGATTTGTGCTCCAGAACTTACCACTTCCCTGGCCAAGCTGTTCCAATACAGTTACAACACTGGCATCTACCCAACAATGTGGAAAATTGCCCAAGTGTTTCCTGTATATAAAAAGCAGGACAAATCCAACCCAGCCAATTGCTGCCCCGCAAGTCTACTCTCGATCATCAGTAAAGTGATGGAAGGTGTCATCAATAGTGTTATCAATCAGTACCTGCTCAGCAATAACCTGCTTGGTGACGCCCAATTTGGTTCTGCCACGGCCACTCAGCTCCTGGCCTCAGTACAGCCTTGGTTCAAACATGGATAAAAGAGCTGAATTCCAGAGATGAGGTAAGAGTTACAACCCTTGACATCACGGCTGCATTCGACCAGGTGTGGCATCAAGGAGTCCTGGCAGAACTGGAATCAATGAGAATCCGGGGAGCAAACTCTCCAGTGGTTAGAATCATACCTGACAGATAGGGAGATGGTCATTGTTGTTGGAGGTCAGTCATCTCAGCTGCAGGACATCTCTGCAGGAGTTCCTCAGGGTAGTGTCCTAGGCGCAACCATCTTCAACTGCTTCAATGACCTTCCCTCCATCATAAGGTCAGAAGTGGGGATGTTCACCAATGACTGAACAATGACCAGCATCACTCGCAACTCCTCAGATACAGAAACAGTCTGTGTTAAAATGCAACAAGATCTGGACAATATCGAGGCTTGGGCTGACAAGTGGCAAGCAGCATTCGCACCACACAAATGCTAGGCTACCACCATCACCAATAAGAGAAAATCTAACCACCGCCACTTAATATTCAAAGGTGTTACCATCACAGTCAACATCCTAGGGAGTAACATCGACCAGAAACTCAACTGGACTCACCACATAAATGCAGTGGCTACAAGAGTAGGTCAGAGACTAGGAACACTGTGGCGAGTAATACACATCCTGACTCTCCAAAGCCTGTCCACCAGCCACAAGGCATAAGTCAGGAGTATGATGGAATACTCCCCACTTGCCTGGATGGGTGCAGGCCCAGCAGCACTCAAGGAGCTTGATGCCATCCAGGACAAAGCAGCCTGCTTGATTGGCACTACATCCACAAGCATCCATTCCCTCCACCACCAACGCTCAGTAGTAGCAGTGTTTACTATCTCCAAGATGCACTGCAGAAATTCACCAAAGATCCTCAGACAGCACCTTCCAAACCCACGACCACTTCCCTTGAGAAGGACAAAGGCAGCAGATACATGGGAACACCACCACCTCCAAGTTTCCCTCCAAACCACTCACCATCCTGACTTGGAAATATATCGCCATTCCTTCACTATCGCTGGGTCAAAATCCTGAAATTCCCTCCCTAATGGCATTGTGGGTCAACCCACAGCAGGCGGACTGCAGCGGTTCAAGAAGGCAGCTCACCACCACCTTCTCAATGGCAACTAAGGACGGGCAAGAAATGTTGGCCAGCCAGCGATGCCCACATCCCATAAATGAATATAAAAACAAGCCTCTTAATGTTGAAAATTAACCAGCCTTTCACCATTTAAGAAATACTCTACTTCTGCTTTACCAACCAAACTTGAGAACCTTACATTTTTCCACATTGTATACCATCTGCCAAATTTTACTCATTTACTTATCCTCTCCAAATCCCTTTGAAGCATCTTTGCACCCCCTCACAACTCACATATCCACCTAGTTTTGTGTCATCTAAGAACTTGGAGATATTACAATCAGTCCCCACATCCAAGTCATTGTTGTAGATTATCAATAACTGGGCCCCAAGCATTGATTTTTGCAGTACCCTACTGGTCGCAGCTTGCCAACCTAGAAGTTGCTTATTTATTCTTACTGTCTGTGTAACAATCATTAACCAGTTCTTAATCCGTGTCATTCCCATGTGTTCTAATTTGGTTTACTAACCTCTTTTGCAGGAACTTATCAAAAGCTTTCTGAACCATAAAATATACTGCGTCCACTGGTTTTCTTCAACCCTGCTGGTTATCTCCTCAAAAAACTAAAACAGATCTGTTTAACATGATTTCACTTCATAAATCCACATGACTCTGCCCAACACTATAAGTACAGGTATTGCATCCTTTATAATAGATTCCAGCATTTTCTCTGACTGATATTAAGCTAATGAGTCTGTAGTTCCCCACTTTTTACAAGTCAATATTTACTAGTTTTGAAGAATGAAAGGTGACCTCATTGAAAATTCTTAAAAAGGTGTGACAAGGAGGATGTAGATGTAATGTATCCCCTGGCTGGTGAGTCTTAAAACAGGAGATGTAACTTCAGGGTAAGAGACACGCTATTTCTAACTGAAATGAAGAGGAAGTTCCTCACTCAAAGGGCAGTGAACCTTTGGAATTCTCTACCTCAGAAGACCATAGAAGCTCAATCATTGAACATGGTAAAGACAGAAATTGATACATTTCAGGAGACTAATAACATCAAGGGAATGCAAATATCAAGGCATCAATGCATCAAGCGAATAAGACATATATGAGACATGACCTCATTGAATGGTGGTGCAACTTTGACAATTTGTGCAAACCACACTGACATCTGTACCTCCAGCTTCAATTTTTTTTACTTTAGTGCAGTGGGGAGGTGATGGCCTCGTGGTATTATCGCTGGGCTGTTAATCCAGAGACCCAGATAATGTTCTGGGGACCCAGGTTTGAATCCTGCCGTGACAGGTGGTGAAATTTGAATTCAATAAAACATCTGGAATTAAGAATCTAATGATGACCATGAATCCATTGCCAGTTGTTGGAAAAACCCATCTGGTTCACTAATGTCATTTAAGGAAGGAAGCTGCCATCCTTACCTGGTCTGGCCTACATGTGAATCCAGACCCACAGCAATGTGGTTGACTCTGAACTGCCCTCTGGGCTATTAGGGATGGGCAATAAATGCTGCCTGGTCAGTGACGCCCTCATCCTCTTATGAATAAAGGGGAAAAAAGTAACTGGGCAGCTCTGAACAAACAAAGGTTAATGTACAATAGATTGTAATCTGCATAGAGAGAAATGTTTTAGCCATTTGTGCTGGGTCAGTTATAGTCTTTTGCACTTTCTGCTGCCATTGCCATTATTTTGAATGCTGTTTCTGTTCTTAGTATGAAAATAAATACAGGAATTTTTTTTGTTTCTTAGTAACTCATTCCAAAGGCATCAAAATCACCACATTTTCACTTAAAATTGGGTACTAAATTAATTAATGAATTGAACTCCTAATTGTTATAAAGGCAGTAATATAGACTTGAGCTATTGTTTACTCCCATTGTATATGCCATACATTTGACATTAGTGCAATGTGATATTTTCTGTCCAGAAGGATCTGTCTGTTCCTCTAATATTATGTTGTTTTAAAAAAATAATTCAGATGACACATTGCTGTCTAGCCTGTCAGCTGTGCCAACATCTGTTTTGTGGAACAATGCCAGGTGAAGACAGAAAGCAACTCAGGGGTGTGCATTGTCCAGTCTTCACTGCTTTAGAAGTCAGTTAGCTCAGTTGATTGGACAGCTGGATTGCAATGCAGAGTGGAGCCAACAATGCAGGTTCAAGAGATAACAAGGTGTAGAGCTGGATGAACACAGCAGGCCAAGCAGCATCAGAGGACAGGAAGGCTGACGTTTCGGGCCTAGACCCTTCTTCAG
>NC_063353.1:18622689-18685561 GCF_021869965.1 Rhincodon typus | reverse complement strand
GAGTTGGGGACTAAGTGTGGTGTGTCAAAATTTGCAGATGACACTAAGGTGAGTGGTACAGCAAAGTGTGCAGAAGACACTGAAAGTCTGCAGAGGGATATAGATAGTCTAAGTGAGTGGGGCAAAGGTCTGGCAGATGGAGTACAATGTTGATAAGTGTGAGCTCATCCATTTTGGTAGGAATAACAGCAAAATGGACTATGTTTTAAATGGTAAAAAATTGCAGCATGCTGCTGTGCAGAGGGACTTGGGTGTCCTTGTGCATGAATCGCTAAAAGTAGGATTGCAGGTGCAGCAGGTAATTAAAAAGGCAAATGGAATTTTGTCTGCCATTGCTAGAGGGATGGAGTTTAAAAACAGGGAGGCTATGCTGCAGCTGTATAGGGTCCCGGTGAGGCCACACCTGGAGTAC
Source organism: Rhincodon typus (assembly GCF_021869965.1). Classification (NCBI taxonomy): domain Eukaryota; kingdom Metazoa; phylum Chordata; class Chondrichthyes; order Orectolobiformes; family Rhincodontidae; genus Rhincodon; species Rhincodon typus. The sequence continues at coordinate 18,685,149 of NC_063353.1, read as the reverse complement.
TGTGTGCAGTTTTGGTCTCCTTATTTGAGAAGAGATATACTAGCACTGGAGGGGGTGCAGAGGAGATTCACTCGGTTGATTACAGAGTTGAGAGGGTTGGATTATGAGGAGAGACTGAGTAGACTGGGATTATACTCATTGGAATTCAGAAGAATGAGGGGAGATCTTATAGAAACATATAAGATTATGAAGGGAATAGATAAGGTGGAGGCAGGGAGGTTGTTTCCGCTAGCAGGTGAAACTAGGACTAGAGGGCATCGCTTCAAAATAAAGGGAAGCAGATGTAGGACTGAGGTCAGGAGGAACTCCTTCACCCATAGGGTTGTGAATCTGTGGAATTCCCTGCCCAGTGAAGCGGCTGAAGCTACCTAGCTGAATGTTTTTAAGGCAAGGCTAGATAAATTTTTGAACAGTAAAGGAATTAAGGGTTATGGTGTGCGGGCGGGTAAGTGGAGCTGAGTCTCAAAAAGATAAGCCATGATCTAATTAAATGGCGGGGCAGGCTCGAGGGGCCAGATGGCCTACTCCTGCTCCTAGTTCTTATGTAAAGATGTTTGAGCAAATACTTCTGAAATGAGGCAGAATACAAATCATAAAATGTATTTATTTCATGCATCTGAATATGTGGAACAATCTAGAGTAGTTGGCCACAAGGAGCCACTATTGACGCCCGAAACATCCCTCTCCAGCAAAGCTGCTAAAAGAAGGTAAGATGAATATTGATGTTAAAAATAATAAATGGGACAAATAAAAACAGTAAAAGAGTGCGGCATGCCTGGAAATCAGAAGTGGATGGGGTCAGGAGCACTTGCTACCCTGCTGTGGCCATCTTGTATCGTGTTATGTTTCTCCACATTAGTGGGTCATCTTTCTTGACTTAAATAAGATGGCTGCTATGGTCTGTCAGCTTTGAATCAGCAAAAGTTTTCACAGCTCTTCATCTTTCAAACCTGACTGCTAACGTGAACTTTGTTCATCACCTTCCTGACCTCGCAGATGTTCAGATTTTTTGACAACCTGTCACCCTGTCCAGCAGTTGGCTGAAATATTTGATCATGAAACCTGCAACCAAATCCATACCTTTGAAACTAACGTACTGTAACACTTAACAGGAAGGGGCAAAAGGAGCATTCAGTTTCCAGGAGGTCGGTTAGGTCAGTTGGCTGGTTTGCATTACAGAATAATGCCATCAGCATTAGTTCAATTTTCACATTGGCTGATGTTACCATGAAGGTCCTTTCTTCTCAACCTCTCCACTTGCATGAGGTGTGGTGACCTTCAGCTTAAACTACCACCAGTCGTCACAAAGAGCAGCCCAATGGTCCAGTAGGACTATGGCAACTATACTTTATTTTACCTGCTGGGCATTTATTTGAATCATGTGCCTTCTTGTAAATGATATCTGCAGCTCACTGTTTGAAATGCTTTTCTGATCTCTTGAAAAAACAGTTTCCTTCACAGAACTAAAACGACAATTTTTTTTTACCTCTACTTTAAGAGCCAAATTCTATACAAAAGTAATATTTTATACCCCTTCATTACTACCATATACTCTCTTTTTATAACAGAAACAATTAGCAGTTCCAGTATTCTTCATAAGGTAATAATCTGTTCTGAATTCAGAAGTTCAATAAAAAAAAATTTACAGTAAATGGCAGGGATTCTATTTCCAGTACATTTAGCCCAAGCACACATCTGATTATACGAATTGATTCAAAGGGTGGAAATACATGATTATAAATAAACCATGGACCACAATGTGAATTATGTCTGCCTGGAAATAGTGTCTTTATGGGATAACTGATGAATAACACATACATTAGCTTAGATTGTTGCCAAGTATTCACTTAATTATCACAGTTGCTCTTTCTGTTTTATGGGTACACAAATTTACAAATTCACTTTTATCTCTATACTGAGATTTTCAATATTACATGTAATGATTAAGGTCAGCTGAACTAGCTGATTTCAAGTTTCATTGATGCTTTCCTATTTATCATAATGATAAAACTTAATGCTACCTCTATTCTGAGCTTGTTACATAGGTGATCTCAGTACAAAAACAAGGTCTTGATTTTTGTGGGATATTGATTAGAACATTCTTGGATACCCACATGCAGCAAAGGTTCAATAAAATTCACTAGGAATTGAACAGCTCAAAAGGAATCAGAGTCCTACATTCTTAGGGCAAATGGTGATAAATAGTAAAAGGCACCTTTGTCAAGGCTCCATGTAACCCTGTAACTTAACAAAAATGCTTTTGGGAGTGAGAAATTATATTTATGAAGGAAGTTCAAGTGTTTTGAGGAGATATTTCTAACAGGGGTTTTAAAAGGAACTAGGAATTACTTTGTTTCCAGATGCAGAGAAAATGGAAGTGGACATCTTACCGCATTAGATCTTGCTACATCATGCTCTCTAAGGATTGCCTGAGATTTCCAAATGGAGGGATGTCACACTAAACCGGCAGTGATTCCCTGTAGAGCTGTGGAATACCAGAAACATCTTGAAAACCTAAGGAAGCAGCAGGTCATCAGGTTCCCTCCAGCCTTGATCAAAATCTTTATGCCTTCGTCAGTCGCAAACGGTCTTTCAGATCTGCAGCGAAACTACTGTTTACCATCACCATTCCTTGTGTGAAACCCCTGGAAGAGAGGACATGGCAATGAAACAGTGTAAGATTGTAGACCAAGACACATCCCTCCCTGACATGCTCAATGCTTTCTATGATCAGTTTGAGCAGAACACCACCGGTCTGGCAATGCCTGCCCTGACAGCCCCAGATAGACCAGTTCCTCCTGTCACTGCTTCAGAAGTCAGATCGGTCTTCCTGGGAGTCAACCCAAGGAAAGCTACAGGCCCGGATGGTGTCCCCAGCTAAGCACTCAGATCTTGTGCGGACCAACTGGCAGAGGTATTCACCGATATCTTCAACCTCTCCCTCCTACAAGCCGAAGTCCCCAGCTGCTTCAGGAAGACGACAGTCATCCCCATACTCAAGAAAACACATGCAGTGTGCCTTAATGACTACGCCCAATAGTTCTGACTTCAATAATCATGAAGTGCTTCGAGAGGCTGGTCATAGCCCATGTCAGCTCCAATCTCCCAACCGGCCTTGATCCCCTACAGTTTGCCTACTGACATAAGAGGTCCACAGAGGATGCCATATCCTTAACCCTGCACTCATCCCTGGAATTTCTGGACAACAAAGACACCTACGTCAGACTCCTGCTCATTGACTACAGCTCTGCCTTCAACATCATTATCCCCTCCAGACTGATCTCAAATCTGCATGACCTTGGTCTCAGCTCTGCCCTCTGCAACTGGATCCTCAGCTTTCTGACCCATAGGCTGCAATCAGTGAGGATAGGTAACTGCTCCTCCTCCACAATAACACTCAACACTGGAGCCCGCTCCCACCCCCCACTTCCACCCCCCCAAGGATGTGTCCTCAGCCCCCTACTGTACTCCCTGCACACTTGCGACTTTGCAACCAAATTCCAAAAGAACAGCATCTGCAAGTTTGCTGATGACACCACCGTAGCGGGATGGACATCTAACAACTACGATTCAAAATACAGAAGGGAGATAGAGGGCTTGGTGACTTGGTGCAATGAAAACAATCTGTCCCTCGACATCGACAAAATTAAAGAACTGATCATCAACTTCAGAAAGAAAGGAGGAGAACACACCCCCATCTACATCAATGGAACTGAGGTTGAGAAAGTGAAGAGCATCAAGTTCCTCGGAGTGACGATAACCGACGACCTGTCCTGGATTTCCCACATAAATGCGACAGTCAAGAAGGCACAACAATGCCTCTTCTTCCTCAGTGGCTCAGGAAATTTGGCATATCCATAAGGTCCCTCACCAACTTCTACAGATCCACCATTGAAAGCGTACTGTCCGGGTGCATAACGGCCTGGTATGGTAACTGCACTGCCCAGAACCGTAAGAAACTACAGAAGCTGGTGTGCACAGCACAGACCATTACGGAAGCCAACCTTCCATCCATGGACTCCATTTACACAGCCCACTGCCACAGAAAGGCGGCCAACATCATTAAAGACCTATCACACCCCCGTAATGATCTCCTACATCCTCTTCTACCAGGCAGAAGATATTGAAGTCTGAACACATGCACAAGCACGTTCAGGAATAGCTTCTTTCCAGCTGTAATCAAACTATTGAATGGACTCTAGCCTCAAATAATGAAACCTGCAATATAACAAGTATGTGTCTAAGTCTTTTTGATCTTACATCCTTTGCTTGCTGTGATCTGCCTTACCACTCATAAGCAAAGCTTTTCACTGTATTTCAGTACCTGTGACAATAAATCAATCAATCAATCAATCAAACCTGGATCAGGAGATGGAGTTGGCACGACACCCTCTGCGAATGCAGCATATTTTCAATATGCAGCGGTTGGGTAGTGGAGGGCTAAGAGAAAATTTATAAATCACGTAGAAAAATAATTAACAAGTATTATCAAAGTAAGAATATGAGGATAAAAGATAAGGAATTGAATCTGACCAGGTGGCTCCAGCTGAAGGACAAGCTTCGGCACAAGTGTGCTCCATTCACAGCCAGCTATGATATTCTTCCACACCCTATTCTCTATCTGAACCTATCCCTAAAGGGCTGAAAAACCTCCTGGACTGTAAATTAGGTGATTCTATCTCTTTAGCTGGGAAGATTAATAATATAACCAAAAATATAATACAGTGTATTGCTTGTCTGAGAAAGAGATATTTCCCTACTAATGCATTAATAGTGTTGAAATTCCAGTCTGACGTAGCAGTGAATGTCTATATTAATATTAGTTTCACATCAATGCATGCCTCAAAATGTAATGACTGTGGAGTCTGACATAGAATGTACAGTTTAGAAATCAACTAAAATTGTTAAAGAATAAAATCTTGTACTTGTTTCATTATATGAATGTGTTGTGCACAATATATTTTTGTAGCACTAAAATTAAAACTTGGATTGTTTTTAAGGAAATACCGATAATGTTTTGCCTATAATTCAATATTATTTGATTTTGCTATACTTTAATTTAGTAGATTATAAGTTTGTGGCAATAATTAGAATTTGATGTAGCAATGCAAAGTGTTAAATGCTTTTGAAATCATGCAAAATGTACACTGGCAGGCAAGAAGATGGACAAATCATTTACAGATTAAGAAAGTATACAAAATGTATACAAACTGCAAATAAATTCTGAAGGTTTTGAAGAGAGGTTAGTTAATTGTGGATAATGAAGTGTATTGCTGAGGTAACTCCATCTTGTAGTGTTGTGACACACACAGTTGTCTGCCATATTGAGGAAACATGAGAAAGTGAAGCACTGAAACTCTGGAAACCATTGTGAGGGTTGCTTTGCTGAATGGCAAAAGCAGGTTTGATCCTCAAAGTAAAGTTTCTAAATGTGCAATGAATCCAACTACACAAATATATTGAAATGAAGATTACCTTCCAGTCCCTCCAATTCTGCATTTCATTAGTTGTAGATCTTATCCATCATAACAAGTAGTCAATTACTTTTATTTCTATTATTACCTATTTCCATTGTTATTTAGTATTCAATATTGTTAGACTAAGTATCTAATCTTCACATTAGCAACTGCATTCAGCTAGATTATATTCCTCCAGTGGAACTTGAACCCAGGCCCTGACTCTGAAAGTGCTAAAATTGGATTGTGATGATACTCAATAATAATTTCTACATTTACATAATGTGCTTAAATTTTACAACTGCATTGATAATAATAACGATACATTGGCACAGACCCATATGATCATTGTTTTAAGATTACATGGAGACCATTCAAGTAAATTGTGTCCGTGCCTTCTCATTGCCTCCTCTTTCCATATTCTTGTATCTGCCTGTTTCTTAAAATACTTTTCAATTCTCCTCAACAAAAATTCAGTAATTTCTGCCTCAAAATTCCTTGGGTTAAAACAACTTACTGTACTGTGTAATTCCTTAACATCTCCTCTCAGTCTCTTGGAGACAGTTTTAAATTGATGACCTCTCATCGCTGTCTGCTCAACCAGAAAAAATAGTCTTTCTGTCTTCACCTTAGCAAACTTCATTGTGTTTTTGCAAAGCTTCACTACATCTCTTAACTTGCACTGTAATGTCAGCACATTTAAGTCTCTTCTCATAACTGTAGTTTCATTGTCTGACATCACCCTGATGAATCTATGTTGTCTCTTGTTTACTGTTTTGTCTTTTCTACAATGGGATGTCCAAAACTATTGAGTTCTAAATGTAGTCTAACCATTGCTTTGTGCAAATTCAACATTACTTCTTTAGTTTTTCATTTAATCAACTTGTTTGGCCACATTATGATATATACCTCCAGGGAAAGAAGCTCTTGACCCCTGGCCTTCTGGCCCAGAGAAGAGACACTATTACCTTGCCACAATAACCCTCTAAATCACAGAGTTTTTGAATATTTTTAATCAACTTGTTCAGATATATTATAACATATTTCTGGAGTAGGTGGGACTTGAACGTGGCCTTCTCATGCATGGTTAGGGATGCTACCACTGTGCCCATGAGCCCCTAACATTACATCTTTACCCTTATGTCTAATCCCCTTTTCTTAAAATAAAATGCTTTTAACCTGTTTACAGCATTTACTACCTGCACTTCTCTTATTATGTATTAATATATATAAATTCCCAGATTCTGTCCTTCCTATTCTCCTGTTAATGGTTTTCCACAGACAGTATAATCCCATTCCTTTACTCCAAAATGTATTAGATGACACTGCTCCACATTTAAATTGTACACATTGTTGTCATTGCATCCTGAAGTCCTCATCACAGTTTGCATAACCTCCTTAATCTTATGGCCATATAATTCTCTTGTATTTTACATTTGCTAATGTTCATATGTCATTAACAAAAATTAACATGCATTGAACTGGAAACAACCATGTAATACGGGTTGGCAGGTTTTTGAGTGGTAGGATAAAAAGAATAGAGGTAAAAGCTACAAAGTCAGAAATTGCCAGAAAAACTCACCGGGTCTGGCAGCATCTGTGGATAGAAAGCACAGTTAACGTCTTGGGTCCAATGGCCCCTCTTCAGAACTGATTGTAGCGAGGAAGAGCTTGGTATATATGCTGGAGAAGGGATGGGGTGAGGGGAAAGGAATAAATAATAGATGGAGATGGAGCCCAGAGAGAGAGAAAAATAGTTGGGCAGACAAAGGAATGGATAAAGGTGGGCCTGGGAGAATGAATAGCTGCTAATGGGGACCTTCAGTGGTTGGCAATGGGATGGTTGTAGTAGCAGCCCATATGATGACAAGGGCTGGTGTATGGGGATTGGGGTAAGGACATGGCAGAAGGTTTTCAGGCTTTAAAACTGCTATTGAGTCTAGAAGGTTGCAGAGTTCTCAAGCAGAAAATGAGGTATTGTTCTTTCAGCTTGCGTTGAGCTACGCTGGAGCACCACAGTGAGCCTGAGACAGGGATTTTGGCCAGAGAACACAGTGGTGCATTGAAATGACAGGCAACCCGATGCTCAGGGTCATTTTTGCGGACAGAGCATAGGTTTTCTGCGAAGCAGTCACCCAGTCTACACTTCATCTCCCAAATATAGAGGAGACCACATTGCAAGACTCGAATAAAGTGATTGAGTGAAATGCAGAGAATGAGCTGCTTCACCTGTAAGGTGTATTTGGGCACTTGGATACTGAGGAGGGATGAAGTCAACGGGCAGGTGTTACACCTGCGGTTGCAGGGGAAGAAGACGTGGGGCTGTGGGGAGATGTTGGAAGTGGATGACGGGAATGTGTGTCTAGTGGTAGCATCCTACTGGAGGTGGTGGAAATGGCACTAATGATCCTATGGATGTGGGTGCTGCTGCGGGAGGGAAGGGAGAGAGTGAGGGTGAAAGTGCAGGAGATGGGTCAGACACAGCTGAGGGCCCTGTCGACCGTGGCAGTGGGGAATCTTTGACTGAGAAAAAATGTGGATATTTCAGAAGCCTCCTTGTCAAACTTGGCATTGTTGGAACAGATACAATGGAGACAGAGGAACTGGGAGAATGGAATTAGAGTCTTTACAGAAAGCAGGGTGTGAGGATGTACAGTCGAGGAAACTGTGGGAGTCAGTGGGTTTGTCATGAATATTGGTAGCCAGCCTATCCCCAGAAATGGAAACAGAGATGTTGAGAAAAGGAAAGAAGGAGACGGAGATAGATCAGGTGAAGGTGAGAGAGGGGTGGAAATTGGAAGCAAAATTGATGAATTTCTGATTTTGTTTCTGATTTCCAACATCCACAGTTCTTTGATTGTTTTTCATAGTCATAAAGTGTACTTTGATTGGAAAGTTATGAGAAATAGTATTCCTCCCTAAAACTTTTAAGACACTTCTTTAAAACCCATTTATTCAATGATAAGTTGGATCATAGGGGGCCAGCCTTCAAATGTGGGCAAATTGGAACTTCACAATAGCCCCTACATAAATCAGTTTGCTTAAAACACACTGTATGTCCAATAAAGAGAAAACAAAGTGATGCAGTAACTACCTTCACGCCTATTTCTTTGACAGGGAGTCTAACCCATCCTCTACAGACCACTTCTCCTGCCTCCAATAAACCTCATCTGCCTGGACACCACCCCATGGCCTCCTACCCTCCCTCCAACTGCCATCACAACATCGATCGCCTCAATCTCTCCACCCCCCTCACTCACTGCAACCTCTTCCCCATGGAAAGTGCAGCACTCCACTCCCTCCACTCCAACCCTAACTTCATCGTCAAACCCATGGATAAGGGAGGTACAGTAGTGGTATGGCACACTGATTTTTACATAGCTGAGGCCAGGTGCCAACTCTCTGACACCTCCTTTTACTGCCCCCTCAATTGTGATCCCATCCCTGACCACCAAACCATTGTCTCTCAGACCATTCATAAACTCATCACCTCAGGTGACCTCCCACCCACAGCCTCTCAACCCGTTTCTATCTCCTTCCCAAAATCCATAAACCTGACTGCCCTGGCTGACCCATTGTCTCTGCCTATTCCTGCCCCACTGAACTCATCTCCGCTTACCTTGACTCTGTTTTTTTCCCCCCAGTCCAGGAACTCCCCACCTGTGTCCGGGACACCACCCACACTCTCCACCTCCTCCAAGACTTCCAATTCCCTGGCCCCCAATACCTCATCTTCACTATGGACTTCCAGTCCCTGTACACTTGTATCCCTCATGCAAATGGCCTAAAAGTCCTCCACTTCTTCCTCTCCCACAGGCCCAGGAAGTCCCCCTCCAATGACACCCTCATCCACTTAACAGAACTTGTCCTTACCCTGAACAACTTCTCCTTTAACTCCTCCCACTTCCTACAGACTAAGGGGGTGGCCATGGGCACCCACATGGGCCCAAGCTATGCCTGCCTCTTTGTAGGATACATGGAACAGTCCCTTTTCCGCTGTTACACTGGCAATATCCCCCACCTCTTCCCCTGGTACATCGATGACTGTATCGGCGCTGCCTCATGCTCCCACGAGGAGCTTGAACAGTTCATCCACTTTACTAACACCTTCCACCCCAACCTCAAATTCACCTGGACCATCTCCGATACCTCCCTCTCCTTCCTGGACCTCTCCGTCTCCATCTCTGGTAACCACCTTGAAACTGACATCCATTTCAAGCCTACAGACTCCCACAGCTACTTGGATTACACCTCCTCTCACCCACCTTCCTGCATGAATGTGATCCCATACTCCCAATTCTTCTGCCTCTGCCGCATCTGTTCCCAAGATGGGGCGTTCCACTCCCAGACATCCCAGATCTCCTTGTATTTCGAGGACCGCAACCTCCCCCCTCCAGTGATCGAAAATGCCCTCAAATGCATCCCTTGCATTTCCCACACGTCTGCCCTCAAGCCCCGCCTCCCCAACAAAAATAAAGACAGAATCCCCCTCATCCTCATGTATCACCCCATCAACCTCCACATCCAACGTATCATTCTCTGCCACCTCCACCACCTACAATCCAACCCCACAACCAAAGACATATTTCCTTCTCCACCCCTATCTGCCTTTCGTAGGGACTGCTCTCTCCGTGTCGCCCTTGTCCGCTCCACACTCCCCACCAACCCCACCACCCCAGCACCTTTCCCTGCAACTGCAGGAAGTGCTACACCTGCCCCTAAACCTCCCCCCTTACCTCCATTCAAGGCCCAAAACAAACCTTTCATATCAAACAGGGGTTCACCTGCACATCCGCTAATGTGGTCTACTGCATCTGCTGCTCCCAATGTGGCCTCCTCTACATCAGTGATTCCAAGCGTAGATTTGGAGACTGTTTTGTAGAGCATCTGCATTCTGTATGCAACAAACAACACCTTCTGGCCGCCAACCATTTTAACTCCCCCTCCCACTCCCTGGGTGACATGTCCATCCTGGACCTCCTCCAGTGCCACAATGACACCACCTGCAAACTGGAGGAGCAACACCTCATATTCCGCCTCGGGAGCCTACAGCCCGATGGCCTAAACATGGAATTCACCAGTTTTAAAATCTCCCCACCCCCAGCCTCATCCCATGACCAACCCTCCCTCTCATCCCTGCCTCCTCAACCTGACACAACCTGTCCATCTTCTCTCCCATCTATCCACCCCTCCCACCTCACTGACAAATCCCCACCACTGCCTACCTGCACTCACCTATCACCATCCCACCTACCTTCCCCCTCCTCTCTCTCTTTATTTCTGAGCTCCCTTCTGCCCTCCCCATTTCTGAAGAAGGGTCCCAACCCGAAACGTCAGCTTTCCTGCTCCTCTGATTCCTGGCCTGCTGTGTTCCTCCAGCTCCACACTGTATTAACTGTGTAAAAAATATCTGTATTTTTCAATTTGTTCACAGCTGTGTTCACCTTTTGTAGTAAGAGGCATTTAAAAAGTTTAGGAGTTAGCTCTGTAAAACTCAGTGATCCTTTTTTCTCTTTAGTTTGAATCAGTCATGTCATCAATTCAAAGGTGCCCTCTGTGTTTTACTGTTACAGCGTGATATCCTGGAGCACCTCCATAGCTTTGCTGCTTCAATTAATGAGCAAGCAGACATTCATCACATTCTTCAGGGCCATAAGAATGATAACTGTCTTTTTCTTCCATTGGTTCATTTTGTTCAGTTTCCTGATCCAGACCTCAAAAACACTGGAGGTCAGCCAAGCAGTTTTGTTGGCCTCATTGTGTGTGTGGGTTACGACTTGACATTTGCAAAGCTATGTGGTTTCTTGAACTTATCTAACACAAGACGTGGCAGCTTTTAGGTGCCATCCATGTTGACACATTCCTTAGCAGTAACACATTCCTTACTTCACTTTCTATAATTATGCATTTCATCTTTAAACATTATAGGACAATCTGGTAAAAGATAGTGAAACAGTCCAGTTTCATTCACATTCAAAATATCAATTCAACATATTGGTCCTGCAAGTTGTTGTCACTGCATTACAGGAAATGCATTAATGTCTTTAAATGCTGTTCTCATTTGGACATGAGCAATAAATGCTTGCTAGTGACCCCCAGATCTCATTCAAGAGTTTTTAAAAATGACCAGAATCTTATAGGTGACATACAGTACTTTCATTCATATTTAATGCACACAGGTTGATCCCTTTAAAATTAGACTTTGAGACATTAAAGCCTAAATGTTATTGAGTTTTCAAGTGAAAGACTTTAGCGTTCATATACAATTTTAAAATTATAGATTGGATACATCACAGGAGGAAATCATTTGTTCCTTTGAACCCATGTTGGATCACTGGAAAAGTTTCTCCATCTCCACCCTTTCCCTGTAGCCCTGCAATTTCTTGCCCTTCAGATTCCCTTATCCAAAACCCATCTCTGACATGATTGAATCTGTTTCCATGCAACTTTCAGGCAGTGGATTCTAGATCATCACTTGTTGTGTAAAAATATTTATCCAATTTCACCTTTGTGTCTTGCCAATTTATTAGCAATCTCCTTAAATCTGTACCTTTGGTTTTCAACCCTCCTGCCACTGGGAAACATTCATCCCAACTACTCTATCTAAAGTCCCAACAATTTTGCATACCTCATTTAAAATAGAGTCATAGAGTAATATAGCATGGAAACAGGCCCTTTGGCCCAAACTGATCCGTGCTGACCATGATGACCACTCAGCTAGTTCCAACTGCCCACATTTAGTCCAGATCCCTCTAAACCCTTCCCATCTATCCAAATGTTTTTTTTTAAATGTTGCTATTGTATCTGCCTCAATCACTTTCTCTGGCAGCCCATTCCATGTACGCCCCACTCTCTGCGTGAAGAAGTTGCCGCACTGGTCCTTCTTAAATCTTTCCCCTCTCACCTTAAACCTATGCCCTCTAGTTTTCAATTCCCCATCCCTGAGAAAAAGACAAGATGCATTCATCCTATCTATGCCCCTCATGATTTTATACACCTCAATAAGGTCACCTCTTATTCTCCTACGTTCCAAGGAATAAAGTCCTATCCTGACCAATCTCTCCCTATGATTCAGGCCTACTAGTCCTGGCAACATCCTTGTAAATCTTCTTTGCACACTTTCTAATTTAACTATGTCTTTCCTATAACAGGGCAACCAAAACTCTACATAATACTCCAAGTGTGACCTCACCAATGACTTATACAACTGTAATATAACGTCCTAACTCCTATACTCAATGCCTCGCCCGATGAAGGCCAGCATGTTAAATGCCTTTTTCACTATCCTGTCTGCCAATGACGCTGCTTTCAACGAACTATGTACTTGTACTCCTAGGTCCCTCTGTTCCACAACACTCCTCAAGACCTTGCCATTTTAAGTATAAGTCCACCTTGGTTTGACTTTCCAAAGTGCAACACCTCACACTTACCTGTATTGAATTGCATTTGCCAATCCTCAGCCCACATCGCCATCTGATCAAGATCCCTCTGTAATTTTTGATAACCTTCCTCACTGTCAATGATACCTCCTAATCCTGAAATAGTTATGGAAAAGGATAAACCTTATCTAAAAGTCAAAGTTCTAAATTGGAGTAAGGTCAATTTTAACAGTATTAGGCAAGAACTTTAAATATTTGATTGGGAGAAGCTATCTGCAGGTAAAGGGAATTTGGAAAGTAGGAGGCCTTCAAAAATGAAATGAGAGTCCAGTGGCAATATGGTCCTGCTAGTGTAAAGGGTAAGGTTGGTAGGTGTAAGGAATGCTGGATGACTAAAGAAATTGTGGTTTTGGTCAAGAAAAAGGAGGCACATGTCAGGTATAGACAGCAAAGATCAAGTGAACCTCTTGAAGAGTATAAAGGCAGTATAAGTATACTTAAGAGGGATGTCAGGAGGGCAAAAAGGGGTCATGAGATAACTTTAGCAAATATGGTTAAGGAGAATCCAAAGAGATTCTACAAATACATTAAGGACAAAAGAGCAACTAGGGAGAGAATAGGGCTCCTTTAAGATCAACAAGGAACCACAGGAGATGGTGAGATACTAAACAAGTATTTTGCATCAGTGTTTACTGTGGAGAATGATATGGAAGCTAGAGAACTTGAAGAAATAAAAAGTGATATCTCGAAAAGTGTTCATATTACAGAAGAGGAGGTGCTGGACATCTTAAAATGATAAATGTGGATAAATCCCCAGGACCTGATCAGGTATATCCCAGAACTTTACAGGAAGCTAGGGAAGTGATTGCTGGGTCTCTTGCTTTGGTATTTGTATCATCAATAGCCATGGTGATGAGCTGGAAGACTAGAGGGTGGCTAATGTGGTGCCATTAAGAAAGGTGAGAAAAAGCCAGGGAACTATAGACTGGTGAGCCTGATGTCAGTGTTGGGTAGGTTGTTGGAGGGGATTCTGAGGGACAGGATTTACATGGATTTGGAAAGGCAAGGACTGATTAGGGATAATCAACATGACTTTGTACGAGGGAAATAATATCTCAACAACTTGAATGAGTTTTTTTGAAGATGTGAGAAAGAAGATTGATGAAGGCAGAGCAGTGGACTTTGTGTATATGTATTTCAGCAAGGTGTTCAACAAGATCTGCATGGTAGACTGATTAGCAAGGTTAGATCACATGGAATCCATGGAGAATTAGCCATTTGGATGCAACATCAGCTTGAAGGCAGGAGACAAAGGGTGGTGCTGGAGAGTTGTTTTTGGACTGGAGACCTGTGACAAGCAGTGTGCCACAAGGATCGCTGCTGTGTCTACTACTTTTTGTCATTTATATAGATAATTTGGATGTGAATATAGGAGGAGTGATTAGTAAGTTTGCAGATGACACCAAAGTTGGTGATGTAGAGGACAGTGAAGAAGGTTATCTCAGACTAAAACAGGACCTTGATCAAACAGGTTAATGGGTAGAGGAGTGGCGGATGAAGTTTAATTTAGATAAATGTGAAGTGTTGCATTTTGGTAGGGCAAATCAAGGCAGGACTTATACACTTAATGGTAAGGTCCTGGGGAGTGTTGCTGAATAAAGAGACCTTGGAGTACAGGTTCATAGTTCCTTGAAGTTGGAGTCTCAGGTAGAAGGTATTTGGTATGCTTGCCTTTATTGATCAGTGCATTGAGAATAGATGTTGGGACATTGGTTAGGCCACTTTTGGAATACTGCATTCAATTCTGGTCTCCCTGCTATAGGAAATGTTGTTAAACTTGAAAGAGTTCAGTAAAGATTTGTAAGAATGTTGCCAGGTTTGAGCTATAGGGAGAGCTGAATAGGCTGGGGCTATTTTCCCTGGAGCATCAGAGGCTGAGGGGTGACCTTACAAAAGTTTACAAAATCATGAGGGTCAAGGATAGGGTGAATAGCCAAGGTCTTTTTCCTAGGGTGAGGAAGTCCAAAATGAGAGGGCATAGGTTTAAGGTAAGAGGGGAAAAATTTAAAAAGGACCTGAGGGGCGACTTCTTCAGGCAGAGGGTGGGGCGAGTATGGAATAAGCTGCCAGAGGAGGTGGTTGGGCTGATTGAATTGCAACATTTAAAAAGAATTTTGATGGATACATGAATAGGAAGCATTTATAGCGATACAGGCCAAATGCTGGCAAATGGGACTAGATTACTTTAGGATATTTGGTCAGCATGGATGAGTTGGACCAAAGGGTCTGTTAAATGTTGTACATCTCTATGACTCTATTTAAACCTCTCAGTTTGGTAAATCTTTATTGCGTCCATCCTAAAATCTTTCCATCCTTCCTCAAGTGTGATACCCAGAAATAGGCTTTCCCGACACTGAGGTTAAACTGTAGTTGCTTGGTTTATCCTTCCACTGTTGCGTAAGAAGGAAATGACAGTGGAAACTGTGGGTCACTGAAATTAATCTTTCCATCCTCCCTAGACTTAGGGGAGGTGCCAGGAGACTGGAGAATTGCAAACATTACATCGTTGTTCGAAAAAATGTTGTAAGGATAATCCCAGCAATTACAGACCAGTCAGTTTAACTTCAGTAGTGGGGAATCCTCTTTAAACAATTATTCTGGATAGCATTAGTAATCACATAAATTAAGATAAGTTGGTTGGACAGATGGTTTGCAAAGTAGCGTGATGGCAATAGCATGGTTCAATTCCTGCATTGTCTGAGGTCAACCTGAAGGTTCTTCCTGCACAACCTTGCCCCTCACCTGAGGTGTGGTGACCCTCAGGTTAAACTCACCACCAGCTGTCTCCCTCATGGGAGAGTGGGACTATGGTGACATTAACTTTACGGTTTCGAATCACAGAGAAGAGGTGGTTTGATTAAAAAGAGCCAGCGTGGATTTCTAAAGTGGAAATCGTATTTGACAAACTTGTTGGAATCTTTTGAAGTCGTAACAGAAAAGGTAACAGTGAGGGCAATACTGTTGATGTGGCACACATGCATTTCCAAAAGGCATTTGATACAATGATACACAACAAACTTGTGGGAACAGTTATAATTCATGGGATAAAAGGGACAGTGTCAATATGGATACAATATTGGCTGTATAATAGAAAACAGAGTAATTCAGGATGCAGGAATATTTGTAATGGAGTTCCCCAGAGTTTGGTACTGGGATCCTTGTTTTTCCTGATATGTATTAACAATGCAGATCGTGGTGTATGGGGGACAATTACAGAGTTTGTGGATGATATGAAACTTGGAAACACTGTAATCTGAGAACTTTAAGAGAGGAAAGACAAATTGCTGGAATGGGTGGATAGGTAGCAGATGGGGTTCAATGTGGAGAAGTGGGAGGTGATGTATTTTGGCAGGGAAAAAATGGACAGAAAATATAAAATAAGAAATAAAAATAGAAGGACCTGGTTATATATGTGCACAGTTCATTGAATTTTGTACGACAAGTGGAAAGCATCTAACAAAGTGTACAGTAACCTGGTTTTTATTAAAAGGGGCCTCGAGCGCAAGAGCAACGAGCACTTGTATCAGACTTTTGCAAGATCTCAGCTGGAATATCGTGTGCAGTTCTGGAACTACACCACCAAAAGATGTGAATGCATTGGAAATAGTGTGGAACAGATTTACAACAATGGTTCCAGGGATAAGACACTTCAGTTAGGCTAGATTGGAGAGGCTCAGACTGTTCTCCTTGGAGACAGGAAACTAAGAGGAAATCTGATGCAAGTTTTCAAAATCATGAGGGTGCTGATGTGTAGATAGGAAGAACCTGTTCCTATTGATAAAAGGATCAAGAATGAGAGGGCGCAAATTTAAAATGATTTACAAAAGAACCAAATGTGATGTCAGGGAAAATATTTTCACACAATGAGTGATTCTGCTCTAGAAAGCACTGCCTGGAAGTGTGATGGAGCCAGGTTCAATTGAGGCATTCAAGAGGGCATTGAATGTTTATTTTCAGGAAAAGACAGAAGAATGATTCTAAGTCATGATGCTCATTTGGAGAGCCAGTTCAGACAAGATGGGCTGAATCACTTCCTTCTGCACTGTAACACTTCTGTTATTCTGTGATTCTTCCATCCTCTGGCAACACTCCCACGGCTAAAAAACAATGGAGAATTATGGCCTGTACCTCTGCAATTTCCACTGTCTTCCTTCAGCATTCTTGGTTGTGTCCCACTTTGACCTGATGACTTTTAAACTTTTAAATACAATTTTGCTGATACCTTCCCTTTATCAATTCAACCAATTCAATCTCTCAACTTTTTCCTCTCTTTCATTCTGATTTTGGTAGCATCTTCTTTCTTGATAAAAACAATTGCAGAGTATTTAGTACCAAAGCCAGGCTGTCTTCATGTTTAGATCCCCATTGTGGGCCCTAATTGGCTCACTCCTATTCTTACTACCCTTTTGTTATGTCAGCTGCCAGTCTCCGAACTCTATCATTAGCCTCTGTACATTCTACGTATCTGTAGTATCAATCAAGCAGCTGTTGTTTGAACACTTTTACCGCTCCACCTTACCCTCTATCCTTTTCACCATTCAACAAGCTTTGGCTTTTATTATCCTCTCTTGGGGTTATACCTCAACTTATACCCAAACATCCCTCTAAGACTGCCTATCATTCCATTTGTTTGGTCCGCCAATTTTTGTTTCCAATTTGTCTGGGACAGATCTGTTCTTTATCTATTTAAGCTTATTCGTCTGAAATTTTTTTTTGTTCATTCACAAGATATGGGCATCTCTGGCTAGGCTAACATTTATGCCCATCCCTAATTGCCCAGAGGGCAGTTAAGAGTCAACCACATGTAGGCTAGACTGGGTAAGGAGAGCAGTTTTCTTCCTGAAAGGACAGTAGTGAACCAGATGAGTTTTTCCAACAATCAACAATGGATCCATGGTTATTATTAGACTCTTAATTCCAGATTTTTATTGTTATTTCCACCATCCTCCGTGGTGGGATTTGAACCCAGGCCACTAAACATTCCTTGGGTCTCTGGAATAGCAATCTAGCAATAATACTACTAGGCCATCACCTCCAACATTAAGGATTTTTACTCCAAATTGGACTTTGCCCTTTTGTGTAGCTAATTTTGTGTAGCTAAGGGTGGCTCAGTGGTTAGCACTGCTGCCTCACAGTGCTAGGGACCTGGGTTCAATTCCACCCTTGGGTGACTGTCTGTGTGGAGTTTGCATATTCTCCCTGTGTCTGTATGAGTTTCCTCTGGGTGCTCCAGTTTCCTCCCACAGTCCAAAGATGTGCAGGTTAGGTGGATTGGCCATGCTAAATTGCCTATAGTGTTCAGATTAGGGGGATGGTTCTGGGTGGGATGCTCTGAGGGTCAGTGTGGGCTTGTTGGGCTAAAGGGCTTGTTTCCACACTGTAGGTATCTATGAATTTAAGCCCTATGATATTATAGTTTTTTTTGCTGAAACTTGATCCACGAGTTGATATTATTCCGCAGAAATCCCCTTCTTTGTTCAGCTTGAACGTGTTCAATCAAGAAAATTCTCCTGAACACTTTTCAAATACTTTTTCCCCTTCAAACTAGAGTCCCAATCCATGTCAAGATTATTGAATGTTCCCCTTTTATTATAGTACACTATAGTTCCTGCACCCCTTTGTAATTTCCCGGCTTGTTTTGCTCTTTATATCTTTCCTACTAATTAGTGACCTGTAGAGGACACGGAATAATGTTAGGGTACCTCTGTCGTTTTTAGCTTTAACTAAATGTGTTTGGTTCCTCTAGGAAATCGTTTCTCTCCAACATTGTAATATTCTCCTTAACCAATATTTCCACCACTCCTTCTTTCGTTCCTTATCTTTCCCGAACACCTTGTATTAAGAATATTTCTTACCAGGACCTATCCTTGTCTAAGCTAGTTCTCTGTTATTCCCACAACTTCATATTCCCATGGGGCTATTTGCAATTACAACTCGCCACTCGAACGTACCAAAATGGATTTCTGTGCAAGAACATTTATTTTAAAATCTTCGTACCAATATCACGGTTTGTCTGTTTTAGTGTAGAGGTTGGGGTGAGTTGTGGAATAGACATGTAGGTATTGCACAGAAGGATGTAGCGGATTTGGGCTTTTCGGAAGGTCAGTGGAGCTGTGCATCACAAAGGTCGAAGCCTGCCCCCTTGTGGAGCTTTCAAAGATATGTGTCACTACAATTGTATAGAAACCGCTTGATTCAGGAGCAGATTACCTCTCACAGCAACTGCGAGGTTTACTCAATTTTCAAAATGCTCAAATAATTGGCGATAATCCAGCTAAAAGTGATGTCCTGCCGTAGCTGGGGTAAGACCAACAGTAATAATTGCAAATCTTGATTGATAGCACCCAATAAGCCTGTAATGAAAGACACTGGTTGAATCGGTTTGGGACTGTGGCAGAAAAGGTGGACTGCATTTTGACCCGGTCATGAAGCACTATGATCTGGTTAGCTCCATTAATGTTAATGTGACAACCATCTCAAATATGCGCAGCAAAACGCATGTAATCATCAGAATCTACCCTTAGAAACTGATTAAATGCTGCAATTATAAACGGTGTGAATGAAAACAATGGGAATTCTATCTGAGTTACGTGCGAGGGAATGCATTCGAGTCAAAGTAAATTTCACGGTAAAGACCTCATTACACTGTTGATCCAATTACTTTCCCGGAATCCCTGCCCTTCTTATCAGGTTTCTGGAAATGACAGGACATTAATTGGCTGTTTCCCCAAGATTCACATGTAGAATGTCAGCCTGGAGACGCGAGTTAGGAACACGTGTTGGGCGCTACAGGGAAATATGAAATGCGCCCTTGGTGTGGCAATGACTCCTTTAGTTTCGATTATTGTGGATTGTAAATTTAACAGGAAATTGAAAGGAGGCGATTTTTGCTCCGGAAACCTTAATAAAACAACTCTAATCGGACCCTACACTGAACATCAAATAAACAGACAGCAGCTATTTTCGCGCTTGATAACAAGAACTCACCTCAGTTCAGGTCCATCAACTGAACTTTGAAAAATGAAATTACACTCGGCTTTTGGCAATTTTGTTTTTTAAAAAATCTTCATATACAACTGCTGTCCGTTTATCAAATGCAACAGTTTTTAAAAACAGTGCATGTTATTTCATGAAGAACCCCAAATCTTCCTGTCTCGGAGTTGTGAAAATAATTGCAAGCCACGTGGAAACAGCGAGTGTGAATGTAACTGGAGAAATGGGAAAAGATCTGTTTGAGGTGTGGGTGGAGAGAGAGAACCCCTCATATTTGTAAGGAGCAATGTTTAGTTTTGACTGAGATGAATAAAGCAGATGGGAAAGTATCGCAAAGGTGTGATGGGGAGACACAGACACCCAAAGGCAATCATATTAATAAAAACAAACAACAGAAAAGAAATGGGGAGGGAAGGGCGGGTGGAATCTGGTGAATAAAGGACATCTCCCCAGGTTGAGCTATGTTCCAGGAAGAGAAATCACTTTCTAGTGAAGCGAGTTAACGAGGGAATCGGTCTCCTGCTGTGAAATAGTTGGGGTAAAGTTCGCATTTCGTACTCTGGCTGAAGTCTATCCTGTTTGTAGTGTGTGTGTGTGTGTGTGTGAAAGGCACCGCACGTATCCCCATCATTGATTCCAACTGTGGCCATATCCTCCTCCCCCTCCCCCTCCCAATACTAGTTTTCCTCGGGATCCAGTGCAGAAACCCAGGACCTGTCACATCACTGGCTTCCTGCCGGCGCTTTAAGGTGGATGATTCTGATGTCATTTGCTACATTGAGTTTAAAAGCAGCGCAATGGGTTCAGAGGCGGGAGAGCGATCCCGCTGATTTCCAGGAGAAGCTCCCAGCTCCAGCCCCCGGGTTAGGGATGGGCACCAACATTCTCAGCTGCGTCGCCGTATACTTCGCCGTCTCCCTCGGGGCTTCACTGGTCAGATCAACTCCTCTGGTGAGGACGGATTCAGGCGCTCAGCTGGAACGGGACTGGGGTCAGCAGATCCGATTTAAGCACCTGTACATGGAAGGCAACAGCAGGCACTTACAGATCAACCCTGATGGACATATTGACAGCTCCAACTCCCAGAACTTTTACAGTAAGTCTCATTTCTCTCAAGTCTGCAAGCGGCATGCCCTGGCAAAGAAAATTCTTTTTTTCTACATTTCATTCTACTTACATCATGTCATGATGCAATATCAGAGTATTATGTTTGGAATTATTTGGTGGTTATATTTTTATAATAGCACGTGGCTATAATCTGTAGTCATGAGGTTTCTGGTCTCCCTTTCTCTAACAAACAAAACCCATGACAGTCCCAAAAGCTGGTTCAATTTCAGCTCCTAGCTTTCAACTATGTCATTTTGTCCAAAGCTTGGTAAAGGTGACTCTGCGTTGTTTCATTTCTGTTACTGTATCGAACAATTCTAATAACTGCAACGAATTGAGCGGATCGTTTGAACGTTTCCTTTTAGAACTGCTGTCCTTGAAGAGTGATGAATCACTGATGGGATGATAGCGTGTCGTGCACTCACTTTGCAGGATGTTACAGGATAAAAGTTGGGTCGCGGCCACCTCGTTACTGAGCTCCCTCCCTCTGTGCTTTCACGATGCCGCGCAGAAAGAGGCAGTTCGGCCCATCGTGACCATGACAGCTCTTTGAAAAAGAGCTCGCCAATCAGACACCCCTTTCCCAGAGCTCAGCGAATGCCCCGTTTTAAAAAAAATTACCTCCCTTGATTTTTTTTCCCGAAACCAAACAGCGGCCTGGGGATAGTGTGGCGGGTTGGTGACACTGTGTAACTTTTTTGTGTGTGTGGATTACAGCTCTGTTGGAGATCAAAGCAGTGGAACCAGGACACGTGGTGATCCGAGGAGTGAGGACGGGACGGTACCTCTGCATGGATACCGAAGGCAGCATTTTCGGATCAGTGAGTATCCCATACCTGGTTACTCAAAAGTAGCAAGGCTGCTCTGCTGAACAAATTTCTCAAAAACAAATCTCTTCCTCGCGGCAGACGTGTCTAAGACCATAAGTTTAAATTGAGGAGCAAGCAGTTTAGAGAAGATCTGAGGAAAGAAAAAGTCCACACAGTGGTAGAAATATGGAAGGTGCTGCCTGAGAAGGTGGAGGAGGCAGATACTCTCCCAACATTTAAAAAACATCTGGATGAGCACTTAAAATGCCAGGGCATGGAAAGCAATGGGCCAAGTGCAGGTTAAAAAGGATTAGTGTAGTGGTGTTTGTTGGTCAGCATAGCCATGGTGGGCCGATGGGCCTGTTTCTATGCTGTGTGACATTATGACTTCATTCCCAAACACCCATACACTGTCGGTCCTGAATTTAAGATGATGTGAATAGAGGACAATGATCTCTCTCGGATTAAACTTGTTCTTAAGTTTTTTGATTTCTAAACTCTTTCCCCTTTTGCAATAGATGACCTACCGTGAGGATGATTGCAATTTCAAAGAGGAACAGTTACAAACATTTTACAATGTGTACCACTCCCCAAGACACAAGATGGTGTTGAGTCTGAGCCTAGACAAGCGCCCGTTCATCCCTAACAGAGAACTGCCTCCGCTCTCAATGTTTTTGCCGCGAGAAAATGAGTTGCCAACCACGATGCACAGCCGGAGGAACCCCGAGCGAGAGACCAATGACACAGACCCCTTCGAGATGAGAACAGGACAACTAGCGAGTCCCAAACTCTCCAGAATTGGCCGAGGGTAATGCTGCAGGCCCATGTTATACCGACTTTGAGAATCCAATGGCTATGATTAACAACATTGGCCCAAAAGTACTCTCACCAGGACCCGATTTGACCTCTGTATCATAACTGTGTAATCCCAACAAAGGGAATTAGAGCAGATAAAACCAGTTGATGATCCACTGACGGGACTAGTCACACAATGATGATGTAAGGGTCACTCAGCTCATTCACCCGAAATGACTCTGACATTTTGTATTGCAGTGGTTAGCCGATTTTCCAAAGGCATTTCACTTCCATTATTCTTCCTTGGTGTCTATTCCATACTCTTCACTTCTAACGTGAAGAAAATGACCCTGATATCAGTTCTGAATTTGCCTTTTGCTGGTTGAACTAGCGTCCCCTGTACTTAACCCTGGCTACTTCATTTTAAATGACATTTGGGATATATCTTCAATTCCTTTACTATCGACGACTCCTTTTTGTGATAGATGCTTTCTGCAGTCTTATCTCATATCTCTAACCTAGTATTTCAATGACCACCTTTTCTATTGCTGCACCTTTTGCATTTTTCAAAACTCAGTGCAGAATGCAACACAGAAGATACAGTCATACCAAAGCATGGGACAATCTAACCAATACATTCTCTGACTTGCATCCTACTGTTTTTGCATTCTGCCATTTTTTTCTAATGGTTTCTGTATTGGGTGGGCATACTGAACATCTAGTGCTGTCCACGAAGACCCCTAGCCATTTTTGGCTTTATTTCAACACCATTCATGGATTATGCATTTCATCTATTTTTGTCTGCCATACCCTAAATGCACTACTTTCCATTTCTCCTCTTTAAAGCTCATTTGGCTTTACATTGCTCACTTGTATACTTATTTCAACTCATTCCAACCCTACAATTTGGTATTATCCTCACATTTCGCTGTCATGCCTGAATCCAGGCCATTAATATAAATTCGAAATAATAACGCTCCCAACTGTGAAGCTTGGGGTTTAGTACTTCATACACCCTGACATTACTCCTTTAACCATTACTGGTTGCCTTGTTACTCTTAACCAGTTCCTTTTCCACTTCCAAAATTTACCTTAAAATTTGAATTTAACTAGTCATCTTTTGTGCAGTGGTTTTGGCAAACTCCATTCTGGAGTTTACGTTGACCATATTTAGGGTCTACTACAGTCCACTTGAATTGTTATTACCTTAAAGAGTTTGAAGAGACTGATGAAGCCAGAGCTTTCTCTTCGAAGTCCAGACTTAATGAATAGCCCCTTTCTGTGTTGTAAACTCCATGAATGATACTTCCCAGTGCTTATTTCCTTGGAAAGGAAATCACACACATAAAATTTATATATATAAAGAGCAGAAGGCAATGTAAATGCTTTCTATTTCACTTATATAAAAGACTTGAATCACTCCCTCGCCATATATATGAAATTAACCTTGTCTGTGAAATTGTACGGTCTGTTCTGAGTTATCTATTTATTTAAATTATTGCTCTCAATATTTATATTTATATATATATGCCAATACATTTTATAAATATGTTTTTTAATGGCAATTTGTACAACTTAGATAATATAACAGAAGTAGAAAATAAATGGCACTTTGTTCCCTATGAAGTTTTGGATTTATTTGAATAATTATTCAAGAATCTTTCAGATGTCCTATTATGATAGAGCAGATTATTAAATGGTCAGATTATAGTCCTTAAAACTTGATTGCTGTACTTGGGTAAACATCAATTAAGTATATCCTCAGTAAGTTCCATGAGCTTCCGTGTTGTCATTTATTTCCTTGGAGCAAAAATTTTGAATGTCCCTCTTTACTAACATAATCAGTGTGCAACTGATATATTTGATACCCACACAACTGCAGTTTGAGGCCGAGAGAATCAGGGTTGGCAGCTCGCAGTGTAATTCATTTAACCTATAATTAATGGGTGTGTAATTTTATGGGATAATTTATTACATCAAACAGTATTTCATTCAGTTCTAATCTCCTGATGTTAAGGATGTTGTTAACTTTACAGGAAAGGGTTGGAAGAGATACAACTTATTTTGTCTGTTTGTTAAGTTGGAACTGTCCAGCATTACTGAGGAATGACGTTAGTTAGCAAAACTTGAGATATGTAAGCTATGCAGATTTTTACAGTAAAACTCACTTTAAAATTCCTTAAAATGTAGTGTTATATTTACAAATTCTTTGGTGCCAGTGACTGGATTTTTACTGGTATATTTCGCAAAGAGCTGTTTGCTGATTCGTCATGCCAAAGTAAACAAGGATGGTGTCACAATTTTCTCGCCATAAGTGGCATGGCTGAGATAAGCGGCACGGCTAGACTGCTTTGGAGTTAGGATAAAGATATGTTTCCACTTTCATTTAGTTGCTAGTTTTTGATTGGCTCTGGTCAAGGTTATAAATTGTTATCCGAAACCGATGTAATAAATTATAATGTGCCTTCGGTCGTTTTTGACAACGGGAATGGCTATTGTTATATTACACCCACACTTGGCAAAATATTTAGCCTCATTTCCTAATATAGTTTGACCAACTACTGGAGTCAGTTTTGTTGGTTTTATTATTGATATGGAAAGGGATATTGTTGTCAGGGAAAGAAAGCCTTTGCTGTCACATGCAGGCTGGCAAGAGATCATGTTGTGCTGTGACTCTATTACTCTTGAACTTGCCAATGCAGTTTTAGATGTTGGTTGTTAGCTACCCAGCACATTAGGAGAACTCCCTGCTCTGTGAAATAGCACTGTGGGACCTTTCATAATAATTTCCTCCTCGTTGGCAGTCACTCATTATAGAGTAGACTGTCTACCCAGGAAATTGTGTGTTTAGGTGTGTTGAATTCCTTTAGGTAGACACCTTGTGTGGGGCATCTTTTAATATAGGAAAGCTGTTGCAAATCACCTGACACATGGTCCATGACAGAAGGTAGATCCAGTTCTGGTGGCAATGAAACCTCAACAATGGGGTCTGCCCCTACTGCTGCAGCCTTCATCTGCCATTGCCATTCATAGTATATGAATATCTTCCACCTGAACTGCTCATGAAGATTTGTTTTAAGAATATTCTAATCTCAAAGGCAGCGGTAGCTTCAGTTTAATGTAACATCCGAAAGATGGTTTCACTTAAGTTTGCATCTTTCTTAGTTGAAAAAGCAAAGATAAAAGCTCCACCGGGGTATAACAGGAATAGGAGACATTCTAGTCTCTGCAAGGCATTAAAGCATCAAAAGTAGAAGGAAGAAAAGTGAATAAATTGCCACAAATTGGTGTCAGGGTGAACAGAGTGCAAAAAGGTTAAGCAATTTGGGAGATAGAATGTACAGTTACAGACAAATATTGTTAAAACTCAGGAAGACAAAAATAAATACATCTTTTTAAATATTACTCAGTAACTGATACACATATTTATTGTTATATTATTTGTCTTATTAAAGAAAGATTTGCATTTATATAGAACCTTTTGTGTCCTCAGGAAGTTCAAAAGCATTCCACTAAATGTGGCTTAACTTTATTTAATCTCTCAGTGTCAATTAAATAAAGATTTTGGTCACTGCGCTAAATAGTAATAGTTTTATTATCTTACTTAAACTTACATACCACCACCAGTGCATAATAAAACATTCTTCTTTGTAACATTACAAACAATACACTAAAGCATAAATGTTATTTTTTGCCTAAGAGAGAAAGATGATCAATCCTCTTCTTATACCTGCACAGACACCACAGATTGTCCTAAGAGATTTGATTCAATGAGGGTTTAGTTTTTATATTTGGATTTTTCTGTACAATTACCCATGCACTCACGCAACAAGTCCCTCTGATCCTATACAGAGCTATTCTTCAGCATGGAGGTATTTGTCTTATCTGGAATACTGAGCAGTTGGTCTGGCACCTCAGCCACCGGAATAATTAATCCTTGCGGTCACATAGCCGAATTGAAAAATGCAGTAATTAAGTTAAAGTGAACAGACCTTGGACTGATAACACACAAGGGCTTCCTTTTACCTTATGTGAACCATTCATCAAGCAACTAAAAATTGTTCTACTAACAGTTTTAATTGGAAAAATGCCCAATCATCTAAGAGCCTGCGCTATCCAATTTACCCATAACCATATTGGGGAAATGCAATAGATTCCTGTCTCACTAAAGCAAGTTAAGCACTTTTGAAGTGCAACTACCATTATAATGTAGAAAGTACAACAATCAATATCCTCGCACCCAGACACAACAACAGCAATGTAATAATGACCAGATAAAGTATATTGATCGTGTTGTTTGGTGAGGAATTAATAGACACTAGAGTGAACTCTTCTGTTTTTTCTTCAATATAGTGTCCTGGGACTTCTTACAACTTTAGAGAATAGCTAGAAGTTAGGTGTACTGCCTCATCCAGAAGATATCACTCCTGACAATGCGGCACTCCCTCAATACAGCAATTGGATGGCAGCCTGGATTATATGATTAGGTCTCTGGAGTGAGACACAAATATACAACCTGAGAGATTAGGGTGCTACAAATGAACCATACCTGACACTTTATTGAGGACTTGTATTATCCTGAAGGATCCCTAAAGGAAAAAAAAAGTGTTATAGAGTCATAGAGATGTACAGCATGGAAACGGACCCTTCGATCTAACTCATCCATGCTGTAAATTAATCCCATCCCATTTGCCAGCATTTGGCCCACCTTTCCTACTCACGTACCATCCAGATGCCTTTTAAATGTTGTAGTTGTACCAGCCTGTACCACTTCCTCTGGTATCTAATCCCACACACATACCACCCTCTGCGTGAAGAAATTGCCCTTTAAGTTCCTTATAAATCTTTCCCTCTCACCTTAAAGCTATGCCCTCTAGTTTTGAACTCCCCTACCCTTGGGAAAAGAACATGTTTTGTTATATTGCCATTAATTATACAGTTGTTATCTCCTGATAAACTGGAAAACATTATGCTAAGGAGAGGGAAGAAGACTTTCTGATATTGGCAGAGAAAAATGTTTTTAATCAATGTATCTCCAGTTCAGGAATGAAAATATTCTGAGTCTGCTTCTGGAAAATGAAGTGTAGTACACTATTGTAAGAAATAATCTAGCGAATCATGATGACAATATATTACTCTGTTTAAGTTAATTCGGAAAGAGACCAGAAAATACCAAAGGTACAAATGCTGAACTGGGGAAGAGTTTATTTCAGAGTGCAGCACTGAAATGGGTGATGTCAAGAGCAGAGTTGGAAAAAAAACTGGTCTGTGAAGGGTAATGGGGATAAGAACACAGAGTGGTATTGCAGATATGGATTTGATATATGTCAATATTTACTTTAAATTGCCATAAATTGGATCAAATAATTAGTTAAAAAAATTTAAAATGCTAATTATATTACATACTTGAAGTTGAATCAATTAAGTAAATAAAACGCACTTATCTGGGGCAACAAGAACAGAAGTTGCTGGAAAAGCACAGAACAGGAAGGGTCACTGGACCTGAAATGTTAACTCTGATTTCTCTTGACCTGGAGGTGCCAGTGTTGGACTGGGGTGGACAAAATCAGAATTCATGTGACACCAGGTTATAATCCAACAGGTTTATTTGAAAGCACAAGTTTTCGGAGTGCAGCCCCTTTGTCAGGTGAAGTGAGAGAGAAGAGCACACAGACACAGAATTTATAGGCAGAGAGCTCAGGGGCAGAGAGATCAAAAGATCATACAACTGTGTGAGTGGAGTGTCCAATAATAAGTCGTTGCGGGTGACCAGGGATGTTAGACAATGTGAGTAAAGTGTCAACAACTGAATAACAAATGAAAGGATGACCTATAATCTGATTAAATGAGGCAGAAAAATAATTACAAAAATTTAAAAATAAGGTGGTGCTGGACATGAACCAAATGACTGGATTAGCATGATAGGTATGAGAGTCACATGCTGAGGGTCTAACCAAAGTAATAAGCAATCTAAAGCTGTACAAATTAATTAAGGTAGAAAGATCATAACAATTTATCAAGGTGATGGTGTCAAAACTGGACAGTAAGGAAGGTTTTACAGATGCAGAACAGTGTGGTGGGGTCACATGTACTACCACACGAACCCAAGATCACGGTTGAGGCTGTCTTCATGGGTACGGAACTTGGCTATCAGTTGCTGCTAAACGATTCTGCGTTGTTGTTTATCTCAAAGTCTGCCTTGGAGGACACTTACTTGAAAATCAGAGGCTGAATGTCCTTGACTTCTCTTCACACCTGCTGAGCTTTTCCAGCAATTTCTGATTTATAACATCTGCAGTTCTTTCAGTTATCTGGGGCTTGTTTATTGAAATGAATTTGTAAATAGTTTACAGGCTGCCATGCAATTGTTATGTGACTTCTAACTCTGAACTCTTCTTTCACGTTAGAGTCGTAGCCATTAAACACATTAAAGCATGATGTAACTAATATGAGGTTGAACTTTCTCAAGTGTGCGAGAACCAGCTGTTGTAAAGGAAAAGGAAGCATTAAACTAGTCTGCAACTTTGAAAGCTGAATGGCTGATTTTTCCACTCCATGCTGTTGAGTTAATGAAGGAGATTTGAGACAGAATTAGATTTTCCAACTCTCAGTAACAGAAGTATGAAATAGCTACAGAACTCAATAAAAAGCCTAAACAATAAACCCTGTTTGAGTTAGGATAAAAGTGTTACAAGCTGCATTGACTGTTACTAAACTCTGCTGAGGAGCAGAGGACTTTCATGGGAGAGATCTTGAAGGCTTTGAATAAAAAATGTTAAAATAATGGTAATGTTTCTTCTGGATGGCATGTGTCTAATGTCAGAACTCGGGGGTGAGGAAACTATTGGTTAATAAGTGATAGCGCTGACACATCTAGATGAATCCTGAGATTTTGGGCAAGTGAAAGATCACCTCATCAGAAATACCATTGTTTTAGGCAGAAAAGATCCTGCTGTGAAAGCACATCTGCTGAGAGAAGAAAAAGAGGAGAAAGGAAAATATACAATTAACAATGCTTGAAGTCAAGTCCTTAGGTCATGTACTGACAGGAAAAGGACTTTGTATGGATCCTGACAAAGCGAGAGCTGTAGCAGAAATACAGCAACCAACTGTTCTGAAAGCAGTGTAATGATTTTTTAGATTTGTGAACCTAGCAAAATTCTTATTTGATTTGTCATCACAGTGTGAGCTATGCAAATTCACTGCTGAAGATGTGCAATGGTATTGGGGCAAAGAGCAAGAAACAGTTTTCACTAGAATCAAAAAATTAGCAGCAACAGCTTAACGTGCTCTGGAATTCGGCAACTCAGCACAGACATCTGAAAGATTGGAGTCTTGTTGTGACCAAGCGCTTACCATGATATTCACACTCCCAAGGGAAGGAGCAACAGCTTGGGAATGGGCAGATAGCAGGAAAAGTGACAACAACAACTCAGGATGCATAACCTTAAAATACCTGAATATTTTAGAGATAATAGTTGGCAAAATGCATGTCTAGAGATTGATGAGGGTGGGATAGACTATAAAATCAGTTTTGTTCATGAATGATACTACTTCTTTACATCCAGTCTATATATTGGATAACTTGGTTCAGTTGCGACTTCAAATGGTGGGGCGCGTACCAAATGTTGGAAAAATCCATTTGCACTACAATGTACAGGCCAGCTTGCTATAGTCACATGACCTCTACTCCTGTCCTTTCAATTTAGTAATAGTAGCTGATCAGAATAGAATATTTAATATTAGAGTAGTTGATAGGGCTTCAAACAAATAAAGGGGTGCAGAGGTGGCAGGATTCAGGAGAAAGCAACCATAAAAGCAGGGAGAAAATGAGAAGCTTGTAGGGTGGAGTAGCAATTTCAGTAAAAATAAGCAGAGTGGATTACGAAGTGGCCAAGAATTTATTAAATGTAACAAGGCATTAGTGATTAAGGTGACAATTGGGAGAATAGAAAAGACGTTAAAGCTAAAGGTATCATATCTAAATGTGCAAAGTATTTGTCACAAAATAAATGAACAACTAGTGCAGATATTAAAAATGCATTTGATCTATTAGGCATTATGAGGACCTGATTACAGAGTGACTAAGCTCAGGAACTAAGTGTTCCAAAATACTTTTAGAAAAGGCAAGCAACATGGAAAAAAGGTGGTTCTGAAGTCCTGTGGAAGGGTCACTGAATCTGAGACGTTAACTCTGATTTCTCTCCACAGATGCTGCCAGACCTGCTGAGATTTTCCAGCAATTTCTGTTTATGAGAAAGGTTTGGGCCGGGGTAAATGTAGCCTTGACAATAAAGGATGAGAGAAAGGTGGTAGAGAGAAAGGACCTTTAAACAAATAAATTAAAATGTAGAATAGGTTTGAGTGGAGCTAAGAAACAATAAGAAACAGAAATCCTTGGTGGGAGTAATCTATATGTCCCCTGTAATTTTAGGCAGAAGGTAAACTTTAAAAAATTAGAGGTTCATGTAATAAGGAGAATTGTCAATTCTCAAAGGATTGGAAGTCTTTACACTTCTCCACCCCAGGGAGCTATGTTGTTCACTTGTTGCCCGTAATCTAGACATAAATTGATAGTTTATTAGTACTGGAGGAATTAAAAGTATCAGGGATAGTGCCAGAATGTGACATTGCGGTCAAAGAACAGTCATGATCTTGTTGACTTGGTCTCTGCCTTCACAAAAGAAACCCCAAAACATTCTGGAAATAGCAGAAAACTAAGATTCTAGTGATACTGATGAATGTAAATAAATTAATGTTAATAAAGGAATTGTACCAAATAAATAAAGGATCAAAAGTAAGCAACTCCACTTAACTTGATCATCTATATCTTAGAGTTTTATTAAAATATATGGTTAAGAGATTGCGGATGATTGGCTTTGATGTTCTAAAATTAAAAGATGGAGGGACAAATAAAGCAGGGAACTATAAGCCTGTTAACATGATATGAAGTAGTGGGAAAAGTGTAAGCAAGCACCTCATGAGTGAAATGGAGGCATCTAATGTCTCATTGCCTACTGAGGTGGAGGTTATAGAATTACTCCCTGAAGATATTAGCTGGATATGACCTCCTGCCGCTTCTCTTCATCTTACTTCAAGCAGCTTATCCTCTTCTGTGTCAACTTTGCACATTCTCCCTGTCATGCTGCAGACCAAACAAGATAGAAACTACAGCAAGTTCTCTCCATAGATGCCTTTGGATTCCAAGCCACATGCCACAGCCCACCCTGTAGACTTCACTGATTTACAATGAGGGAACGCACCATCAGACACTTCTGCTACCATAGCAGCTGCCCCTTGGAAACCACAAACTAACTTGAGGAAACATTCTTGTGAGCAAGCCATCCTGCTGCCGAGCGCATTGGTCAATTGCGAGAGGTTAAGACAGCTCAGCAACTAGAACTTTGAAATTGAATATGTGTACTTTTTATAAGATGCACTGCAGAAATTCGCCACAGATTCTTAGATCCAAGCCCACAACCACTTCCATCTAGAAGGACAAGGGCAACAGATCCATGGGAACACCACCACTGCTAGTTGCCCTCTAAGCCACTTATCATCCTAACTTGAAAATATATTGCTGTTCCTTCAGTGTGGTTGGGTCAAAATCCTGGAATTTTGTCCTTAAGGGCATTGTGGGTCAACCTACAACATATGGACTGCAGTGGTTCAAGAAGGCAGCTCACCACCACCTTCTCAAGGGCAACTAGGACAGCGCAATAAATGCTGGTCCAGCCAGCAATACCAACATCTCATGAGTGAATTAAAGAAACACCCAATACAAGTACTACAGGTACGGACATTATCTTTGTTATCACTTGCATCCTAACATTGAAGGTAAGAAGAAAAATCCTTTGCCTTGAATCCAATGATGGTCTTTTGTCAGATTTGTTTTATTTTGTTGGGGTGCTTTCATGGCTTCTTTCCCCTCCTCTTTGGACCATGAACACCAGGAGCTTTTTGTTTGATCAGCTTTGGAGCAAAATCTGGACAGCTGTTTACCCAATTGGGATCAATGAATGACAGAGTGGATTGTTTACTTGAACTATGAGTCATAGGCAAACTCCTCACAGAATCAACAATCTAAAAATATTGCCAATTGAAAATAACAAATGCAGGACTAGGTAACAGTTATACAACAAAGACATTGCTAACTGGTGAGCAAGTAAAACCTTACGAGAAAATATAACCAAAAAAAAACACATAAAAAGTCAGAGGTATCGGCCACTCTGACAATAGAACATATTGATTGCAATAGTGTAAGTGCCAAAAGTCAGAATTAGATAAAAGTCACAGCCTTGAATAAAATACAGAGATGATCAAAAGTAAAAAGATATGGAGCACTGTGCATTTAAGTGCATGCAAGTGAGCCAAGAGTGACAAAACATTGCAGCATTATGAATACCCCAGATAACATACAGGGATGTTGGCTGAGAGTGCAGAATGATCAAATCTGATACAAATCTGAGATTCTGCAACATTGAGGACCAAAGTCCACGAAAAATGTGTTATATGGCCAAATTCTAGAAAATAACAGCCTTAGCAAATTGACGAGGCTGGATTTTCAACACTTCAGTAGATACTTCTATGGACATGCACAAGAAATACTTAATAAGAACAACCTAGATAAGTTTCAACGAACCAATGAAATAAGTAATGAAAATAGACTCTACAAATCAAATAGAAAACTTAAGTATGAGAAACCAGGGTGTTTTACATGATAACACACAGAAACAGGTAAAAGAACAATCAGAAGGACAAAGAGAAGTCTGAAATCAAGAAATCTCAAATCAAGAAAATAAATCTCAATAATAATACAAGAAGAAGGGAACCCGAGAAAGGATGAGAAGCAGATTAAATGCTAACCAAGACAAACTGAGGAGAAGAATCATCATTATTTTAATTATTCCTTCTAACTAATAGAATACCTTCAAATAATGAATAATTGAATTATGGCACAGGCACACTATCATGAAGGAAGGTAAAGGAAGGGCATCCAAAACTATAGCTCCATAAATGACCAAACATGTAAAGATTAAAATGGAGGGGGAAAATGACAAACATCGGGTTCATAACAAAGTACAGAACCAGCTAAATCAAAGCAAAATAGGAAACCTGTGAGTCAAAGAGAGTAGTTGAGAATGGATAAGCAGGTAACACAAAATAGAATTCAAAGTCTTTTGCAAGCATAAATACAGGTAGTTCTTATATAACACAATAGTTGTGTTCTTGCGTGACCTTGTGCTATAGAAAATCGCCAGCAAAATTGTGTTATAAGGAAATTGCTATACTGTACAGTAGAAAGTTTGTGTTATTCAAACAGTGTCCACTATTCATCAATCGCATTATAACCAATTGGTGTATAGCAGAACTACCTGTACTAGGAAGGATATATTGGCCTTGGAGGAAGTACAACGTAGGTTTACAAGAATGATATATGGATTTCAGGGGTTAAGTTATGAGGAGAGATTACACAAATTAGGCCTGTTTTCTCTAGAATTTAGAAAGTTAAGAGGTGATCTGATCAAAGTCTTCATGATATTCACAGAAAAAGACAAGACAGATAAAGACAAACTATTTCTATTGGTTGAGAATCCTGGAACTACACAGCATAGTCTGAGAATTAGGGCCAAACCATTTAGGTGAGTTATTAGGAAGCACTTTTACTCAAAGGGTGGTAGAAGTTTGGAACTCTTTTCCACAAATGGCAGCTGATGCTAGATTGGTTGTTACTTCTAAAACTGCGATAGGTAAATTTTTATTGAGCAAAGTATCAAGGGATACGGGCCAAACGCAAGCAAATGGAGTTAAGCCACAGATCAACCATGATGTCTTTGAGCAGCAGAACAGGCTCGAGGGGCTGAATGGTCTACCTATGTTCCTATGTTTCCTAAAAAGGAGTCAAATGAAAGGTGGCACAGAGGACAGATCCAAATGTCTAAATGAATACTTAGATCTGGTTTTGCTGAGGTGGAGGATGCTGCCAGCATCACTGTAAAGGAACTGGTGGTTGAAGGACTTAATAGGTCAGCAACATTTGATGTAACCCAGTCTAGTTGAGATCCATTCTAGGATGCTGAGGGAAGTAAGGCTGAAAATTGCAAAAGTTTTTCCAAAATCTTCTAAACATTGTTAGATGTAAGAGCAGTTTCATGGGTACGTGTGAACAAGAGCAGGCCAATTAGTCATCAAATCTTGTGAGCTATTCAGAAAGATCACAGCTGATCCAAAAAATTAACTCTGTATATTCATCTTTGCCCCATGACCCTTCATAATGTTGGGTAACGAAACCTATCAATTTCAGTTTCAAAATTAACAAATGATCTAGTATATGGGGTCCAATTTTTTGTGCTTGTTGATTGCATTATGGGTGGAGAACGATGCCTCTAGGAATTCCTGTGCGTGTCTATGTTTGGTTTGGGCTACTATGGCTACGTTACATAGTACTATGGTTACTATGGTTAAACTGATGGCCTTCATTGTCTGAGTGTTCTGATATTAAGGAGAGATCGTCATGCCGTTTTGCTGCTAGCTGATGTTCATGTATTCTGATGGCTAGTTTCCTTCCTGTCTGCCCGATGTAATGTTTGTGGCAGTCATTGCATGGTATTTTGTAAACCATGCTGGTTCTGCATTGTGTGGGAATGGGGTCTTTAATCCTTGTAAATGTTTGTCGTAGAGTGGCTGTGCGCCTGTGGGCTACAATGATTCCTAGTGGTCTTATGAGTCTTGTTGTCAGTTCTGATATGTTCTTGATGTAGGTCAGTGTGGCCAGTGTGTCAGGGCGTACTGTGTCCTCCTGTTGTTGTCTGTTTAGTAGGTACCTGCAGATGAAGTTGCAGTGATATCCGTTTATAGCGAGGATTTTGTACAGATGCTCTTCCTCTTTCCTTCATAGTTCTGGAGTGTTGCAATGTGGCCCGTTTAAATAGTGTCCTGATGCAGTTTTGTTTGTGGACATTGGGGTGGTTGCTGTGGAAGTTGAGGATTTGATCAGTGTGTGTTGCTTTTCTGTATACTGAAGTTTGGAACTCCCCATTGGGGAATTTAACATCCAGAAACGGAAGCTGATTGTTGTTTTCTTCTTCCCTAGTGAATTTAATCCCTGTGAATATGTTGTTGATGAGGTGGTAGGTCTCTTCTAATTTGTTGTGTTTAATAATGACAAATGTGTTGACTATGTACCAGATCTACAGTTTAAGTTGAATGCGGGGAGGGTGGTGTCTTCTCATCTTTGCATGACTGCCTCTGTAATGAGTCTGAGATGGGTGACCCCATTGGTGTACCATTGATCTGTTCGTATATTTGACCATTAAAGACAAAGTGTGTGGTGAGGCACAGGTCTAGTAGTTTAAGTACGTTGCCCTTGCTAATGGTCTGCATTGCTGCTTCCTCTAGTAATGTAGCCAGTGTTTATTTGGCCAGTGGGATGTCGATTGATCTGAATAAAACTGTGACATCAAAGGATACCATAATCTCATCATCACTGATTTTTATGCTCTTGAGGGTATTGAGGAATTCTTGGGTTGAGTGGATGGAATGGTGTGATCCATCAACTAAGTGTTTCAATTTCTGTCGTAGGTCCTTGGTCAGTTTGTGTGAAGGTGTGCCCGGTAGGGAAACAATGGGTCTGGGGGGGCGATGTCTGGTTTTTGTATCTTAGGAAGTCCATAGAAGTGGGGGTGTTTGTGCCTTTTGGTTTCATTCTCACGCAGTCTGTCTTGGTTTGAATGCCCTGCATCCTTTCGTCTCTTTAGTATCTGGGTGACCCTATTACCTAGTTGCAGTGTTGGGTCTACCGCCACCTGTTGGTAAGTGTTTGTATCTGTGAGCAATGCCTGTGTTTTCTCAATGTGGTCAGGTTTGTTCATAATGACGGTCATGCGCCCTTTGTCTGCTGGTAGGATTATGATGTTCTCGTCTTTCTTGAGTTTATCTAGTGCTTTTCTGTCTGATGTGTTCAGGTTGTCCCCTTTGTTCCTTCTGTGTAGTGTGGGGATTATAGATTATCAGATGGCTTGTTGTGTTTCATCTGTGAGTGTGTCACCTTTCAATGTAGTCTCCAGGGCGGCCATGAAGTCTGTTCTGTTCGCATCTTTGTGGTTGTAGTTCATTCTGCGTAATAGGACAGCTTTCTCCATTTCTGTGAGTTGTCTGTTAGATAGGTTTCTTATCCATGTGTCCAGTTTGTTGTCGTCTTTGTGTGGATCAGTTTCGTGAGTTTCTCCTGTAGCTTGTGTCTCTTCTTAGTTTTGGTTTTGTGTTGATTGATGGTGATGGCCTGTTCTAGGATTGTAGTCCATTGCTGGTCCTTAGTGTTTAGATACTGTGATTTTTGGTCCAAAATTTCCCGTTCGTACTTGTGGAGTCGGTTATGGGCATCATTAATCATTACTCATAGCATCTGCGTCCTTTCTGTTCAGCTATTTTATAGCCTGTGGGATATTGAGTGGAGGTTTGTACTTCATGCGCGGGGCAGTACCTGGTTCCTGAGGCATTTGTGGAGAAAGTGAAGTTGTTCACGGGTAGAGCTCAATTGGTTGGCGAAGGTTTCCCAATGTCTGGCAATTTTTAACGTGTTACGCTCGTAATTGTTTAAAGTTTTGGTAAAGATCTGTAGCTTGGGTTGTGGATGAGGTCGTTGACTTGCTCACCCAGCTGGCTTGTTTTTGTTCAGACGTTTTGTCTGACCCTTATTTAAGGAAAGATATAATTTCAGTGGAGGCAGTACAGTGAAGGTTCACTAGGATGATCCTTGGAATGGAGGAATTGTCTTATGAGCTAAGCCTAAACAGGTTGGATACTAATCACTGGTGTTTAGAAGAATGAGAGGTGATTTTATTGAGACACATTGGATTCGCAAGGGATTTGACAGAGTAAAAACTGAGAGGATGTTTCCTCTCATGGCACAGTCTAGGAACAAGAGGGCATAATCTCAGAAAAATTCGGTGCTAATTTAAGACTGAAATGAGGAGGAATTACATCTCTCAGAGGGTTGTAAAATTTTTGCAACTCCTTGCTGCAGAGAACAATGGGGACAGAGTCCTTGTGTATTATTAAGGTAGAGATAGATAGATTCTTGATCAGTACGGGAATCGAGGGTTACAGGTAAAAGAGCAGGAAAGTGGACATGAGGAATGTCGGATCAGCCATGGTCCTAATGAATGGTGGAGCAGGCTTGAGGGGCTAGTGGCCTACTCCTGTTCCTATTTCTGATTGTCTGTCTGTTCCTCTTCATGTCTTGCAAATTGCAAATTACCCCTTTACCTCTAAAGTAAATCTGTACTACACTCCCTTCAAAGCCAATATGTCCTATATAAGGTGTAGTGCCCAGAACAGCTCATGGTATGTCAAATGTGATCTAACTAGTGTTTGACTACCATTCTTTTCTCTAAACATATAAGCCAGCATTCCACGAGTCTTTTTGTTTATCTTTTCTATTTGTTCATGATATTTTAATGATCTGTATATCTGAATCTTTAAGTTACTATTGACTTATATTTTCACCAATTAGAAAGTGCTTGTTTCAAACTTTATCGGTACAAAGTGGAAAACCTCACAATTGCCTACTTTGGAATCCATCTGCCACAGTTTTATCCATTCTCAATAAGTTCTTGCTTCCATCGACACTGCTTACTTTATTATTAACGTTGTGCCAACAGCATATGTGGGCACACAGCTCCCTATCGCATCATACAGTGAATAACTGAGACTTCAACACAGAAAATTGAAGGACTCTAGGCACAACTGCCATATAGAGTTTATGAGGAGGTGATGACCCAGTGGTATTATTGCTGCTTTTGTTAATGTAGAACCCCAGATAATGTTCTGGGAACCTGGGCTCAAATCCTACCATGGTAGATGGTGGCATTTGAATGCAATAAAAAAAAAATCTGGCATTAGAGTCTGATGATGATCATGAAACAATTCTTGTTGTCAGGAAAAACAACATTTTGTTCACCAATGTCCTTTAGGGAAGGAAACTGCCATCCTTACCTGGTCTGGACTACAAGCGACGCCAGACTTACAGCAGTGTTGTCAGCTCTTAACTGCATTCTGGGATGGACAATACATGCTGGCCTAGCCAGCGATGCCCTCATCCGGTGGATGAATAAAAAATAAGACAATTATCCATTCACTTTTTCTTCCCTTTCAGTCAGCTAATTTCCTAACAAGATTTGCCCAATAAGGGGCTGTATCAAATCCCATTCTGAAGTCTGTATAAATAACACCCATAAATAATCCCCTGTCCACTATTTTAGTCACTGCATCAAAAAAAAATCAGTTAGGATCTTCAAGGATAATCAAATCTTTGCAAACCCTTGCTGTCTATCTTTGATCAGCTGAACATTTTGAGATGGTCAGTCACCCAGCCTTTAATTATAGACTGTAGCAATTTCCTGATAACAGATGTTAGCAAGCTGGTCTGTATTTCCCTCACTCCCCATCTTAAATAGAGGAGTGAGAATTACAATTTTCTAATCTAGAGGAATTTTGAGAAGTTAGAGCATCTACAGTCTTCTCATCTGCAGACCTGGGCAGGAGATTGGTCACTTAAATTTAATGTAAAGAGGTGTGAAGTAAATAATTTTGGTTGGAAGGACAAGGACGGGCAATACAACCTATACAGTTTCTAGGAGATCTCAAGGTATACATACACAAGTCTTTGAAGGTGGCAGAACTATTTGCAGAGAGTCCTTGATCTTATGTTTCAAGGGATAAAATACGAAAGCAAGGAGATTATGGCAAACTCTTTTTTGTAAAGCACTGGTTGGGTCCCAGCTGGAACATTCTAGCCAGTTTAAAACATTTCCCTTTAGAAAGAATGTCAAGGTTTCAGAATGGATGAAAGGCAGATCAATTAAATTGGCATCAAGGAAGGAAAACTTTGTTTATGTTGAAAATCTACAGGAAGAGAGGCGATTCGCCTTAAAACAGAAAATATTAAGGCAAGTTTTGATGGAAGTGTTCAATTTCATAGTTGGTTACCCTAAGGCATAAGTCTACAAGCAGCACGGTTGTTCAGTGGTTAACACTACTGTCTCACAGTGCCAGGGAGCTGGGTTTGATTCTGACCTGTGGCGACTGTGTGGAGTTTGCACATTCTCCCCGTGTCTGCATTGGTTTTCTCCAGGTGCTCCAGTTTCCTCCCCCAGTCAAAATAGGTGCAGGCTAGGTGGATTGGCCATGCTAAATTGCCCATAGTGTCCAGGGATGTGCAGGCTAGAAGGGTTAGCCATTGGAGTTACAAGGTTAGGGTAGGGAGGTAGGTCTGGATGGAATGCTGTTCAGAGGGTTAGCATGGACTTGTTGGGCTGAGTAGCCTGCCTCCACACTGTACAGATTCTATGAATAAGAGGTGACATGAGAGGGAAAAGAACAAGCTACTATGGTCTAGAATGTATAGCCTGAAAGGCTGGTGGAATCAGACACAATAATAACATTCTAAAGGAAATTGTAGAAGTATTTGAATAAAAGTTAAAGGGCTCATAGGAGAGGGATTAATTGGATGAGACTGCAAAGACTGAATTTTGTGTTGTTTCGAACTTATATATCCCATAACCTTTGCTGCCTAAGTGGAATAAC
Source organism: Rhincodon typus (assembly GCF_021869965.1). Taxonomy (NCBI): domain Eukaryota; kingdom Metazoa; phylum Chordata; class Chondrichthyes; order Orectolobiformes; family Rhincodontidae; genus Rhincodon; species Rhincodon typus. The sequence continues at coordinate 18,644,964 of NC_063353.1, read as the reverse complement.
CCTAGTTTGTCTAAATTAATTATTGTATTCTATTTCACTTAAACGTCTAAAGAAAAAGACCTCAATGATGACATAACAAGGTGTACAGCTGAATGAACACAGCAGGCCAAGCAGCATCAGAGGAGCAGAATTTAACCAGCCTTCAACTTCATATCAGCACAAAGTGATGAGACAATGTGATGCTCTCCCTTCCTGGATTTGTTACAATATTACATTTTTTTAACATTTATGATTGAACAATGTAATCTCTTCATCATTATAAATTGGTGAATGGCACCTGGTATCATGGTGTGGATGTGATATTGACAGTTAGGATCTTTTACTACAGGTACATTGTTGACCTAGAAATAATTTTAGGTGACTGGCATTGATATTACCCAATATAAAACAAAACAAACAAAGAACTGTGCATGCTGAAAATATGAAGCAGAAACAGAAAGTGGTGGAGAAACTCAGCTGGTATGGCTGCCTCTGTGGAGAGAAAGTAGAGTTAATGTTTCGAGTCTGGTGACCGGTTCTGAAGAAGGGTGCTGGACTCAAGACACTAATTCTGCTTCCTCTCCACTGATGCTGCCAGACCTGCTGAGTTTCTCCAGCACTTTCACCGTTGTTGATATTAGCCACTGTGGCTGATAAGACAACACCATGTGATGTTGAGGTGGTGTCTAAAGGTTACAGGATAGGTATGATATGTTTTATAAACCCAATTACTAATGCCCATACATATATGTATTCACCAAAGATGTAGATTGCCCAGTACCACTTCAATTTATTCTGATCTGGCAATACTACATCATGTATTCTGTGTATCCCATTAATGAGACTCGTGTTACACCGAGTTCCTCATTTTTAGCTAATGCTGCCTCAGTTGTACCCAATTTATTTGCTATTTTTACTGCACTATCACCAATTTAGTCAATTTAATCTTATGATATCTGCGCATAATTACAGTTACTTCCTGGGCAGTCACTGTTACCTTGCACTGTTTCTGACCTGTCATTAGCAGTACCAGTTATAACCACATGATGGCAGGCTTTTCCATCTAATCTTTAAATACCAAATTATGATCAACACATTAAATGTGTTCTCCATCAGTTACATATGTATAAAAGGATCTGTTTCATTAAAATGTTAAATGAAACATATAAGAAATTTATTCACAGTGGCTGTAAATAAAGTTTTCTCACTTGCTTATGGATATGACTGAACAACTAAGTTCAATTTCTAAAACAAGCCCTTATTAGTGAACAGGTTAATGCTAAACGTGCTGCTTGATAGCACTGCCGATGACACCTTCATCATTTTACTGATTTTGAAAATGCTTTCTCAAAATATTCCACTTTCAGAACATCTTCTTTGTAATGAAATGGGCATTTGGATTTTCATGTTACAAAATCGTAGCTGTAACTAAAATGGTCAGTAAGATAGCCAACGAGAAGACTCACCATGTAATTTGGTGTCTAGTTTTGCATCTTGTCTCTGACTAAGTCCCCACCTTTGGCCTGGAAAAGTATGATAAACAACATCACTGTTGGAACTCAGATAGCCAGGGGATGAAGAATAGAACACTGAAACTTAGTCTTTACCTAGTCTTCACGAATCCATTGTTGATTGTCAGAAAAACTCAACTGATTCATGAATACCCTTTAGGGAAGGAAACTGTCAAACTTACGTGGCCTGGCCTACATATGACTCCAGACACATAGGAAAATGGTTGACTCTTAAACTGCCCTCTGGGCAACTAGGGATGGGCAATGAATGCTGGTCTTGCCAGTGATGCCCTCGTCCTATGGATGAATAAAAAAGATTGCTTTACACTTCTTATTAGAGACACGCATTGCATATTGTTTACATCCCATCAAAAACATACCTCTCTTTCAGTCCCATATTATATGTAAGTTCCAATTAATAACCATCAATTAAGTGTAGCACCCTAGCAATAGAAAATTAACAATGCAACTAAACTGAAACACAGGAAGATCTGCTGGGGAAAGGAAATGTTATTGAATTTTGTCAGGCCATTAGTACTGATGTGAATACTTGCGACTCTGTCACAGGCCATAGGAAAATTATTGCTCTGTTTGATCTTGTTTTTTAAGTCAATCACGTGAAGTGGGCATCTCTGGATCTGGGCCGCCAGATCTTTAGATGAGTTGTTGGATTAATAGTCTAGCGACAATACCACTTAGGCTATTGCCTCTCCAATATCAGAGCAAACAGATCTCAGTAAGAGAGAATATGAAATTTATAAATACTGTACAAAGAAGAGGGACAGAGATAGGTAGAAAACCTTCCAGAGATACTGATTAGGATCAACTTAGCTACATAAAATTATACAGATCCAGATAGAAACATTTAAACTAAATACAGAAATGCTCAGGGAAATTGAGATAGTTTGACACTGAGATTCAGGTAGATAGTTGCCTTTGGCAACTGTTGGAGATAACCAATGTTAGCCTTTATTTTATAAATGAAAAGCTGACACAGTACAGAAAATAAAATTGATAGTTTAATAAACAGAGTAGCCTCATAGTCTTCTTGTGAAATATGATAGCACTGAAACTTTGATTTCTATATCTCCTCAGAGCACAGTGCAATCTGTACCAGCATTAGATTATTTGCATAAATAAAAACCGTAGGAACTGTGGACGTTGTAAATCAGAAACAAAAACAGAAATTGCCGGAAAAGCTCAGCAGGATCTGTGAAGAGAAATCAGAGGCAACATTTCGGGTCCGGTGACCCTTTCTCAGAACTTGAGGAGGTTGTTACTGAGACTGGAAGTTCAAAGTGAAGCATTAGCAACCACTTTGTTGTTAATTGGCTGCAAAACATTAACAAAGCATTTGCTGAAGCCCCTTCTCAGAAATCTGTGATAAACTGCAAACCTGTCATTTGTCTATCATTAATTGAACCTAACAGACTTGACATGAAAGGCTTACCACTACCTTCTCAAGGGCAAGTAGGTTGGGCAATCAACGTTGAACAAGCCATCAATGGCCAATCTAAAAAAAAATTACACTGGTATGTTCCAGATCTTTGCCCCTGGATATTTGCTAGCAGGTTCTCTTCTTGCCTTTTGGCACATTTTGTCTGAAAGTTGGATTAGATATTGACAGTTTAAACTTACAAGCCCCACATCAGAGCTTCAGTATATCATCTGGGCAGTTCTGAGAGAATACTCCATTTGTGGAAATGGTGTTGTTTGAATCAGATATTAACACAAGACCCAGTCTGCCCAGGTGAGGTGGATTTTAAAGATCCCCTGATGCTATCCAAAGAAGACCAGGAAATCTTCTGGATGTTTACTGGCTGACATGTTTCCCAATCCAACAGCACAACAAGTTCACCAGTGATACATTTCACTTGTTAATTGTGAGAGTTTGCAGTGTACAAATTGGCAGCTGTGTGTAACCTATATTACAAAAGCAATTGTCATTCAAAGAATAACTATTGGCCCATGAAGAATTTGGAATATCTTAACAATCCCATGACTGTTATCCATCTGCAATGATCATTGTTATAATATTTACAATACAAATCTGTTGCAGCCACATCGTTGCTTTAATAGGTCACAACTTGGCAAAGGGATGGAGGATGAATTTAAAGATATTGTATTATTGCCATATACAGTGTTAGATTCCATCTGAATCATTCTCTATAATGTCTGCAAAATACAGGAAAGACATTATTGTCCATCACAGAGAATTTTAGACTCACTGCAGAGGAAAAGTTTCATTTCTGTCAGTCAGTGTGTTCAAGACAGAAGTTATTAGATTTCAGATACTAAATGACATCAAGGAATGTGGGAATAGCACAGGAATATGGCATTGAGGAAGCTAATCAATCATGATCTAGAACACTGGAGCAAGTTCGAGGGGCTGAATGGCCTACTTTTCTTCCCGTGTTCCTAAATGAACTTTTCAACATTTTGAAGGGAATTGTCAAAACTGATGCAGGCTTTTTTTGTTCATTTCTGTGAAGGAACTCTACAGGGCATTGGTTAAAAATTAAGAAATTAGAACCAAACAGACATCAGGAATATTTTTGTTTAGAGAGGAAGAGTTGCTGCCTCACTATGTTGTGACGTAGATGATATAGTCAAGAGACACTGTAATGTCCTGGGTTTGCGATCAGTGGAGGAGCAATGACTTTCGTTGCAAATCTGAAAACAAATTACAAACTTATCTAGCATGATCCCTGAGGCTAGAAATTGGGTTTGAAGAAGGGAGAATTCCATACAGGCATGAGCTGCAGTAATATTCTTCATTGCTAGTGAAGAAGTCAGATCACAAAATCCGGTGACTGAAAACATTGTTGTCATTCGCATTACCAAATTTGCTGTGCTATATTTGTGAAAGAAGAATTGAAGGAGTTTGATTAAAGGTAGACACTGGAGTTGAAAAATATTATTTACAGTCTACTGCCCCCTTTCTCATCTCTATAAAGGAAGATTGATAGTTACAAGAGGACCACAAAACTTTATTCTGGCTTGAGCTGTCAGCTGCTGCATTTTGCTACCATCTAGTGTTCACATCCAGACCGTACCATGCAAAATGGAGCAATGCCATTTCTCCTGTGAATAAGTGTTGAGCATCAAATGCATTGTAAAAATAGTCAGCACGGATTCCCTAAATATTGGCAATTAATGTCAGCTTATATAAATCTTTATACAAGGTATTTTTTAAAAAAATACAAATGCTAGAAAGAATTTAGAAAGAGAAAACAAATAAATGCTTCAAATGTAATCCTTCATCAGAAATTACAACTGATAGATAAGTGGGCACTCCAACAGAATAGAATTCTTAAACATTTCACTAACAATATAAAATCTGTTCTTCAGAATCTAACCACTGCTCCACCAAATTGTTCACATAGTGAATAAAAACATGTAAATCAGTTAAGGTTAAGATCGAGACCAAATCACTTAAAACAATGAAAGCTACAACTACTGAACAAACTCTTAACTTTATATTACATAGGCATAAAATACAAAACAACCTAACGTTTTATCAGGAAATGAATTGAATTAACCTCCTACAATATAAATTTAGCTGTTATTAATTTTCCTGCCACTCATGCCTAATGAGACATCAATATTACTAATGGTTATAAATGGCAAACTAAAACAGGCGGAAGGCTATGTTTAGATTGTGGAGGAGAACACAACTATTTCAGAGCAGCCTGATCCTGCCTCCAGTTCAACGTAAGCAACCAATAAAATACAAGACTTTTAATGCCATTACTCATTTGTGGATCGCTTAAAGTCCAGTTATATTGTAAAATCAGGTTTGTTAATACAAAAGCAATCCAGTAGCAATCAAAGCATTTAGAGAGAAGTTAGAAAGATTCAAAAAGTTACTAGAAAAAGACTGACAAGGAGCATAATGGCAAATAATAAAAAGTGCTTTAAATTTTATAATAGTATATTAATTTATAAATAGATAAAATGCAAGAAAGAATGCAAATAGAGAAGCAAAGTGAATATTTTTATGCAGAGTAAGAATATGAACTGTAAGAAATAGGATTTTTAAGAATATTATAGAATAAACAGACATAATATTGTGAAAACCTGACCCAAATGCATGTGCTTTTTGTTTCCTTCGTTTCTACAGAAAAGACATTCTTAGAAATCAGGGACTGAGGTGATTTTCACATTCTTGATGGGTACCAGGGAGTCTCCTGCGCCCTGAGTATCCTTTCTTGTATACAAGTGTCTAGTGATGGCTAGCAACAGGATCTCAGCATGTGATAGCTAAAAGTTAACTTTCAGCTAAAGTGACAATAGAGAGAGGTGATCATCCTGACATCTTGGAAACCTGGTTAGAATTGTTCAAGCAAGACATTGCCACCGGGTCACCTCCCAGCTTTTGGAAATAAAGTATAATAATGCATGCTTGGAGGTAGGGAGGCAGTCCTCAAGGCAGCTGCCTTCTGAAGATGGATAAAGACCAGGCTTTTTCTAACAGGAAGTTAGAACATCCTAATATTTAGGCAACTGAGCAGAACGCAACTGCTACCAGCTACAGAGATCAACAGACTCTGCATCACCTATTCATTCATCCTCTAGAATCAATAATCACTATAACTTTCAAAAGGACGATTGGTAGCAAGCTTCTCCTAATCATTCCTACTGTAAGGAAAGCGTCAAAGAGACTTTGAATTGTTTTCTTTGTCCTTGCTTGGAATGTTTGTCATTTGAGAGTTGAGAGAAGAGGGTCTAGCAGGGGAACTGCATTTTGCCTCCATGGACACAGCACCTAGTCTATCAAAGTTGATTTTGCCTGGAGACCTATGGAATGCTGGCTTTAAGAAGGACATTAGCATTTGCTTGACAGTCTTCCCACTGAATACAGAGAATGTGAGGAAAGTATTGCTAATGGAGTTTCTTTATTGCTCTTATTTGTTATACAGATGCACAGCTCAGTTCACACTGCCGTCCCTCAATTCAAGGATGAATTTTAATCAGAGATAGTAGGAACTGCAGATGCTGGAGAATCTGAGACAATAAGGTGCAGAGCTGGATGAACACAGCAGGCCAAGCAGCATCATAGGAGCAGGAAGGCTGACGTTTCGGGCCTAGACACTTGAAAACGTGATGCAGCTCAAATGGGCTAGTTGCTAATTTGAACAACAGGTAGAAAGTTCCTCCCAGTCATTAATGTCAATGCTGTTGCACTTCAAGGACAGCTTCAGAATATCTCTGAAGCATTTTTTTTTAATCTTACCCTGAACTTTGGAGGATTGAGAAAACAGGACCTGGCAGGGGAGATGTTTTTCAGTCAATTGAAAGCAGAGTCCAATATGCTGTAGTTGCTTTACAGCAGTCCAGCCTGACTTGTACAGCTGGCTTCAAGATGGACAATATTTTAAGCTCACACTTACTCCTCCCACTAACCCAGAAAATGCAACAGGAGCATTGCAGGTGGACTTTCTCTGGCACTCTGTGCCCCTGATACGCAGACCATGGCCCACTGCGCTATAGGATTGTTGTGATGAAAACTGCTGTGTAATCAAGAACTTTTGTCGACTTAGAATATAGAACAGTACAGTACAGGAACAGGCCATTCAGCCCATGATGTCTGTGCCACCCATGATGCTATTCTAAACTAATCCCATCTGCCTGCACATGGTCCATATCCATCTATTCCCTGCCTGTTCATGTGTCTGTCTAAATGCCTCCTAAAATTTGCTATTAGATCTGCTTCTACCACCTACCCTGGCAGCACATCCCAGGTACCTACTATGTTCTGCATAAAAAAAACTTGCCTTGCACATTTCCTTAAACATTTCCCCCTCACCTTAAACCTATGCTCCCTCGTATTTGATATTTCCACTTTGGTAAAAAGACTCTGAGTACTCATCCTATCCATGCCTCTCAAAATTTTATATACTTCTATCAGGTCATCCCTTATCCTCTGACACTCTAATGAAAACAAACCAAGTTTGTCCAACCTCTCTTTATAATTAATACACTCCAATCAGGACAACATCCTGGTAAACCTCTGCTTTATCCTCTCGAAAGCCTTCACAATCTTCCTATAATGTGGTGACCAGAACCGCACACAGTACTCCAAATGCGGCCTGACCAAAGTCTTATACAGTTGTAATATGACTTGCCGACTTTTGTACTCAATGTCCCAACCAATGTAGGCAAGCATGCCATATGCCTTCTTTACCAGCTTATCCACTTGCATTGACATGTGTGGACTTCAAGATCTCTCCGTATATTGGTTCTGCTAAGGGTCCTGCCAATCACACTATACATTCCTCTTACCTTTGACCTCCCAAAATGCATCACCTCACATTTGTCCCAATTAAATTCCATTTGCCATTTCTCCACCCAACTTTCAAGCTGATCTATATCCTGCTGCATCCTTTGATATTCTTCCTCACTATCCACAACTCAATTTTTGCGTCACAAGCAAAAACAAAGTTGCTGGAAAAGATCAGCAGGTCTGGCAGCATCTGTGAAGAAAAAATCCAAGTTAACATTTCAGGTCCGATGACCCTTCCTCAGAACTGATGGTGGCTGGGAAAATGTCAGTTTATATGCAGAAAAAAGGGACGGGGATGGGGTAGGGAGTAAACGATAGGATAAAGCCTAAAGAGAGAGAAGAGCAGTTGGATAGACATAGATCTGATAACAATCAGGCTGGGAGGGTGAATAGTTGTTAATGGGGACTGTTAGTGACTAACAACAGGGGGTGTGTAGTGGCAGGCTATGTGGTAACAAGGCCTGGTGTGTGGGTTAGGGGGCTGGGACATGGGAGAGTTTAGGCCTTAAAATTATTGAATTTGATATTGAGTCTGGAGGGTTGCAGGGTCCCCAGGCGGAAAATGAGGTGTTGTTCTTCCAGCTTGCGTTGAGGTTCGCTGGAACACTGCAGCAAGACAGAGCCAAGAGGTGTTGGCCAGGAAACAGGGTGGTACATTAAAGTGGCAGGCAACAGGTAGTTCAGGGTCTTTTTTGCGAGCAGAACGTAGATTTCTGCGAAGCGGTCACCCAGTCTACGCTTTGTTTCCCCAACGTAGCGGAGTCCACATTGTGAGCAGCGAATGCAGACTAGATTCTGGGAAGTGCAGGTGAAGTGTTGCTTCACCTGGAAGGTATGTTTGGGCCCTTGTATACTGGGGAGAGAGGAGGTAAATGTTGCATCTTCGCCGCTGACAGGGGAAGGTGCCATAGGGCTTTGGAGGGGTGTTGGGGGTGACGGAAGTGTGGACCAGGGTGTCCCGGAGGGAACGGTCCCTGGGGAAGGTGGACAAGGGAGGGGAGTGGAATATGTACCTGGTGGTGACCTCTCACTGGAGGTGGTGGAAATGGCATCTGATATGGATGCTGGTGGGGTCCAAATCATTTATATTTTACAAACAACAGAGGTCCCAATGCAGAACACCACTGGTCACAGATTTCTAGTCGGAAAAGCACCCTCCACAACTACCCTCTGTCTTCTATAGCCAAGCCAAATTTGTATCCAACTTGCCAACTTACCATGGATTCTATGCAATTTGATCTTCTGGACCAGCCTACTATGTTTAATGCTTTAGTAAAGTCTAACAAGTAGACAACATCCACTGCTTTACTCTCATCAATCATCTTTGTCACTTTTTCAAAAAAACTCAATCAAGATTGTGAGACAAGACTTCCCCTGTATAAAGCCATGCTGGTTATGCTTAAAAAATCCACTCTTCTCCAAATGCAAGTAAATCCAGTCCCTAAGAATCTTTTCCAATAATTTCCTTATCACTGATGTAAAGCTCCCCGGCATAAAATTTCCTGCTGCACTTCTTGAACAAAGGGACCTTGCCACTAGTTAAAAAGGAAACAAGGATCTCTGTTAAGGACCCAATCACTTCCCATGCATCCTTCAGTATCATGGAATAGATCCCATCAGGCCCTGAGGACTTATCTACCTTAATGATTTCAAGCCATCCAACACTGCCTCCTTCTTAGTGTTAACATGCCTTAGAGTATCAACAAACTTCTCACTAAACTTACTATCATCCATGTCTTTCTTCTTGATGAATACTATGTAAAGTACTCATTAAGGATGGCACCCACTTCCTCTGGTTTCACACAAAATTTCTTCATTTGTCTTTGAGTGGACTTACCCTTTTCATAGTTACCCACTTGCTGCTAAATTACACATAAAATGCCTTGGGATCCTCCTTAATCCTGGTTACCAACGATATTTCATGGCATCTTCTAGGCCCCCTAATTTATTTTTTAAGTTATGTTTTGCTTCCTTCATACTCAAGGGTCCTGTTTGATTTCTGTTTCCAAAACCTTATAAAGGCTTCCTTTTTCTTTTTAACTGAACTTATACCTCTCATCATCAAAGGTTCCTGAATCTTGCCATCCCTATCTTTCATCTTCACAGGAACACTGGTCCTGAACTCTAGTCAACTGGCTTTTAGAAGTCTCCCACATGTCACGTGAGGATTTACCTTCAAACAGCTGCCCCACGTCAATTTTTCTTGTGCATACCTAATAACTGTTGTAATTAGCCATCTCCCAATTTAGCACTATCACCCAAGTACCAGTCTTATCCTTTTCCATAAATATCTTAAAACTTAAAAGAATTCTGATCACTTCCCAAAATGCTCCCCCATTGAAACTTTGATCATCTGGCCAGGCTCATTCCCCACAAGGTCTAAAATGGCCACTTCCCTAATTGGACCATCTACATTTTGTTTCAAGAATCCATTCAGGATGCACCTAACAAATTTGACTTGAGAAAGTCTTTATTGTTAAACACAAACTGTTGTAGTTCAAAGAAGGCTGATCTGGTATAGCCTATCTGATCTTTAGATCTCCTCATAGATAGTAGTGTTTTGAAAGTTATGAAGTATTCACTGTATTCCAGAGTCTTCCCTTCAACATATATAGAACATGGAATATTTGGTTATCAGGTTGATATATGACTTTTGTTTTAGTAACATTCAAGTCCAAGCCATTTTTATTTTATTCAGAACTGAAGAAATTCAAAGTGGTTTGCAAACATGAAGCAGTGCTGTCAACAACAATGCAGCCATCTGCAAACTGTCAGTTAATGATTATAGTGGTCAGTTTAGTTTTGGAATAGAGGTGACAGAGCTTTCTATCGAGGCAGTATTTTGTACTGACCCAAGAGGCTCTTGATGTGTGATGAGGTGAATAACCAATGTCAGGTGAATTGTAAATAGTATTGGAGCTATCACACAACCTTGCTTGATTCCAGTCCAAATGTTGAAGGTGCCTCAGATCTACCACTTAAGGCTGTTGTAATTATTCAGTCATAAAACAATTGCAGGACTGTGATGAAATTCTTGGACATCCATATCGTTCAAGTACAACTCACAAGCACCCAATCTTCTCCATTTTTGAAGTCAGGTCTTCTGCTAGTGTCCCTATATCATGTCTCAATTAACCACGTGGACCTTACAGCTCAGAAACCCAATTTATCACTACAAATATAAACACATGTTCCAAACTTTTCTCAGACTCCTTAGCATTTGATCTGTTCCATCTCTACCACTTCTGAACTACACTGTATAACAGTCCAACTTGTCTCTCCTAGGCCTCTGAGAACCTAGGTTTCTTCTTGTTAATATTCCATGCTGGTATTCATCTCTGTCAAATTAATTTAAACCCACATGGACAGAATTAGTTCCACTTCCCTGCAAGGTCTCAGCTTAGATACAGGACATAAGGTAAAAGAAAATCAAACCATAATATGACACACTGTATTTTATTCTTCTCTCCATTGTAACATACATAAATATCTGAAGTTTTATTGATCAATCTCAGTTTAATCAAATATTCATTTGTAACAAATGTATTCATTTTATATTAACATAGCACAAGGTAAACAGCTTGATGCAGCTATATGTTCAAGTTTTCCATCAGTGGTGACAGCCCCTCTCAAGGTGCTTAAAATCTTTCAATTATATGCTTAGTAATGTCACTGGCATACAAGTCTTATTATGTACTACTAGTTTTTAAACATTGCACACAATAACTACAGCATTTTTGTACAGGACTCTTCCACTGTGCCGAATTTATCACAGAGTTAACCAGTAGCTGTAGTCTTCAAACAAACAATTAAGAATACATTCCCTCAGTCAGGAAATTAAATGACAATGCGTGATACAATATTTTTAGCCATTAAAGCAGGTGGAGAATATTTTTAATTGATGCAATATGAAAGAAAATATCAATAATTTATTTTAGAAAATAAATTAAAGTTTTGTTGCACTATTTTAATATACCAGAGTAAAAATTTAAAAAAGGCTAAAATGAGAGAAATGCTGGGAATATTAAGCAGGTCAGGAAGCATCTGTGCAGACAGGAAAAGTTAAGATTTATCCAGATGACCTTTTGTCAGCACTGGAAAAGCAGGAAACGCAACCTTATTTTCAAATTGCAGCTAATGACAATTCTGCTACTCACAATTACGTTACCTCTAGATTCTTGTTTCTTTACTTGGCCTGTACCATTTCCTTTTATCTTGCACAATCATGCCTTAAGGCATTTAATCTTTCCCACCATCCTCCCTCTCAGAACTCATACCTTTTATTCTTTCCTACATCCCACTTTCTGCCATTGTACTTGCTTAGAATCTGCTATATATTTTTAGTTTTAAATTCAAGGTCTGAGGATAAAAAAAAATTCAAATCTGAAAGATTTTTGTTCACTCTCCACAGGTGCTGCCTGACTTGTTGAGTGTGGCCAGCATATTCAGATTTCCAGCATCTGCTCTATTGTGCATTTGTCCTAAACAAGTTAATATGGATTTAATCCAAACCGAATCTGTATATTGGCAAATAATTTTACAACTAAAGTGCCTGAAAAAAAATAAATTATCACTGAGGGCTCAGACTAAAAATACATCCTGTCAAACACCAATGTCTTCAAGGTGGCTACAATCGTACAGATAATCACAAACTATCTGAGGAGAAGAGTCGGCAATCTGATCAAAAGTGACAACAAAACTGCTTATTCCTGCATTTGGACAGACAGAAAAGGCCTTGGACTGGTCAAAAGATACTGGTAAAGGACATTTCAGATCCTTGACAAAATAGCTAACCCACTGTAGCATAAATCCACCATGACTGACGATGAGTACCGTGGCTATCAGATCTTCAGCCTTGTGCGAAATGCTATTATTTATGTCACAACTGCTGGAATCCACACTGTTGAGATGTTTGAGTGAACTGTGCAAGTCTCCAGAATATTCAGCCACGGTATCAATACGATCTGGTACAGTGTTGCCTTTCTCTGCACGTTGCATAAGGTGGTTACATAAATAATTGAAAAACTCCTTTGCTCGAGCCTGAACCTGCAAAACAAACAGCACATCATTCAAATACATAGCAGAAACATTTTCTACTATTTGACCATCACCAAAACTAACTCACCATTATTGCTTTGATAGACCCAAAATTGAGACTACGTCTCTTAGCAATTGTAGCAAAGCAATAATCAAAACATATTTTGGTGGTAAGGAACAGCCAGGGAACTACAGACCGGTGAGCCTGATACCAGTGGTGGGCAAATTGTTGGAGGGGAGTCTGAGGGACATGTTTTACATGTATTTGGAAAAGCAAGGACTGATTAGGGATAGTCAGCATAGCTTTGTGCATGGGAAACAGTGTCTCACTAACTTGATTGAGTTTTTTGAAGAAGTAATGAAGAGGATTGATGAAGGCAAAGCAGTGGCTGTTGTTTATATGGACATTCAGTAAGGTGTTCCACAAGGTTCTGCATGTTAACAAAGTGAGATCGCATGGAATACAGGGAGAACTAGCCATTTGGATATATAACTGGTTTGAAGGCAGGAGACAGAGGGCAGTGGTACAGGAATGCTTTTCAGATTGGAGGCCTGTGACTTGCAGTGTGCCATAAGGATCAGTGCTGGATCCACTGCTCTTCATCATTTATATAAATGATTTGGATAGGAACATAGGAGGTATAGGTAGTAAGTTTGCAGATGACACCAAAATTGGTGGTATAGTGGACAGTGAAGAAGTTTACTTCAGAGTACAGCGGGACCTTGATCAGATGGGCCAATGGGCCAAGGAGTGGCAGTTTAGATAAGGGTGAGGTGCTGCATTTTGGTAGGGCAAATCAGAACAGGACTTATAAACTTAATGGTAATCTCCTGGGAAGTGTTGCCAAACAAAGATACCTTGGAGTGCACGTGCATAGTTTGTTGAAAATGGCATTGCAGGTAGACAGGGTAGTGGAGGTGGTGTGTGGCATGCTTGCCTTTATTGGTCAGTGCATTGAGCATAAGAGGTGGGAGGTCATGTTGCTGCTGTACAGGTCATTGGTTAGGCCACTTTTGGAATACTGCATTCAGTTCTGCTGCTATAGGAAAGATGTTATGAAACTTGTACGAGTTCAGAAAAGATTTGCAAGGATTTTGCCAGGTTTAGAGGGTTTGAACTACAGGGGGAGGCTGACTAGGCTGGGGCTATTTTCCCTGGAGTGTCGGAGGCTGAGGGGTGACCTTATAGATTTTTATCAAATCATGAGGGGTATGAATAGGGTGAATACCAAGGTCTTTTCCTTGGGGTGGGGGAGTACAAACCTACAGGGCATAGGTTTAAGTTGAGAGGGGAAAGATTTAAAAGGGACCTAAGGGGCAACTTCTTCACAGTGAGAGTGGTGCATGTTTGGAATGAACTGCCAGAGGAAGTAGAGGAGGCTAGTAAAATTACAACACTGAATGGGCATTTGGATGGGTATAATGAATAGGAAGGGTTTAGAGGGATATGAGCCAAATGGTGGCAAATGAGACTAGATTAATTTAGGATATCTGGTTGGCATGGATGAGTTGAACTGAAGGGTCTGTTCCATGCTACACATCTCTATGACTCTATATAATATCTTTCAATTTTCTGGTTATTTAGTTTAGGCATAATTATATTCATAGACTGCTATTAACTTAAAATTTGAACTACGCACATCTGCGAATGTATATTCAATTCAGTAGCTCGGGTTACTGATTGGCAGAATTTTTTCTTCATATCAGTTTGAACAACTGAACGTTAGCATATTTAAGGTAGGGAATCTTATGTAACGTAATACTGACTTCCAATTATTGAGGTCAGCAAAAACTTAACATGCAAATGTTAAAATAGGAATAGAGAACCCTCTGATTTGAGGTAGCAGTTTTAAAGGGTGGCAAATTGAAACTCAAACAACCATTTAAACCTTCCTTCTCACCAGGATCAAAATCAGAATAAAAAGCGTATGTCCATCCAGTTGGCACTCATTGCTCATTCATACAATCCACACTGACCAGGGTTGGAGTATTCTGACATCACCTATAATCTTGCTTTAAACCACTTTTGCAAAATGTGTTTAAAAAAAATCCTTTTGCTACAGAAGAATGACCATGCAATCCAATAGCTTTTAATTTTCTCACAAGCACAGCATAAGGTGATGGGTTTGATGTCATATGAAAATCATCAAAAGTAAAACTAGTAAAGGTTCTTACTGGAGTTTTCATTCATTTGCAATCTTACATGAAGCCAAAATCTCTCATATTTCTTATGAAACTGAAATCCAGCCTGAGGCATACATACAAATAGAAATAAAATTGTACGGTAATGTTGGTGATCACAGGATATCTCAGAAATGCTCTGCAATGATGAAGTGTAATCACTGCTGCAAAACATACAGAAACAAAACAGTTTGCACACTGCAATATCCCATGAACAGCAATGGGGTATAACCAGAAAATCTATTTCTGTGATGCAAGGTGAGGGAATGAATATCAGCCAGGAAATTGAGAAGTCATTGCTCCTCTTATTAACTGCCATAGGACTTTTTTACATTTACACAAGCAGGTAGATAGCTCTCAGATTAAAGTTTCAATTAAAAGATGCCACCTTTAACAGTCCAACACTGAGCAATCAACCTAAATTATATACTCAAGCATAAAGTAGAACTTGAACCCAAAACCTTTGATCCAGTGGCAAGAGTAATACTAAGCAAAGGCTGAATATAATAGGTCTCAGACAAAGCTTAACAAATACAATGCCTAACAGAAAGTGGAACAGAGAGATATATAAAGTGATCAAGTCCAATATTGCACTTCTTAGCAATACAAACACATCTTGCAGATCCATTAATTAATTCTCACTTCTCAACTAATTCGATGACTAATGGGCAAATTAAACTTTAAATAATTCCGAATCAATTTTAGGTGCATAGCCTACATGAATTTGATCAAAATTCTAATCCAAATCTGTGGGGTTTAATAGGTCTGTTCTAAATTAGGGATCCACCACATCTGTTCAATCAATCAATGACTTACTTCGTCCACAGTCTCTGCTCCTGGAGGAGTAAAAGCAGGGCACCTCTGCCCTGCAGCTTTTGCCAATGCTCTTAATTCGCTTAATGGTTTTCCTTCAACAATTCCATATTTCTAGGAACAAAAATAGGATTAAAGTTGTAAATATGTGCTGTAATGTAAAATTGAAAAATTTATAATGCACTTATCTTATTAACAATTGAATATTGCACTTTTGCTTTTGAAGAAATAGGACATCTAAATTAATGACTTCTTTTTACAAGTTCACTTTTTAGAAGTACATAGCCTCGTAATTTTTTTCAATTCGGCCTTTCCCATTATTAATTCCTTTGTCCACAGTAATGTGAACTACCTATGTACACTAACATCCTAAAATCACATCTTCCCAACTGAACAGCAAAGCGCTGCAGGAGAGCACTCCCTTTAAATCCAGAGTAGGAACTAATGACAATTGCAGAAACAGGAGCAGCAAGAGGCAGGCTTGCATAGTGACATCACAGCACGAAGAGTCACATCAGGTAAATATATTGGTAGGCTATTAATTTTTATTTAAGCTGAATTATACTAACCATAAATGAATACTAGATCGATTAACTCAAAAATGAAATCTGCCAAATTTTTTGCCCACTCACAACCAGTATATATGTCATCCTCATCGCATGCCTTTCATTATTTTTGTGTCTTTCCGCTAGTTACAGCTTGCCATCCTCAAAATAGCTCCTTTATCCCAACTCTCAACTAGTGCCAATCCTCTATACATCTTGTGTACTATGCCTCAACAGCATGCGCTCTTATTTTATTCTGTACCACACATCAAGCTACCTTATCAAACACCTTTTAAAAAATCTAGTATTAAGGATGTAGAAATCACTGCCCGAGTCTGGTAGAAGCAGATTCAATTATAGTCTTCAAAAACTTTGATGGCGACCGGTGGGACAATGAGACTCACCAAGTTGCTCTTGCGGAGAGCCAGCGCAGATATAAACAGCCACCTTCTGTGGTCTTAATATGCCGTGATTCTACTGGTCCTCTAGTGCTTCAGCTTTGCACCTCCTCAGTCTTCAGTCTGTACTGAAAATAATATACCTACACCGGAACTAACTTTACTTAATTGCTTCCCAAACTGTATCAAGCTTTGCACATAATACTTAAAAAAAGGACAGAATCTATTACTTCAAAATGGAGACTGAATTATGTCGAAAGGTCTTGTCTCAATGATCTCCCATACCCTAGCATTGCTTTCACTTTACTCAAACATTATACCCAGTTTACCTTTTGTGCAATACCATGGAGATTAAATGGCATTCAATAAACAAGAGTACATTACCATAAGCTGTAAGTTCGAGTGCTCATAGAAAAACCCAGGCTTTCCACAGAAAATCTGCATAAACTCATTGTAATTCGACACAAGCTGTTGTCTGTATGATCAAAAACCTTTACAGTAATACCATTTTACTACAGTTAACGAATCATTTATTCAGTATTTATAAAGTCAAGTGTTAGAATGACTATCCTTTGGCATATTGTCTATGCTACAGAGGCAGTTGTGCCAATCTCAAAAATCCAGTAAAGAATACTCATGGATCAAAAACTGAATTTATATATATTCAATAGATACTTCATCAGGGTTTCTAGGAAAGTTACTTACCTGCAGCACAGATGTTAGGAATGCTATTTGCATTTTATTTAAAATAAACTTACAAAGTGCAATATACAACACACTGTCAGAAACAAAGTTTGTGTAGATTTTCGATATAACAAGGTGTAGAGCTGGATGAACACAGCAGGCCAAGCAGCATCATAGGAGCAGGAAGGCCAACGTTTCGGGCCTAGACCCTCCATTTCTGATGGAGGGTCTAGGCCCGAAACGTCAGCCTTCCTGCTCGGCCTGCTGGGTTCATCCAGCTCTACACCTTGTTATCTCAGATTTTCCAGCATCTGCAGTTCCTACTATCTCTTGTGTAGATTTTTGCCTGGTTAAGTATAAACTTAAATGGCCACTACATGTTGATTTTCTCGTAATTTGCTCAGCATAGAAATCAATTCCAAAAATCGCTAAAGTTTTTGTATAATTTAGTATAACGCAGCAGACTGCATAACATTATGAATCATTTGAAAACTGCCTTTCAATAGCACTGCAATATAACAATGTAGGTACAAAGTAAAAGATTTCTTCCAATTTCAAATTAGTTTCAGGTTTTGCTTGCTTTTACTTGTAGTGAAAGGAGAATGCTTTTTGTTAGATTAATTAATATTGGCACGTATAAATTCAGTATAAAAGGAATCAAACAGAGAAATTATATTTACCAAAAACTGAAAATTACATTTCGCAGCTCAGGAATATTGATGTAGATAAATCTATATTAGAAAAGTAACACGCAGAAGCCTGAAATGTTCAAATATTTTAATTACTTAATGTTAAAAATTAATGTGATGATTTCATAAGATATCACCTGAACAGAAAGTACCATTCAGGATCTTGTATCTGAACTGCCCTACTTCATCCCATCAAGAGTGAAGAGCAACCAATTGCATTTATATACTTTAATGTTGAAAAACATCCCATGACACTTCAGAGTATTGTAATAAACACATTTTGACAATGAACCATGTAACAGGATCAGGCCAAATAACCAAAAACCTGGTTAAAGAAATAGGTTTCAAAAGAATTTCAAAAAAGATAATATGAATTTGGAAACGTTTAGAGGGAGAATTCCGGAGCTTAGGGTTTAAATAACTAAAGACACGATGACCAAAGACAAGACAACCAAGAATGATGTAATGAAAATTATGAATGCATCACGCCAGAATTAAATTAATGCAGTGTTTTTGGCTGATTGTATGGTAGAGGAAGTTACGGAGATAGTGAGGGGAAGGTTTGTGGAGGGATTTTAATACAAAGATGAGAATTCTAAACTTGATGTGTTGCTCACGTGAGAGGAAGTAATAAGTGATTGGGGTGGTATGTGTTATGAAATAAAACTGCAGAGCTTCAATTGAGCTACAGTTTAAGAGGGCAGAGGATGAGAGGAACAATCCAGAAACCATTAAAGTAATTGAGTTTAATGGCAATAAAAAGCATGGATGAGAATTCCAGAAGCAGATACACTGAAGCAAGAGTAGAGGCAGGCCATTTCAGAGGTAGACTTAGTTTATAACAAAGAATTGTAGCTCAAAAACTAGCCTGTAGAATTATTATAGCCTGACTCATATTTCATCAACTGATAAGAAATGTAGAACAAAGTTACTTTCACTCATTCCGTTCAAATGAAAATTTAAAATTTTCTTTTTTTTGGAGGGGGGAGGAGGAGCAGTGCAGTGGTAAAGAAGTAAAGCCACTAGACCAGATTTATCAACTTCGGCCAAATTTTGCTAAATTTCAAAATAGCCATCTCCCAATTGGATAATTTAAAGATTATAAGATAGGATCAAAGAGAAGTAGCTTTCCAGACCAACTGGTGTAATTGCTCAAAAATGCATCACCTTTCCCACTGCAGCAAGTGGCTGTTTAAATTCAGTATTCTGATCTCAGCAATTCTGCTTGCCAATAGCTGTTATTCTGTGATAGGAATCCATGTCTTTTTAAATCTGTTGTCTTAATTAGGTCAATCTCACTCATTAAGTTCACATACCTTCCACTTTTTTTTTTAAAACTTTAGATACAAATGTCTGTCTATCTGAACTTCAATTGTCACCTGAACAACTTAAGTTAAACTTTGCTGAATTATTCTTGTAAAGTATTGGCTATGTTCTCGGAGTCTACAGGCCCCATCACGTCAAGTTAGGTGCCTTGACTGAGTTCATTAAAACAGAGTTTGTAAAACGAACAGGAATAATATCAAGTTACAGGGAAGGGAATTGCAATAGTAAACAGAAAAAGCAAGGTTATGAGATTTCAGTAGCTGGACTGTGTCCTCCTGTGAAGCCTGTTTTTTTTTTCTTTTTTTTTTTGAGTGTCCCAGGATTATTTCACTTTGTTGTGGCTTTATCTTCCAGCTACATAAATACACTGAGCTTAAGCAGGACATAACTCAATAGATTGCATATATTGTGAAATTGAAATAATCTCATGTTTTTGAAATCACTTGTCAATATAGTTAAACTTTTTGTTAATGACAGACTGTAATGTTTTATATGTATTTATGTTTAGTACTTACTCTTTCTCGAAGCTTTGGATCACAAATTATTTCAAGTTTATGCCCACAAATGTTTTCTGATACAATAGCAGATGCAGTCTGAAACATACAGGATTGTGTTTACAAACAACAAAAATGCAGTGCATTATTAGCAAGTAAAACCAACTTGTGGAAAAGTTACATTGTTTATTATTGTAACA
Organism: Rhincodon typus; assembly: GCF_021869965.1. NCBI lineage: Eukaryota > Metazoa > Chordata > Chondrichthyes > Orectolobiformes > Rhincodontidae > Rhincodon > Rhincodon typus. The sequence goes on along the minus strand of NC_063353.1, from coordinate 18,624,821 downwards.
AGAGTGTTCTAAATAATTGGTTTGCATATACAGTAAAACTATTGTTTTGCCAGAAATAAAAACACAGCAAATTCCTTTTTGATGGCAAGTTCAGTTTTCCAAGAACTGTTGACGCACATCAGAAGCTGCTCTTATCTAGTATTCACTTTGTGTCACCATTATCGATGAATAGCTTCTGAACCATATGCTTTCGAACTTGCATAACAAGCTTTACGGCACTTTATTCACTCCCAGGATATTGGACTTGCTGGTGAAATGAGAATTTATTGTCTGCATCTAAACTGCCTACAAGATGTGGGTTCTGTGCTACCTTCTCCAATTCTGAAGCCTTTGATCATAGAATAGAATCCCTACAGCGTGGAAACAGGCCATTCGGCCCAGCAAGTCCACACTGCCCCTCTGAACAGCATCCCACCCAGACCCATTCCACATGTCTAACCCACCTAAACCTAAACATCCCTGGGCACTATGGGCAATTTAGCATAGCCGATCCACCTACCCTGCACATCTTTGGACTGGGGGAGGAAACGGGAGCAAACCCACGCAGACGCAGGGAGAATGTGCAAACTCCACACAGACAGTCGCCCGAGGCTGGTATCGAACCTGGGTCCCTGGTGCTGAGAGGCAGCAGTGGTAACCACTGGGCCAACATGCCGTGTGAAGGGTTTGAAGCAAACCCAGCTACGTGTTTTCCCAACTCCAGGATGAAATCTGGCCTATAAGGTCACCATTTGAAACAAGAGAGATACTGCAGTTGAGTAGTTTATGTGGATTTCAGTCAGTGCAGCGCAGCTGATGTAGCTTATATGGATTTCAGGAAAGCTTTAGACAAGGTCCGACATGGGATGCTAATAAAGAAGGCAAAAGTACATAGGATTCAGATTAACTTGGTAAGATGGATCCAAAATTGGCTTAGTGATAGGAGACAAAGGGTGGTGGTAGAAGTTGTTTGTGTGATTGGAGACCAGTATCCAGAGGCGTATCAAAGGGATCACTGCTGGGTCTCTTATTATTCATGACACAAATGATATAGATAAGAATATGCGGGGGGTGGTGTGTACATGATATTGAAGTCTGAGGAATGACATGAAGATTGGCTGGGTGGTTATTAGTGAGGAAGGTGTGGACAGGTTGGTCACATGGGGAGTGACCAATGTAATTTAACCCTGAAAAGTGTGAAGCTTGTACTTTGGAAGAAGAATCTAGACAAGGGAGTACTCAATGAATAGAAGTACACTAGGACGCTCAGAGGAACTGGGGGATCTTGGGGTGCTGATCCACAGATCCATGAAGGCAGCAGGACACGTTAATAGGATGGTTAAGGCAGCATACAGGATACTTGCCTTGTGGCATAGCTGATAGGAGGAAGGAGGTTATGTTGGAGCATTGTGTACAGTTCTGATCACCACACTATAGGAAGCATGTGATTGCACTGAAGGGGATGCAGAGGAGATTCATCCGGAAGTGCCTGGGATTTTAGCTACGATGAGAGTTTGATTTGACGCAGGTTGTATTCTTTACAGCAGAAAAGGCTGAGGAAAGGACCTGATTGAGGTGCAGAAGATTATGAGGGGCATGGACAAAGTAGATAGGTAGCTGTTCTTCTCTTTAGATGAAGAGTTAATACTGAGGTACATAATTTTAGGGTGAAGGGCAGAAGGTTTATAGGGAATTTGAGGAAATGTTCACCCAGAGGGGGATGGAAATCTGGAATGCACGACCTGGGAAAGTAGCAGAGGCAGGAAACCTCAACCTTTAAAAAAGGTATGTGAATGAGCACTTGAAATGCCACATCACCCAACACTAGGGGCCATGTGCCGAAAAGTGGGATTAGTGTAGATAGGTCAGGGCAGAATTGATGGACCCAAAGGCCTCTTCTGTGCTGTATGACTCTGTGATTCATGTTCTCAAGTTCTGAAAAAGATTCCACATACATTTCTAGATGCTGAAGGTGTTCTTATTACAGTAGCTGCAGTTTTAACATTTCAAGGTTCAATAACTTACTTTCCTGAAACAGTTAATACTGTAATTAGCCAATTTCCTAACATGTTGCATTTTAGTCTAATTTATAATACAGTAATGGCTATAAAATTAACAACTTCTTGAAACAGAAAGAAAGTAAAACACACCTG
>NC_063353.1:18613553-18622189 GCF_021869965.1 Rhincodon typus | reverse complement strand
TACACATTCTGTAAACTTTTCTTTCACCCCCACCCCTCATCCTAGTTTCCTTTTTTTGGGATCTGGTAGCTCAACAATCAGCCTAAACATCGAAAATCAAAGACAGGAGAGGAAACAAAAGCTGAAGTGAGTTTAGAGTGAGGGATAGGGGGTAGCCAGTTAGTCTGACGGTCCGTCCCAGGTCCGACGGCTCTCATGAAATGAATGGGAGAGACGTCACCCATTAAAAACAACCAACTTAGCAACAATAAGGGACACGTCACAGTCTCACTATCACTGGGGGATTCACTCTCTCCCTCTACCCACACACACAAGCTGCTGTGTCCCGCATTTACTACCTTCCCTCCCCGCCGCTACGGCTGGACAGAATGTCGACTCGAGGCCTGACTTCACCGCTATTTACATTCCTACCCATACACCCCCCGAGCTTCACTCACCAGCTCCGCCGCCATTACCGAGTTTCCACCGAGCGGCGGGGGCAGGCTCTCAGCCTCGACAACCCGCCTGCCCATTGGACCGCCGGCACATGTCAATCAAAGGAAGGCGTGTCGCCCATGAGAGGACGGCAGAGGTCGCGTCACAGATTGGAATGAACAATAGCACGCCGGGATAGGCTCCTTCCTCCCCCCCCCAAATCCCATCGCCTAACCGTGTGTACAGTTCCCGGATGGCTGGTGTTCCCTGGAATTTCCTTCAGTACTTCACTTCGATTGGTGAACCAGTAGGCCCAATTATCTTCAGCTCCTCCAACACTAAAAACTTTCTATCCAGCTTTCAAGTTCAGCTTCAGCGTCGTGCGTGACTCCTAAGATATTGAAGCAGTCCGTGCCAATAAGTAGTAACGCCTCTGCGACATGTTGATAAGTGATGAGATTCACAGCGTAACACAGTGTGGAACTGGAGGAACACAGTAGGCCAGGCAGGAGAGTTGACGTATCTTCAAAAATGAAGAAGGGTCCCAACCAGAAACATCAACTTTTCTGCTCCCCTGATGCTGTCTGGCCTGCTGTGCTCCTCCAGCTCCACACTGCGTTATCCCTGACTCCAGCATTTGCAGCTCTTACTGTCTGTAAGATTCATAGCGACTGACTGCCCCTGTTCCGCGGCTACATTCGTGCCCGGCTGTAGTTGAAGAGGGAGCACGCGGTGCAGATGACCCCAAGGTAGCTGGAGCGGCAGGTAGTGTTGAGGAAGCGGGGAGCCTGCAGGAGGAAATCGACAGGCTTGGAGAGAAGGCAAAGAAGTGGCAGATGCAATAGAATGTGGAAAAGTATGAGGTTACGCACTTTGGTACGAAGAATAGAGGTGTAGACTATTTGCTAAACAGGAAAAGTTTTTGGAAACCTGAAGCACAAAGGGAATTGGGAGTCCTAGTTCCGGGTTTTTTTAATGATAATATGCAAGTTCAGTTACCAATTAGGATGACAAATGTAATGTTAGCCTTCATTTCAAGAGAACTGGAATACAAGAGCAGGACTGTACTGCCGAGGCTGTTTTCAGGCTCTCTAGTTAGAATATTGCAAGCAGTTTTGGGTCCTGTATCTAAGGAAGGGTGTGCTAGTGTTGGAGGGGGCCCAAAAGATGCTTACAAAAATGATCCATGGGATGATGGGCTTGTCATGAGAAATGGGTCTGTCCTCAATGGAGTTCAGAAGAATGGGGGCGGGCGGAGGAATCTGACTGAAACGAACAGAATACTGAGAGGCCTGGGTAGATTGAATGTGGAGAAGATGTTTCCACTTGTGGGAGAGACTAGGATTTAAGGGCACAGCCTCAGAATGAAGGGATGGCCCTTTTAGAACTGAGATGAGGAATTTCTTCAGCCAAGGGGTGGTGATTCTGTGGAACTCATTGCCACAGAGAGGAGGCCAAGTCATTGAATGGTTGAGCAGACCCGACGGGCCAAATTGCCTAACTTTTGTTCGTCTGTCTTATGATGTCTACCATTTATCATGATGCCTTTACAGAGAGATTAGCACTGGAGAGGGTAGAGGACTTTATTTCCCCTTTCAACTCCATTTTGATTTAGCATCTTTCCCCTCGCCCTAACCTCTGGTTGTATGCATTGCCCTTAACGGTCTTTGCACATAAATTATTCAATTGGCAAAACAAAAATGATTTGCTGGTGGTCATCAATAAATTTAAAAAAAGTCATGGGTGATTTTGTTGAGGGTAATAAAAGAAACGTTCAGTTCTGTGTAACAGCACTTTTGGATATACAAGACACATGTAAAAGGGCTAGGCAATGGCCACGTCCAACCACTGCCAGACCCCCACCCCTTGACATTCAGTGGCATGATGGCTAATTAATGTTCACGGCATCGCCTCGAGCTGAAAATTAGACAGACAATAACATAATGTGATTAATAAACAGGTCAGTGGCTATGTACTTTAAGTAATTCATGACCTGACTTCACAATGTCTGTCTATCACTTGCATGGTGAGGTATTTGATGGATTAGTTGTCCTGTACATGAAAGAATGTAGCAGCAACAAACCCAAGAATTCAACACCATCCAGGACAAAGTAATTTGCTTGATTGACACTGTGTTAAACATTCAGTCTCTTCCATTGGTGCACAGTGCCAATGTTGTTATATCATCCATTGTCACCATTACTGAGATTAGTTTTCAATTTCATAACTGTTAAATCGTCCATCAACTGCCATGGAGCTTTCACCTGGGCATATAGATTACTAGTTCAGTGACATTACCAGTATGCTACTATCTCTCTCATTAGATATTCAGATACACTAGCAGTACATCAAGCCCTGCATCCATTTCTTCTAGGGTTGTTTTCTTCATTTCATTTGGATGAAGCTCTTTTCCATTGTACTTTGGCATTGAAAATTGCTTATTTGTGTACTGTTTCAGAAAAAAACAAAATATTTAATTGAGAAAGGAAAGGGGAAGGAGAAGATAAATTTCAAATACATCAAAAATGTAACCAGGTGAGTTTTTTCAAAAACATGTTTTTGCAAGGTGTGATGAAGTAGATTCGGGATATTGCAGGGATTGAAGGATTGCCCACTGGTGGCAGAACAGGAAAATTGCAGATCAAGCAAATAGCCAGCACGAGAACAGCATAACTATTTCAATCAAACTATTCAGATGTGAAATACCAGCAAGACAGGTAGGACTTGAATCTGGGCCTGTAATCCCAAAGGTACGGACACACTGTGCTGCAAGACCCTTAAATCTTTTGTAATGTTTCTGCTTCATTTTGAACCAAGGATGTTTTGTGTATCAGGTAAATGTTTAACAACTGCATTACTGAAAGACAGCACATCAGACGAACACATACTCAGACAAGATCATGGAAAGTTATTGGGCAAACTGTAGAAGGGTTTGAAGACTATGACTTAGGAATTCATATTCTTGGAGATTTGAGGCCTCAGGAACTCAGTGAAGTAGGGTTAATGGGCATTCATAATCTAATACTCAATGCTGTTGGGACACAGAATCTGATTAATTTGACTCTGCAAAGGATGGAAAGAATTTTCCTTTTGAGTTTCAGTAGTGAAGTTACTTAAGCAAGAGGGACAAATTACCAAAATTGAACCAGACATGAAGGGTGACCTAGATATAGTAGATAACTTGGGCATTTTGTTTTTTTTTATTTCATTGGTGTGGATGTCACTGTCATGGTCAACATTTATTGCTAAATCTTAACTGCTCTTCAGAAGGCAAGGATAAGTTGTCTTCTTGAATGATTGGCTTGCTAGGCCATTTCAAACTGCATTTATGTGTCACGCATTGCTATGACCCTGGGGTTACATAAAAGTCAGATCAGTTAATGTTTCTCCCCCTCAAGGACATTAGTGTATTACATGAGTGTTTATAACAATCCAGTAGTTTTCATGGACATGATTAATGACATAAGTGTTTTTATTTCTAGATTTATTTAAATCTCCATTTTATGTGGTTAAATTTGAACTCGGATCTCTGCATTATTCAGTTAGGCCTCTGGATTAATAGTCCAGTAACGTAAAGGGGGGTGATGACCTAATGGTATTATTGCTGGACTGTTAATACAGAGACCCAGATAACATTCTGGGGACCCAGGTTCGAATCTCACCATCGCAGATGGTGGAATTTAAATATCTAGAATGAAGAATTTAATAATGACCGTGAATCCATTGTTAATTATCAGAAAAACCCATCTGGTTCACTAATGCCCTTCAGGGAAGGAAACTGCCATCCCTACCTGGGGATGTTGTCATACCTACCTGGTCTGGCCTAGATGTGACTCCAGACCCACAGCAATGTGATTGACCCTTAACTGCCCTCAGGGCAATTAGGGATGGGCAATAAAGCCAGCATACCCTCATCCTGTGAATGAATAAAGGGGAAAAAACACTATGCTATCCTGGGCCTCCTCCAGTGTCACAGTGATGACACCTGTAAACTGGAGGAGCAACACCTCGTATTCCACCTTGAGAGCCGACAGCTGATGGCCTAAACGTGGATTTCACCAGTTTTAAAATCTACCCACCCCCAGCCTCATCCCATGTCCAAGCCTGCCTCTTTGATATGACACAACCTGTCCATCTTCTCTCCCTCCTATCCACCCCTCCCACCTCACTGACCAATCCCCACCACTCCCTACCTGCACTCACTTATCACCATTCCACTTATCTTCCCCAGCCCCATCCCTCCTCTCTATTTATTTCTGAACTCCCTTCCCCCTCCCCATTTTTGAAGAAGGGTCCCGACCCAAAAAGTAAACATTCCTGCTCCTCTAATGCTACCTGACCTGCTGTGTTTCTCCAGCTCCACACCGTGTTATCTCTGACTCCAGCATCTGTAGTTTTTGCTATCTCTCACCATGCCACCATATTCTGGATAATGGAACAAATGTCAAAATCATGTCAATGTTGAAAGAAATTAAAAATGATTTACTTTTGTTGATGTGATGCAGGAAACGTTGAAATAACAAGCATAGTGTGGATTAATGGTGGATTGAGGGAGTTAGCTTGCATTCGGTTTCATCAGCATTCGGATGAAAGCTTTTTGTAGATAACATTTCCAATGGATAGCATATCCCTGCAACCTGGTACATATATATGTTTTAGGAAACTGAACTACATCCTTGTGAAGACCTGGCCAGTCTCATTGTCAGTTCTGATATGTTCTTAATATAGGGTAGTGTGTTAGGGCATACTGTGTTCTCTTGGCATTGGCTATCTAGTAGACATCTGCAAATGAAGTTGTTGGGAATCCGTTGTTAGCAAAGACCTTAAATAGGTGCTCTTCTTCATAGTTCTGGCGTGTTGCATTGAATTGTGGCCCATTTGAATAGTGTCCTAACACAGCTTTTTTTTTGTGGACGTTGGGGTGATTGCTGTGGAAGTTGAGGATTTGGTCATTGTGGGTTGCCTTCCCATATTCTGTGGTTTGGAACTCCCTGTTGGTCATTCGTTCTACCCTGATGTCTAGAAATGGAAGTTGATTGTTGTCTTCCTCTTCTCTCGTGAATTTGATCCCGCTGAAAACGTTGTTGATGAGTTGGTGAGTCTCTTCTAATTTGGTGTGTTTAATGATGACAAACGTGTCGTCCCCATATTGGATCCACAATTTTGACTGTTTGAGGGGGAGGGTAGTGCATTCCATCCTTTGCATGACTGCATCTGCAATAAGTCATGGAATGGGTGACCCCATAGGTGTGCCATTGATTTGTTTGTATATTTGGCTGTTATTTATTTGTACGTGCTGTGATCTTCTGGATCCCTACATTTCTTGCCATAGGAATTTCATGGGCTATCTTTTACATTTCTTGATATCTGATCACTACCACCTTCCATTCTTAATCCACAGGTCTGTTAAGAGATCTCCACTTTCTCAACAGAATCCTATTTTTCATTTAGTAGCACTGCAGAACTCTCACCTTCAACATCTGTTTGAACTAGATTACTGTACTAAATCCTGGAATGGTTTGATCAGAGAAGGCTGAATGAACACTTCCTTTGAATTATCTAAATTCCCCAAAGAAATTTTCACATAGCTAAATATCTGTCCATGGTTATTAAAACTCTGCCATTCAAGTGACTCTGGTGGAAAAGCCATACATTTCACCAACAAGATCTGGTGATTTCTAAAAAATGGCGATGGGTTTGCCTGCCTCATTTAGGAAATAAAGAATGGCTTTTCCTTTTGAATCCCCTACCACTCTCAGGTAGTTTGTTTAAAATACTTTCTTGACATCAACAGCAAAATGCTTAATTTTCCATCAAGTGTTGAACAATACGATACGATACTTGTGAGTGAGGACGGAGAAGCCTATTAGCATGATTTATCACTCATTAATATGCTCCTTATTTCTTAATCATGCTTCATTATTGTGCAGTTTCCCATTCAACCACACATTGGATAGAAGCTAGACTCAGAGTTCCTGACATGAAAGTCAGAGCAGTAACCTGACACCTCCAGTCGCTGATTCCTGTCACATTGTTGACACTGAAATAACTGCACAGAGGCCAGTATCCCATCACCAAGTCACCCTGTATTGTTGGCTTGCTCACCGAGCTGGTTGATTATTGTACAGACATTTTGTCACCATGCTCGGTAACATCATCAGTGTGGCCTCCAATGAATTGGTATTTATACGATCCGGTCTGTTAAGTTGGATTGTTTCATTTCCAGTTCTGTTCTGCATGGGTTTGTATAGGGGGTCTAATTCCACATGTTCGTTGATTGCAGTTCGGTTTGAAAACTGGGCCTCTAGGAATTCCCATGCATGACTGTCGTTGGCTTCAGCTAGGATGGTCACGTTCTCCCAGTTAAATTGATGGCCTTCATTGACCAAGTGCAGTGAGATCAAGGAAAGTTTCTCATGTCGTTTTGCTGCTAGCTGGTGCTCGTGTATCCTGATGGCTAGTTTTCTTCTGGTCTGACCGATGTAATGTTTGCTGCAGTCATTGTAAGGTATTTTGTAAACTACGTTGGACCTGCATGTCATGGGTATGGGGTCTTTAGTCTTTGTGAGTGTTTGTTGTAGTGTAGCTGTTGGTTTGTGTGCTACCATGATTCCCAGTGGTCATAGGAGTCTCATCAGTTCTGATATGTTCTTAATAAAGGGTAGTATGGCCAGTGTATTGGGGAGTACGGTTTTCTCTTGGCATTGGCTATCTAGTAGGCACCTGCGGATGAAGTTGTTGGGATATCCGTTGTTAGCAAAGCCTTGTATAGGTGCTCTTCCTCTTTCTTGTGTAGTTCTTGCGTGTTGCAATGAGTTGTGGCCCATTTGAATAGTGTTCTAAGACAGCTTTGTTTGTGGACGTTGGGGTGATTGCTGTGGAAATTAAGGATTTGGTCAGTGTGGATTGCCTTCCTACATACTGTGGTTTGGAACTCCCTGTTGGTCATTCGTTCTACCCTGATGACTAGAAATGGAAGTTGATTGTTGTCTTCCTCTTCTCTCATGAATTTGATCCCGGTGAAAACGTTGTTGATGAGTTGGTGTGTTTCTTCTAACTTGGTGTGTTTAATGATGACAAACGTATCGTCCACGTGTCAGATCCACAATTTTGGCTGTATGAAGGAGAGGGCAGTGCATTCCAATCTTCAGTGACGGCCTCTGCACTAAGTCCTGAAATGGGTGACCCCATACGTGTGCCATTGATTTGTTCGTAGATTTGGCCGTTAAAGATGAAGTGTGTGGTGAGGCGTAAGTCCTGTAGTCTGAGTATGTTGTCCTTGCTGATGGAGATGTTTGGATTCAGCGTTCCTGCTGCATCTTGTAATGTGGCAAGTGTTTCTTTGGCTAGTGGTATGTCAGTGGATGTGAATAATGCTGTGATGTCGAAGGATACCATAATCCCATCGTCGTTGATTTTAAAGTTCTTGAGGTTGTTAAGGAATTCCTGGGTTGAGTGGATGGAGTGGGGTGATCTGTTGACCAGGTGTTTCAGCCTCTGTTGTAGGTTCTTAGCCAGTTTGTGTGTAGGTGTGAGGGCAATGTCTGGTTTGTGTACTTTGGGTAGTCCGTAGAAGTGGGGGGTATTCGAGCCTTCTGGTTTCATTTTCATGTAGTCTGTCTTGGTTATTTGTCCTGCATTTTTTCAACTCCTCAGCGTTTAGGTGATCCTGTTTGCTGGCGACGGTGTTGGGTCTATCTCCACCTGTTGGTAAGTGTCTGTAAGCAATGCCTGTGCTTTCTCAATGTAGCCCGATTTGTTCATAATGATGGTCATGCACCCTTTGTCTGCTCGTAGGATTATGATGATCCTGTCTTTCATGAGTCCTTCGAGTACTTTTCTCTCCGATGTGTTGAGGGTGTCCCAATCATTCCTTCGGTTCAGTATAGGGAATGTAGTTTGTCTGATTGTTGGTGTGTTTCATCTGTGAGTCCGTTACCTTTCAGTGTAGCTTCCAGACCGGCCATGAAGTCTGTTCTGTTCGCGTCTCTGTGGGTATAGTGTAGTACGACAGTTTTCTTGGTTTCTATAAGCGGTCTGCTGGATAGGTTTCTTATCCATGAGTCTGGTTTGTTGTTGTCCTTATCTTTGTGGTGGATCAGTTTGGTCAGTTTCTCCTGTAGAGACAACAAGGTGCAGGGCTGGATGAACACAGCAGGCCAAGCAGCATCATAGGAGCAGAGAGGCTGACGTTTCGGGCCTAGACCCTTCATCAGAAAAGG
>NC_063353.1:18597189-18608553 GCF_021869965.1 Rhincodon typus | reverse complement strand
CCTACACTCACCTTTACTGGCTCCATCCCCGCCTCTTCGATCTGTTTGTTTCCTCTCCACCTATCCTCTCCTTTATCCCTCTTCTATCCGCCTCCCACTCTCTCCCTATTTATTTCGGAACCCCCTTCCCCTCCCCCTTTTCTGATGAAGGGTCTGGGCCCGAAACGTCAGCCTCTCTGCTCCTATGATGCTGCTTGGCCTGCTGTGTTCATCCAGCCCTGCACCTTGTTGTCTCGGATTCTCCAGCATCTGCAGTTCCTACTATCTCTTCTCCTGTAGAGTGTGTTTCTTCTTTATTCTGGTCCTGTGTTGTTTAATAGTGATAGCCTGTTGCAGGGTCATAGTCCATTGCTCGTCGGTAGTGTTTTGGCATAATGATTTTTAGTTGGGTCAGGACTACAGACACACACAGGAATTTTTAGAAGCCTGGTTTTCAACCCGTGATGCAATCATCAAACATGTGGAATTAGAGCCCATATACAAACCCATGCAGTGCAGAACCGGAAATGACACAACCCAACAACAGACCGGATCATATAAATACCAAGTGGAATAGAACAACATCGCTTCATTGGAGGCCACACTGATGATGTTAGCTAACATGGTGATGAAACGTCTGTGCGATAACCAGCCAGCTTGGCGAGCAAGCAAACAACCTCATCAACAACCCGAGCTACAAATCTTGGCAAGAACCTTAAACACATACCTGTGGAACACGTTCAAAGTAGCCCATCAACGGGAAACCTTCACCAACTGACTGAGCACTACCATGAACAACTTCACTTTCTCCACGAATGCCTCAGGGAACAGGTACTGCCCCACAGCATTAATTAAAAACCCCCACTCAACAACCCAGAGGCATACAAAACAGCTGAACAAAATAGCCGGAGAATGCTACGGGCAACGATCAAGGATGTCGATAACCGGCTCTACAAGTATGAGTGAAAAATTTCATGCCAAAAATCATTATACCAAAACACAACCGAGCAGCAATGGACTACAACCCTGGAACAGGTAATCACCATCAAACAACACAGGACCAGAACAAAGAAGAAATACACTTATACAGGAGAAACTGACCAAACTGCTCCACCACAAAGACAAGGACAACAACAAACCAGACGCATGGATAAGAAACCTATCCAACAGACCACTTACAGAAACTGAGAAAGCTATCCTAATACACGCACTAAACTATAACCACAGAGATGCAAACAGAACAGATGTCATGGCTGCTCTGGAAACTACACTGAAAGGTAATAAAACTCATGGATGAAACATACCAAACCATCAGACAAACTATAATCCCTATACTGAAAGGGCGGAATGAATGGGACACCCTCAACACATCAGAGAGAAAAGCACTCAAACAATACAAGAAAGACAGGAACATCATAATCCTACCAGCAGACAAAGGACGCATGACCATCATTATGAACGAACCAGACTACATTGAGAGAGCACAGGCATTGCTTGCAGATACAGACTTACCAACAGGTGGAGATAGACCCAACACCACGGCTAGCAAACAGGATCACCCAAACGCTGAGGAGACGAATAAATGCAGGACAGATAACCAAGACAGACTAAATGTAAATGAAACCAGAAGATTCAAACACCCCAACTTCTACGGACTACCCAAAGTACACAAACCAGACATTGCCCTCACACCTACAGTCTCCTTACCAGGCACACCTAAACACAAACTGGCCAAGGACCTACAACAGAGACTGAAACACTGGTTGACAGATCACCCCACTTCATTCACTCAACCCAGGAATTCCTTAATAACCTCAAGCACATTAAAATAAACGACAATGAGATTATTGATATCCTTCGACATCAGAGCACTATTCGCATCCATTGACATACCACTAACCAAAGAAACACTTGCCACATTACAAGAGGCAGCAGGAACGCTGAATCCAAACATCTCTATCAGCACAGACAACATACTCAGACTACAGGACTTATGCCTTACCATACACTTCATCTTTAACTGCCAAATCTACGAACAAATCAATGGGGTCACCCATCTCAGGACTTATTGCAGATGCAGTCATGCAAAAACTGGAATGCACTACCCTCCCCCTCAAACAGTCAAAATTGTCGATCTGATACGGGGACAACACATTTGTCATCATTAAACACACCAAGTTAGAAGAGACAGACCAACTCATTAACAACGTTTTCACTGGGATCAAATTCACGAGAGAAGAGGAAGATAACAATCAACTTCCGTTTCTAGTCATCAGGGTAGAACAAATGATCAACAGGGAGTTCCAAACCACAGTATATAGGAAGGTAACCCACACTGACCAAATCCTCAATTTCCACAGCAATCACCCCAACATCCACAAACAAAGCTGTGTTAGGACACTATTCAAATGGGTCACAACTCACTGGAACACACCAGAACTACGCAAGAAAGAGGAAGAGCACCTATACAAGGTCTTTGCTAACAACAGATATCCCAACAACTTCATCCGCAGGTGCTTACTAGATAGCTAACGCCAAGAGGACACAGTATGCCCTAACACACTGGCCGTACTACCCTATAATCAAGAACATATCAGAACTGACAACAAGACTCCTACGACTACTGGGAATCATGGTAGCACACAAACTCATAGCCACACCATGACAAACACTCACAAGGACATATAGGACCAAGACAACAAGGTGCAGGGCTGGATGAACACAGCAGGCCAAGCAGCATCATAGGAGCAGAAAGGCTGGCGTTTCGGGCCTAGACCCTTCATCAGAAAATGATGATGTCTAGGCCTGAAACGTCAGCCTCTCTGCTCCTCTGATGCTGCTTGGCCTGCTGTGTTCATCCAGCCCTGCACCTTGTTGTCTCGGATTCTCCAGCATCTGCAGTTCCTACTATCTCTGATTCACATATAGGACCAACGTAGTTTACAAAATACCTTGCAATGACTGCAGCAAACATTACATCAGCCAGACCAGAAGAGAACTAGCCATCAGGATACACGAGCACCAGCTAGCAGCAAAATGACACGATGAACTTTTCCTGATCGGACAGTGAAGGCCATCAATTTAACTGGGAGAACGTGACCATCCTAGCTGAAGCCAACCACAGTCATGCATGGGAATTCCTAGAGGCCTGGTCTTCAACCCATAATGCAATTATCAAATGTGTGGAAGTAGACCCATATACAAACTCCTGCAGAACAGAACTGGAAATGACACAACCCAACTTAACAGACCAGGTCATATAAATACCAAGTGAAGTAGCACAACATCACTTCTTCAGAGGCTGCACTGATGATGTTACCTCACATGGTGATTAAATGTCTGTTCAATAACCAGCCAGCTCGGCAAGCAAGCCAACAACTTCATCCACAACCTGAGCTACAGATCTTCACAGGAACCTTAAAAGTGTGCACAGTACAGGTAACCATGCAGTTTTTTTTAATATACTTTTTCGCTCGTCCACCACCAGGAACAACACCATGTGACCAAAGAACCAGTAGCAAGCCGAGACCCCTGAGGACAATGCCTGTATGAACATCGAAAGAACTGCGGATGCTATAAATCAGGAACAAAAACAAAGTTGCTGGAAAAGCTCAGCAGGTCTGGCAGCATCTGTGAAGGAAAAAACAGAGTGAACATTTCGGATCCGGTGACCCTTCCAGTTCTGAGGAAGGGTCACCGGACCCGAAACATTCAGTCTGTTTTTTCCTTCACAGATGCTGCCAAACCTGCTGAGCTTTTCCACTAACTTTGTTTTTGTCCCTGTGTGAACATCTCCTGTTAATATTGGTCAGCCAGTGCCTTCTGATTGGTTGGTCAAGCAGTGCCTCCTGATTGAGGTTGTTAACCAGGACCAACAAGGACCTCGTAGTCAATGAGTTCCAGTCACTACAGACACCCTACACCCAATCCGTGGACCTCAGCATTCGACATATACCAGCCTCACTGCATCATCATAACATATCTGCAATGCAATTACAGTTCAATTCTGCACTTCAGTGCTGTACCGCAAGGAGACTTGGTGAAGCTCACCGATCAGACGAAATTGTATTTCATGCTGCTCACTCACTTTCTTAGTGCCCACTCATTTCCTGCCTACTTCAATGCTCACAGAATCACTGCCTTGCCTTAACTTGCCATCCTTTGCTTTGCCTTTTTGCATTTTGCCCCTCAGCTGGAGCTAACAAGGTCACAGAACTTATATCTTGAATTGTATTTTAGCACAGACACAAAGCCAGACAACTTCTCATGGTAGTCAACAGTCACCGGTTAAAGGGTGGATATGTTGCTGTATGGTAACATGCTCCATTAACTTCACACCTACAACATATGCTAGCAGCAAATGCGCCAGACACACTGTATGTGCTTCAACTCAAAGTCTGAGGAGTGCAGTCCTCAGTCAAGTCGAAAGAGACATCCTTCAGTCTTGAAGGTGGGTGTGGGATAGGGAATCCAAGAACTTAAGTCAAGAACAGACTTCAATATCAGTCACGGGGCAAGGCACAGTCAGTCAGTCACTTGGGTACTCATGGTCAGGATAAGCTTGTGGTTGGTAGGGAAAAAGATATCGGGCACCTCACAACCATTTGGCTCCTTCTGATCGATTTGGGGTCCTTTCTTCCTAGAATGAGGCAAAGGAAGGGATTGACTGAAATGAAAGTGTTTGGCACAGCTGTTAGTGCTGCTGCAGTGTGGAGGCAAGGTGGTGAGGTTCTGAGTGAGTGAGTAGACCATGTAACCATGCAGGCTTTGTAAGGTGGAGGATTCCGTGGCTAAGTGCAAGGGGAAGGACGTTGAATGCAATAGGGAAAATGGTAGAGCATAAGCCTTGGTGGGAGGTGAGTGCAGTAGCAGAGGCAGAGTGAATGTGAGGTGTAAGTAGAGAATATAGTGGGACTTAGCTTGCAGAGTGCATCAGGTCATTGGCCTTCTTACATAGAAATGTGGAAAACAGGAGCAGGAGTAGGCCATTCAGACCTTCTAGCCTGCTCCACTGTTTGATAAGATCATGGCTCATCATTCAACTCAGTACCCTGTTCCTGCTTTCCCTACATCCTCTTTGATCCCTCTCCATCTTCTCTGATCCCTTTAGCCCTAAGAACTATATTTAAGACCTCCTTGAAAATATTCAGTGTTTAGCATCAACCATTTATTTGTGACAGAGAATTCACAGGTTCACCACTCTTTGGGTGAAGAAATTTCCCATCATCTCAGTCTCATAACTTATCCCTTACTCTTAGACTGTGACCCCGGTTTTTGGCCTACCCAGTCATCAGGAACATCCTTCCTGCATTCACCCTCTCTAGTTCTGTTAGAATTTTATGAGATTCCTTTTATTGTTCTAAATTCTGGTGAATATAGTACAAACTGATCCAGTCTCACTTCATACGTCAGCCCTGCCATCCCAGAAATCAGTTTAGTAAACCTTTGTTGTGCTTCCTCCAATAGCCAGAACATCCTTTCTCAAGATAAGTAGACACAGTACTCCATGTGTAGTCTCACCAAGACCTTGTGTAATTGCAGCAGGACATCCCTGCTTTTGTATTCAAATCCTCTGAATATGAAGTGCAAAAATACCATTTGCCTTTTCCACTGTCTGCTGCAGCTGCCTGTTTACTTTCAGCGACAGGTGCACAAGGGTACCAAAGTGTCATTGCACCTCCCTTTTTCTTAATCTTTTGCCATTCAGATAATAATCTACTTTCCTGTTTTTGCTATCAAAGTGGATAAGTTGACATTTTTCAAAATTATACTTCACTTGTCATGCATTTTCCCACTCACTCAACTTAGAATCACAGAATCCCTATAGCGTGGAAGCAGATGATTCAGCCCATCGAGTGAACAGCAACCCACCCAGACCCTGTAAGCCTGCAATTCCCGTGGCCAGTTCACATAACCTGCACCTCTTTAGACTGTGGGAGGAAACCAGAGCACCCTGTGGAAACCCACGTAGACACAGGGACAGTGTGTGAGGGTGGAACTGAATCTGGGTCCCTGGTGCCATGAGGCAGCAGTGCTAACCACCGAGTCACCTCACAGTTCACCTTCATGCCCAGCTTTATGAGAGCTGCAAACCTGGAGATATTAGATTTAGTTCCCTGATCTAAATAATATGTATTGAGAGTAGCTGGGATCCAAGCACTGATCCCTGCAGTACCCCACTAGTACCTGACTACCACTCAGAAAAAGACCTGTTTATTCCTACACTTTGTTTCCTGAAAACCAACCAGTACATTACTTCCAATTGCATGTGGTTTAATTTTACATGTTAATCTCTTAACTGGAACTTGATTGGAAGCCTTCTTTAAATTCAAATAAACTACATCCACTGGTTCCATGTATCAACTCTATCAGTTAAATCCTGTAACAATTCCAGTAATTTGTTGAGCATGATTTCACAGACTGTTTGATCCTGTCACTATTTTCCAAGTGCTGTGCTTGTAAATCTTTTCTATTGGACTCTAGTATTCTCCCTAGCAATGATGTCAGGATGACCAGTGTATAATTTCCCGTTTTCTCTCTACCTCCCTTTTGAAATACTCAGGTGACAGCAGCTAGCCTTCGATCCATAGAAACTGTTTCAGAGTCTATAGAGCCTTGGAAGATGCACCCACTATTTCCAGAATGACTTCCTTAAGTGTTCCGAGGTAGATTATCTGGCCCTGGGGATTTATAGTCCTTTAATGCCATCAATTTCCCTCAAACCAGTTCCTCCCTCCCACTAGACCCTGTGATCCCCATCAGTGTTCTCTTTTATGAAGACAGAACCAAAGTATGTATTTGATTGATCTGCCGTCTCTTTGTTCCTGTTTCTGACTGTAAGAGACCGACATTTGTCTTCATTTATCTTTCTCTCTTCATGTACCTACAGAGGTTTTTACAATCACCTTGTATATTCCCCACAGACTTCCTCTCATGCTCTATTTTCCTAATTTTAATTGATGCTTTGTCCTCCTTTGCTGAAATGTAAACTGCTCCCAATCCTGAGGTCTGCTGTTACTTTTGGCCAATCTTCCTACAATTCTGAGTGTTCCTCCAGACTGTTGAGACTGCACTGACCAGGATAGTGACCCTGGACTAGGCTGGCAGGATCAGGTGTCATCTGTCAGTTCTAGGAGAAGAGGCATCATCCCATTGACCAGTACCTGCAGGTCCCTGTCCACAAAGCAGGGCACTAATTTCTCCTTATCTGCCATGACAGGGGCAAATGTCACAAACTGTGCAGGGCACACCCAGACTGATAGCACTTGACCAAGTCACAATGGCCTCTTAAAGATGGCACCAGCTCCAGAAATCCTGGGATGTCCTGTTAGTGGCCAGTATTTCTGCCTACGGTGATTGGGAGAATCAGGCTAGCATTGGACAAGTGAAGTGCGATACCTCGTTATCGAGACAAATCTAGGACAACAGCGCAAGAAAACTCATTTAGTTTCACATAGAGAAACCCTCCATGAAACTTAACAAAATGCCATTTACCCAATTTCTGGTAAAATTCAGCCCATGAAGAGTCATTTAGGAAGCCTGTACTAGCACAAGTTTCATTAATGTATAAACTTGCTGTCAGCTCATAAAATGTCCATCTTTCGAGTTATCTTCACCACATTCTGATCATCATATACAGGAGGTCATTTAAAGATTTTCCCAATTGCCTATTTTTGCCTCAGTTTTTACAGTTACAAACTAATCTGCATATTTGCTTTAATAAAGCACTGTAACACTTTGAAAGTTAGCAAAATAGTTTCACAATAGACTTAATGCTATGAAAGACTACTGGGTTTACAGCCGGTGATCAGTGAACTAACACAATTGACAAACTTACTTGACCTTGCTAATCTAACTGTTGCCGAAACATAGGGCAATGATAATATTGATAGAAGTGACCTTTAGGAGACAATGTCCCACTTTCAGATTGATGATACGCTCTAGTGAGTTGTATAAAACTAACAAATTAAAGTTGCCATAATCCTACTGGACTGTGCTGTCATTATAGAATGACAACTGGTAATAGTTTAACCTAAGGGTCACATGCCTCAGGCAAGGACAGAGGTTGAGAAGGACAGTCCTTCATGGTAACCTCAGCCGATGCAGGAATTGAACCAATGCTAACGGCATCACTCTACATTGCAAATTGGCCATCCAGCCAACTGAACTAAATGACACCCTGTATATTGTACTACCACCATGCTTACTAGGATATATTCAGAACAGAATTTTGGCAGTTCAGTACTCACCATCCATGAGACACTGTGGAAGAGCAGCAGCAGAATTGCATTCCATCATATCAAAACTCTATACTCCTGCCATTTTGAGTCATGAATTGTGATGACAATTAGAGAACAAACACGGGAAGAATCTCCAAGATCATCTCTATTTTCAGTCATAGTGAATAATGTATCTGCATGCCAAGCATATGCTTTCAAAGCTGACTTGTTTGTCTAAATGGCTGTGTATGGGGATGGTAGTTTTTAAAATTCATTTATGGGATTAGGACATTGCTGGCTGGGCTGGCATTTATTACCCATCCCTAGCTGTCCTTGAGAAGATGATGGTGAGCTGCATTCTTGAACTGCAGCAGATGTGTGCTGTAGGTCGACGCACAATGCTATCAGAGAGAGTGCCAGGACTTTGACTCAGTGACAATGAAGGAATGATAATATATTTCCAAGTCAGATGGTGAGTGGTTTGTAGGGCGGAACGTGCAAGTGGTGGTTTTCCCATGTATCTGCTGCCGTAGTACTTGAAGATGGAAATGGTGGTGGACATGGAAGATGTGTCAAGGACACCTGGTGAATTCTGCCGTGTGACTTGTAGATGGTACATATTGTTGCTACTGAGCATTTGTGATGGAAGGACGGTATGTTTGTGGATGAGGTGCCAATCATGGGAGCTGCTTTGTCCTGGATGGTGTCAAGTTTCTGAGTGATGGTGGAACTGCACTCATCCAGGCAAGTGGGAAGTATTCTATCATACTCCTGAATTATGCATTGTAGATGATGGACAGGCTTTGGGGAGTTGAACAAATTAATTTACAAAACTTGCTTGGTCGAACCTATTTTATAGATCGGGGGAAGCCAGAGGACTCAGGGCATGCTTCATGAAACAAGTTACATATTTTTAAATAAATAAACTAGAATTAGGTAGCAACTTGATAATGAAATTAAACATGCACGGGGACATGTGACATGACTGGATTCTGTTTCACTGTTCTTTTCCTCCTCAAGCTGGGTGTGGTTAAATCAACTTCTTCTATCAAGTTACACAAAATTTAACAGACAACAGGCCAAAACAACTGGCTGGAAGTACAAACTGCCAAAATAAAAATAGACATTTTTGAATGAAGTAAACATCATAAATATAAATCTGCATTTACGTGACCTGATAAACCACTACTTCTCACTGCTCCATGTTTTAAATACCTGCTGTTTCCTTTATATGTGATGCTTCCAATCATAACATTTCCAATAAAAATATCACATATTATGTTGTTTGAAACATTTTCACACAAAGACTGTTTGTACTATCCCATGTTTCAAAAAAAAGTATGAAAAACTGCCCTTTCCAAAATTTATTACAGTATGTAGTGAAACTGAAAAAATAAACCTGTTTAATCAGACCTTTTACCAGCATCTTCAAATTTGAGTAGTACTAACTGTTGAACTATTTTCTTCTACTATAGAGTCCTCTTTTAGAATAAAGGATTTGCAACTAACAACCATCTATAAAACATCGCAAAATATATAAACAAGCAAACAGTGTCACTTCTCCCATTTACTCAGGGGTACAAACTTTTAGGTTGGAAGGCCAATCTGAATAAGACTGCAGGAAAACTGGAACTCTGGTCATCTGATTAATTTGGCAAAAGTTATCAGATGAATCACAAAGAGGACACATAATTTTCTACAGATGTGGAATCATTTTTTTGATTCTTTTGTAATATAGAATTTGGTAGGACTAGAATTGTTATTAGAACAAAATACTTTAATCAATTTCATCTGTGATTCATCTTTATTGGTAACCATTGGCTGACCAGCATTTATAATCGTAATAGGCAGCATTTGCTCTGTTTGTCACCCAATTGTGTTCTGGACAATTCAAGAATTATTTATAAAATTATTCTTTATCCAGTGATTCGTACATTTAGATCTTCCAGACAAAATCTTCTACAATACAAAAGCAAAGTACTGTGGATGCTGTAGACCTGAAATAAACACAATGCTGGAAAAATGCTCAGCAGTTTGGCAGCCACTGTGGAGAGAGAAACAGAGTTAACAGTTCAAACCACTATGACACTTCTTTGGAACTGAAGAAAGGTAGCAATGTGATTGTTTTTTTTAATGCATTTGAAAAAGTGAAGAGGAACAAGTGGAACAGAAGGGAAGGTAAGGGAAAGGTTATAGTCTGAGGGAGATTCAAGATTAATAGTGCCATAAAACAAAAGGCAAACAGAATGGTAATGGTTAGAGTTCCAAAGTAAATGTTAACAGGTGACCAAAAGTCAACTCTGACAGTCAACAAAAATGTGAAAACAGGAGACAGATACATTTTCCTACATCATAATCAATCTCCCAAGGTTATGCCCACACATTTAACCAATCTATATCCCTCTGTAGACTCCTTGTATCCCCCTCACTACTTTCTTTCCCACCGATTTTCCCTGGTGCACTCTAGTTACAGGTTGCCATCAGCATTCCCCCTAATTAGACCTGAGGTCTGCGCATGGAAGTGACTTCCAGAATCGATGGCAATGCTGTGAATGCCATTGGCATACCAGTCGCCATGTACAGACCCTTGGCTACACATCCACTCAGCTCAGAAGGAACATTGGTTGCCATCCTGCAAATGTCCCCTTTATTCCAACTCTCTGTCTTCTATTAGTTAGCTAAGCCTCTGTCCAGGCCCATACACTACTCCCAACATCATGGGCTCTTATCTGATTAAGTAGCCTTACATGTGGTACCTTATTGAATACCTTTTGGAAATCCAAAAGTATAATATTCACTGATTCTCCTTTAACTGCCCGACTTGTTATCTTTATCAGGCACGAATTCCCCTTCATGAAGCCCTGTTGACTCTGCTTGATCATATTATATATTTCTAAATGCTCTGCTATTACATTTTCCCAATGATAGATGTTAAACTAACTGGCCTATAGTTGCTTGGTTTTTTTTGCCTCTTTTTTTGAATAACGGTACTACAGTGGCAGTTTTCTAATCCTCTGGGACTTTTCCTAAATCAAAAGATTCATGGAAGATTACTACCAGTGCATCCACTGTCTCTGAAGCTATTTTCTTTGAAATCTTCAGATGCAATCCTTCAGCGACAGAGGACTGAAGGTCTGTGACCAGCGTTATGCCGCCACTATCAGTG
>NC_063353.1:18546689-18596689 GCF_021869965.1 Rhincodon typus | reverse complement strand
TCTACATACTAACTAATGTATCAAGTTATCCATATACCTCTGTTCTGTGGAGTTCTGCAGTTCTGCACACTTATTCCACTTGCTAAGAAGAATGTGAGACATAGCAAGACGAGTAGGCTAATGGCTGTGCTATTTGAGAAGATCTGCCCCAGGCATTAACTGCTCTTTTGTGCAAGATCATCAAAGCCCTCACCTCATTATTGTTTCGAAAATCTGTGTACCTCTTCTTTAAGTACTTTGTGTTTTATCCTCCATGACTCTTCAGGGTAGAGAATTCCAGACAATCATTACCCCTCAAGGAGAAGAAAATTCCTTTGCGTCTTGGTTTTAAATGAATATCCGCTTATTCTGTAACTATGTCACTTAGTCTGAGATTCCCCACTAGTCGAAAAATCTTCCCAAAGGCTGCTCTGCCAGATTCACTCAAGATCAATAAGGTCTTTTCAATAAAATCACCCTTCATCGTTCCAAACTCCGAACAGGTCCATTACTGTTTTTGAATATGGCTCAACTGTTTCATTTTAATGGGGTTTGTTACAATTTTAAAATTATTCAATTTTACAATTATTGAGAAATTGGAAGTCAGCATTGCCTCATACTTGCTTGATTGCACAAAAATATAATGAAAACCCAAGAGAGACAATTCTAACTTACTGAGAAGTATTGTATCAAGTCAATGCTTGGTATACAAGTGATAATCAAACTAACGGTATATGAATAAGAAAATCAATGAAAGTAATTGAGACAGAGGTAGAAAGAAAATTATGTGGGATTTATGATATTTTCTTACTTTGGGAAGAATCAACTTATCTATGATCAAATGGCCTTACTCTGACCTGTTAAAGAAGAGATTTAAGGTTTTGGAAACGATGGATCTTAACCATTTATGTTCTAGTTAGGAAAAGAGCATTGTAATTCTTGATGGTATCGAGCAAATGGTCTATTATTGTGGTATTCACATGTGAACTGTAGAAGTAAGTGACATGATGAGGTTTAAATCTGTACGAGTTTGCATTTAAGAAAAAAAACATAATAATCTCACATCTTTTAAGACAAAAATAAGCAATGCAGGTTGTACTTTTATAAACTTAAGAAAACTCGTTCACAAGGTCACTGTCTCCAAAACATTCAGCAAATCAGTATTCTTTGAATCTCATTCAGGCAGCCTGTGATTTGCTTCGAAGAATAATCCGTATCTTGTACCTAAGTAAACGGCTCCAAGGTCAGCTACAGGGAGGAAGCAGGGAAATCACTAAAGCTGCTCAGAGTCTCAATGAGTTGGGTAAGTAAATAAACCTTTTAGCTGTCTAAAAAGTTAGTCACTGGTTCTACTAAGTGCTTTTAACATTGTTATGTGATCTATTTCAAAAAGGAGACTATTGGAATTGCAGCAGTGTCATCAACTCAATTTCATTAAACGCAACAGTCTGTGTAGATATATTTTCCTCCCCACCACCACCTATTAGGGTGGCACAGTGGCTCAGTGGTTAGTACTGCTGCCTCACAGTGCCAGGAACCCGGGTTCAATTCCACCCTCGGGTGACTGTGCAAACTTCACACAGTCTCCCCGTGTCTGCGTGGGTTTCCTCCGGGTACTCCGGTTTCCTCCCACAGTCCAAAGATGTTCAGGCTAGGTGGATTGGCTATGCTAAATTGCCTGTAGAGTTCAGGGATGTGTAGATTAGGTGGGTTGTAGGGGAATGGGTTTGGGTGGGATGCTCCAAGGGTCGGTGTGGACTTGTTGGGCCGAAGGGCCTGTTTCCACATTGTAGGGATTCTATGATTCTATTCTATGAACTGTATTCCACCTTGGGAGCCTACAGCCCAGTGGCCTAAATGAGGATTTTACCAGTTTCAAAATCTCCCCGTCCCTGGCCTCATCCCATGACCATCCCCGCCTCCTTGACCTGACACAACCTGTCCATCTTCTCTCCCACCTATCCGCCACTCCCATCTCACTGACCAATCCCCACCACTGCCTACATGCACTTGCCTATCACCATCCAACCTACCTTCCCCAGCCCCACCCCTTCTCTCTTTGTTTATTTCTGAGCTCCCCTCCCCGTCCCCATTTCTGCAGAAGAGTCCCCACCTGAAACGTCAACTTTCCTGCTCCTCTAGAGCTGCCTGGCCTGCTGTGTTCCTCCAGCTCCACACTGTGTTATCTCTGACTCCAACATCTGCAGTTCTTGCTATCTCAGTCTGTGTGAATACTTGTTTAGTGAAAACTAGGCCTTTCCAGGATAGTAGATATTTGAGAATACAATGATATTATTTTAAAAATCAAGAAAAACATGCTCAGAAAGCAGGAGATCTGAGTTAAAGATTATGGGCTGAAGCAACTGCCTTTTTATAGGATGAAATCTAAGCTACATGTCCTAACATAATAGTTTAAAGTATTTGAAAAAAACGGCAGTGGAATGGCCATTATCACCTCCAAATTTCAGTTATTCAAAATATGACTAGTAGTTGATTTAATATAGAAATAGGAAAAAATGAAAGATAATGAACCTCTGGTTCCACATAAGCCACAGCCCACAGGAAGATTTATTTCCAAGATTAAATTTCCAAGACTCCATTGTATTTAAATTGGCACAAGACAACGGCTACAAGTTAGCAACAGTAGTTTTTTTTCCTGCCCCCCCCCCCCCCCAATAACTGCCGCATACTTCATTAAAAACACATTAATTTACAAGCATCATCTGTGACGTCAAGTTTTACTGGTTCCCGGTCAGCTATGTTATCCATTGTTACATAGAGACTAGAAGCAGGAGTCTGCCATTTGGCCCTTTGAGCCTGCTCTGCCATTCAACATGATCTGACTGATACTCTCATCTCGACGCCAGTTTCCCACATTCTTCCCATACATTTAGATGCCTTTTAAATCTAAAAAGACGGTTTCTTCATTGAATACATTCAGTAACTTGGCATCTGCAGCCTTCTATGATAGAGAATTCGACAAGTTCACTACTGTTTGAGTGAAGAAAGATTTCCTCATTTTAGTCATAAATAGTCTATTCCCAACTAAAGGAAACATCTGTCCTTCATCTAGTCTGTCCAGCTTTGTTCGAATTTTGTACATTTCATTCTTCTCTCTGATTCTTCCAACCTTTGGTGAATACAGACGCATATAGCCCTGATCTTGCCTGGCAGATATGCCCTCTTACACTAGTGAGCCAATCAGCAGCGACTGTGGGGAGAACTGGCCTGTGAATGGAAGTGCAGTTCCTGTCAAAGGTTGTTAGTTCCATGCATGGTACCAACTTTTTTCTGTTTGGCTGTTCTTTCTTTCAATTTTCCTGGAATCACCTTGTTGGGGTGATATTGCTATCTGGCTCCATGTATTTTGAATGCTGAGAGAGAGAACTAAGTCACTAAGACTAGACTGCAGAGATTAAAAAATTGAATGTCCATGCTAGGGTGAAGAAATTTAAAAGAGTTAGAGGCTTGGTGTGCAAGTAGTAGATTAAATTTGCAGTAGTTTGAAAGTAGACCAAAAAAATTAAACGCCATTTGTGAGGGTTTGGAGATGATCACTGATAGGAAGAAAGTGAAGACTTTCATTGTAGACTTTGTGAGTTCAAGTGAAGGGGTTTGGAAAGGAGACTGACTAGGGGTCAGAATCGTACTTGAGATGGTGATGGCATGAACTCGGGGTTTTCACAGAAGAAAGGAATCTAATGTATTTTCTGCATAAAGCATGGAAATATTTGTACATTTTCCTGATTATTATTAAATCTTAGGTAATTTTAATTTCTGAGTAACAAGATCAAGGTGGGGGTGCAGAACTGTATTTGGAACGATATTGACAAAGCATAGATTGCAGCATGCTGTAAGGTCATTTGACTCATCATGTAAGGCTAAGCCCTTTGAAACAGCTGTCCAATTAATTTCATTCATCTACTCTTCTTCCAGAGCCCTGCTGAAGTTTTCCTTTTCAAGAATATTTATCCAAATTAATTTTATAACTTATTAAATCTGTATTGTGTTAGATTGCAATCCTAATTGATTATTTTTCTCTTTAGCAATGTTCCTTTATGTGGCCTTTAGTTGTCTTCCAATCACTGTGACAAAATATACATGTTAGTGCATGCTTCCTCTAACCTGTGCATCACCCAGACATATAAGATGGACAAGGTCAGGTACGGTTTGGACTAGCTTAAACATCTAGCCATTCAGTAATTACAAAGGTTTTTTTAATAAAGGCAGGGAAAGTATGTGAAAAGAAGATTTTTTTATGTTTAAAAAATGCTACTTTATAGATAGAAATGAAATTGGACCCAACCTGTTTGTTGTTTGAAATTTGAGTTCTGTCACCTCGATAGGTTCTTCATTCTGCCTGAGACGCGAGACAAAGAGGTGGATGGTACTGGCAGTCCCCACCATTCCTTTGACTCCTGGATTGTTAACTTTAGCCTTTTCCCTGTCTGCTACCAGAAACATCTGTGAATTTAATTTTTTATCACCTTCTAAATGCAGTGATAATATTGCTCTCAACTGGTGTTGTTGATTGGCGCATCAGGTAGAAATAATGGCATGTCTCGGATACCTTTTTGTTTTTTGCACATTGTAGCCCCTTGGGCTGACTCTGGCATCCACTGTGTGTGGGCCTCGCTTGATAAGGAGCACCATTGGTCCTTGGTTCCTAGTTCAAGTGAGGAATCCCAACTCTCATTGTTGGAAGCTGGTTCTCTGCTCAGTACTGCTCAGCAACTGAGTGGTGAACTAGCTCCATCATTTTAATCGATGGCGGTCTCTAACATTTGCTGCCTGCACCAATTCATGTTGCCTTCAATGACTGTGAAGGTGACAGTGAAGATTTCCAGTTCAACCAGGTTAGCAGATTATAATAAGAGGTCATTTCAAACTTGCCCATAAAAATTGCAAAATTTAAGAGTTGCCTCATAATATTGGGAATGCAGATCGTTTGTACTTGAAGTCATGTTCTCTCTCGTGGTAACTTTGTGTGAGTTAACATATTTGTGATTTATTAAATATCAATAAACCAAGTCATTTCTTCATTGAAAGATGGTGTAGAAATGAACAAATACTGCAACTAGTGTGGAGCTGGGAAAGCACAGCCAGTCAGACAGCGTCTGAGGAGCAGGAAAGGCAGCGTTTTGGGCCAAAACCCTTTGTCAGGACTGATGCCCAGTTCTGATGAAGGGTTTCGGCCTTAAACATTGACTTGCCTGCTCCTCAGATGCTACCTGACCAGCTGTGCTTTTCCAGCTCCACATTTATTGGCTCTGGCTTTCAGCATCTGCAGCCCTTACTGTCTCCAAATACTGCAACTAGTTTGACCTGTAAGGTAAGTATTTTGAGATTTTTGATTTTGACACCAGACCCTTCTTGCATATTGTTTCTGTCCAGCTTAACATGTCAACTGCTAATAATATTTGCTGCTTTCCAGATTCGGATATTGTTTGAATCTTGACTGCACTGTTGAAAAAGATTTTTTTTTTTGACAGTAATTGGTGTGGATTAGATTAGAATGTGGCTGTTTGCCTTGAGCAGTTTTTAAATTTTCTTCTGTAGAAGCATTTAAGATGATTATATATGCTCACCACTCAATTGCATGAAATATTTAAGCTGACATGCAGTAAAATGTTTTTGTTTACAAGTTCACTCACACTTTAATGAATACATTTATTCAAATTGAGTGGTTCTAGATTTAATCCTAATTATGCAAATTCCATCACTTGATGCAGTGAAATCAAAACACTGTTGATCAGGAAAATCATGAAATTAGATTGTTGATATACCAGCTCCATTTATAATGACAGTCTTCTACCTATTGAGCAAATATTGTGGCTATCTGCTACTTTTTCCATTGCACAAATAGTGATCCCCTCGCACTGCCACCACTGAACAACAAAGAAAACTTGCACCTCAGGTAGCATATTGACCCAGGTCAAGTTTTCAAATAAGAAAATCAAGGAAAGGAATTGAAAGTCATTAATCAATACATTATGTAATGATTTGCTCCCTCAGCCCCTTACCTTGAACAGAGTTAAACCCTTTCCACCTCCCAGATATTAAATCATTTCCTCTCCTATACAGACAAAGTACCACTTAATAGAGACTGAAGTACCACCCATGTTAAACAGAGGTAATAGACCTGCTACTGCTATGACAAAAAAGCACAACACGTTCCATCCACTAAGCAGAAAAGGCATATCCAAAACCAAATCCCAATCCCAACATTTAGGATGCAATTAACAATCTCTCCATATACTGACTGCAAATCCTGCCATAAACTTTATTCTCCAATTATTTCAAAGACTTCTAAATTAAAGATCTTCTAAATTGTAGGAAGTAAAGAAAATTAACTTTGACTCAATGCAAAGAGGGAAAGAATTATATGGAATAGCGAGAATAGTGAAATCATAAAAAAAGGTTTAAAAATAACAAAACAAACAATGCAATAATTATAAATTCATCAGTTTAAGAATGCAATGAACTTCAGTTTGCAACATAAAAACCTTTTCTCCAAATTAAGCTCATACTTGAATTATTCCAGTTCTTCCTTATCCCTTTATCTATTCCATGCTGGATCTTCTGGGAGTCTGGGAGAAGGATGGGGAGGGAAGCGAGGGGAAAACAAGCATTGTTGTTGACATCTCTGCATTATTTATTTAATTGCCTTTCTCTACAGGTATTGATCAAACTCTGTCTTAAAATATTAATTTAACTTGAATTAAATACTGCAACAAACATCAAAAAGTATCTACTATCCTGTGGAAAAAGAAGTTTTTGAATCTCTGACCTTTATCTAAGACTTACAAACTTTGTACCTCAGTCCTCTAGATTCAACAAAAAACATTGGATTAAGTCCGGACTGGAGGGTTTGAGTTATAGGGAGAGACTGAATAAGCTGGGCCTTTTTTCCCTGGAGCATCGGAGGCTAAGGGGTGATCTTGCAGAAGTTTATAAAATTATGAAGGGCATAGGTAGGGTGAATAGCGAAGATCTTTTTCCACGGTGGGGGGAGTCCAAAACTGGAGGACATAGATTTATGGCGAGAGGGGAAAGATTTAAAAGGGACCAGACGGGTAACTTTTGCACGCAGCAGGTGGTGCATATATGGACCGAACTGCCAAAGGAAGTGATGGAGGCAGGTAAAATTATAACATTTAAAAGGAATCTGGATGGATACATGAATAGGAGGGTTTTAGAGGGATATGGGCTAAATACTGGCAAATGGAACTAGGTCAGATTAGGATGTTAGATCGGCACAGACGAGTTGGACTGAACGGTCTGTTTCTATGCTGTATGACTCGATAACTGTATGACTAAGTCAGTTGTTTACCTCAGCTTTAAGTATATTCCCATTATGTCACTATTGCTGACTGCAATGTTGCTTTAATTTACTTTTCGTTCCAGTCTGATTATTGTATTGGCTCCCTCGTGTCTCCTCCTGACGCCTTTTGATATAAACAAATATCAACTATAGACCAGCAAATAGATGTAATTGCATATTTTGACTCTAAACATTTGATCAGTTCTACTGATCAGGTGGTGAAGCAGTAGGTCAGCATACTTGCTGATTATTTCTAGATTGAATTCTCCAACTTGTTTAGTTGATACGTATCTGAAATCTCGTTGAATTACAAAATATCCATATCTAGCACATTTTTCATTTACTTCCTACATTACAGTAATCTGAAGTTAAATCTAAGCTAGAATTTCAGTGTTATTAACATTATGGAAATAGTAAAAGATATAGTGGCAATACTTGTAAAATAGCAGTTATACATCCTCTTGACATTCAATTATTGATATAAATTGAATGTTATCATAACTTTAGGTATTAAGAACTTTTAAGAAAGTAAACATAACAGTCAATATCCATCAACAGAAATCTGATCTGCTGTTAGCCTTGTTTCTTTGTAACATTAATTGAGGGAGCAATGTCAGGCAAGTTGTACAAAGAATCACCTAGCTTTTCTCTGACCCATGGTATCTTTAATATTAACCTTGCTGAATATGTTGTGTTACTTTAATGCCTAATTTTAAAGATGAATTCTTCAATACTGATATGTTTCTCCAGTCTAGATGATTCAGTTAACTGCTTGTATTGGTGTTGAACCCAAAGAATCTGAACCAGGAGCATATAAATCCAAACTGAGACCTGTTTGATACATTGCTTGCTCTTGAAATGGTCCTGTAGTGGTTTGCCAAATCTGGCTTGTGAAAGGAACGACTGTAGAATAATTTATTTAAAATCCTTGACTCTCCAAGTTTGCATGTTTTATCTGATGAAAGGTATATTTTAAATTTTGAACATGTTTGAAAGGGACAAGTACTGTAATAGAATGTTTGTATGTACTAGTTGGATTTGGCTCAGTTATATGAGTCTGGTCATTGATTCGGAAGACTTTGTTACAACTCTAGACGTGTAATCTAAACTGACTCCACGATAGCATTAAAGGATCGACTTGTTCCAGGGATGTAAAAGATTCCCAACGAAGCATCGGGATTTCTGCCAATGTCCGAGCCAACGCACTTGTTTCAAAAACACTGACAAAACACATTCACTGGGTGTTGATCTCTCTTTTTATATGTTGACAATTGACTGCAACATTTATTAAGTAAATAATTGGCTGTGAGCACTTTGGAACATCCTGAGGACACAATAGATGCTGTAATAAATAGTGTTGTTCCTTGTTGCCTTTCACTGTGTTGAATTCAGCCAGTTATAATTGCACCTTGGTTACTGGGAACAGTTCTACAATTAAACAGTAATATTGCAAATTAGGAATAACTTTGTCCTCTTAATCTTTGTGGAAAAGTATTTGGGTTGACCTAAGATTTACTGGTTGTGTCAATCTATGTGTGTAAGTTTGTTTATTGTTACAAGATTAGAATAGGAACTTGTATAGGTAAATGAAAATTATGATTTTTCATACAATTCATATAAAGGTAACTAAAATAATAGTGTTAAATATCTATTGCTGACTGAAACTTGTATTTAAATCTGTTACCATTGACATTTGGATCTCTTAGAGAATGATCCTGTTCATTCAGTTATAGAACCAGTTATATTTTTTCCAATTCCTTGCTCGGCTTGTAGAATTCTTTCCTCCGAGTTATAAGGTCCAAGTTCCACCCCAGGGCTTGAGCACAAAAATCAAGGATAACAGTCCAGTGCAGTACTTGGGGACTACTGTTGGAACTGCTTTCTTTTGGATGAAACTTTTTATGAAGACCCTTTTTTCTCCCTCAGATAATCATAAAAGATCCCATGGTGCTATATTTTGAAGTAGAACAGTATGTGTGGTGTCCTGTCAAATATTTATTCCTTAATTCGTATCACAAAACAAATTACCTTGTCATTATTAGATTGCTATTTGTGGGAGCAAGCTGTGTGCAAATTGTTTGCCATGTTTACTACAGTAAAACAGTAACTGCATCTCAAAACATACTATTCATTGTTTGTAAGACAGCTGAGGTTGTATGTTCGAGGAAAGTGCAATATGAATGAGTTTTTTCCCTCTTTGTATGTTTCTTAAACTTAAAGCGATACAGCATCCACTTTGTGATTCAAAGACCGGTGTTTTTTATGTGTTGTTTTGGAGCCATAACTGTAACCAATGTGAACGTGGTGTTGAAGCTCTAGTTTGCATGTAAATTTTGCTATGTTAAGGATCACGTCTTGATTGCTGAGAATTTTCTGGTAATCTTAATTTTCTCAATTTAACTGTATAAGCCGCTAATAAAAAGAACATACGTGAAGTGCTCAGCAGATCTGGCAACCGAGAGGACTAAACCGTTTAGGACTAAATAAAAGCTGAAAAGAACTGCAGATGTTGGAAATTAGAAACAAAAACAGAAATTGCTGCAAGAGCCCAGCAGGTCTGGCTGCATCTGTGGGGAGAAATCAGAGTTGATGTTTTGGGCTGAGTGACCCTTCCTCAGAAGTTAACTTTGATTTTTCTCTCAGATGCAGCCAGACCTGCTGGGTTTTTCCAACAATTTGTGTTTTGTTTTTGTTGATAGTTTAGGTCTGTGACCATTCATCAAAAGTGAAATGTAATCAGTTTTGAGCAACTGTGACGTGAAGACCAAAGGGAAAGTCTATGATAGGATGGGAAACAGGAGATTAAATGATAAAAGGCAATTTTGTCCCAAGGTAGATGGGAGTAGTAAGGGGAACAGTGAGGAAACAAAAAAATTGTCTATTGTCATTGAGAAAGGGATGAGAGAAAAGATCTAATCAGCAAATGAGCATGAATCAAATTGAGCAAAGCTTGTGATTTAAAACTGTTGCGCTCAATGTTGAATCCAGAATGCTAAAACGTGCCCAGTTGAAAGATGAACAACTCTTCTTGAGCTGGTGTTGGTCACCGTTGAAACTTTTCAGCAGGTTAAGGATAGAAAGATCTGAATAAGGGCAAGATCAGAGAATAGAAATGACGGGTTGATTGGGAACTTGACGTAAAACTCATGAATTGACAGGTATTCAGTAATGTAGTCACTGGATTTGGTTTCCCCAGCATAAAGGAGACCGCTTTGTGAACAACAAATATAGTACGTTAAGATGAAATCAGAAGAGCAAATTGTTGCTTCACTTCGAAGAAATATTTGGAGTTATGGGCTGTGAAAATGGAGAATGTGAAATGAATTTTCTGTGCTTAGGTAGAAAAGTGCCATAAGGAAATGGATGTTGGAGGTGTCTAAGGAGTGTGTCACGGTCTCATGGAGGACACTGTAGAGGTGGCAAAATTAACAGAGGGATTTCCGTTGCATGTGGAGGCTAGTCCAGGCCTCAATCAGGCATTAGATTTTAAGTTGCTTCTTTTTCAATTTTTATTCATTTTGCACTTACTTTGAACCATTATGCTTGCATTACTTCCACATTATTTACAAGTACACTTTTCAAGGAAGATTTCAAAAAACATTACACAATGAGAGAGTACAGACTAAATGGTTTAATTAACAACGGTGAGAGGGTAATTTAGGCAGAAAGGGAAAATCATTACCTTAACTGAAAAATTGAATTAAGCTAAACAGTGCTGTGATAGTCATATGACATAACATTTATAATAATGAGTGACATATTTGCATCTGCAGCAGATAGTTACTTGATTCTCATATTAATTTGATACTTTGGCCAATGAGGTTGTAGACATGCTCACCAAGCTGGTGGGTTTGGCTCCAAACATTTTGTCACCTGCTACGTAACATTGTCAGTGCGCTTCCGGTGAAGCATCGGTGTTCTGTCCCGCTTGTTATGTATATGCCTCAGTTTGTTGGGGTGTTTGGTACCACTTCTGGTTCTGTTTCTCAGTGGTTTATACACAGGGTCTAATTCAATGGTGTTTGTTGATGGAGTTCCAGTTAGAATGTTGATGTACGTTAGAATGATGACTGACAAATGTAAAGGATCCCATACCCAAAAGCAGCAAAACCGGTATAATATACAAAATACCATGCTAGGACTGTGAGAAAAACCACATAGGCCAAACCAGAAGAAAACTGACAATATGGATACACGAGCACCAACTAGCCACCAAGAGACACGACCAATCCTCACTAGTCTCACTACATGCAGACAAGGGACACAAATTCGACTGGGACAACAAATCCATAATCGCACAAGCCAAACAGAGACACGCCAGGGAATTCCTGGAAGCCCGGTAATCTAACCGGAATTCTATCAACAAACACCATTGAATTAGACCCTGTGTACAAACCACTGAGAAACAGAACCGGAAGTGGTACCAAACACCCCAACAAACTGAGGCATATACATAACAAGCGGTACAGAACACCGATGCTTCACCAGAGGTGCACTGATTATGTTACCAACAGGGTGACAAAAGGTTTGTAACCAAACCAATCGGCTTGGCAAGCATGGCTACAACCTCATCCACAACCCGAGCTGCAAATCTTCAGCCAATAATCTACTCACGTCAGTGGAAACTTATCTTTTGACTCATTTATGAATTTTATATGAGCTGTCATTTATTTTTCTCCCCAGTATTTGATGATGAGCCTTAAACCCATATCAATTACTTCCAATCTGTTGACATTTGTGTCTAAATTTGATATTTTATTGAAAATTACCTTTTGTTTCTTTTGTGATTTGACCAGGAGCTGCGGATTACTGGATTGTTGTGGTTGCCATCAGCCTCAATAATTGAGACCACTTTTTTTTTCATCTTGGTTTTGAGGACCTTTTGAAATTTTTGCCTTGCAAATGCATATAGTAGAGGATGGAATACGGTTGTTCCATAAGCCATGATTAGAAAGCACAGTCTTAACTTTACCATTACGTCATCTGGACCTTTATATAGTATGACAATATTAAAAATCGATATAGGTGTCCAGCAAATAAGAAAAGTTGAAATAATTAAAAGGGACATTCGGAAAACCCTTTTTTGTCGTTCCCGCCTTTCACGATGGCGTCTAACAGCTCTTCTTAGGGCAATTATTACTGAGACAGAAGTTCTTACTCCCAGTATTACATTGTGTCCTCTGTTACTGTCTGGTTGGGCAGTAGTTTCATGTTGTATTGTTAGTGGCATGGTCTTTTTTCCTTTTGCTGTTTTCTGTCTAGTTGAAAATCGTGAGCCTATTTTGATGTTCAAGGCTTGAAGTATTTTGCTGTATGTTATCAACATTACAACAGCAGTGAAAATAAAGATGGGAATCTGAATTAGAAGGTGATAATATATTCCCAGTTCATTGTGGTAGACATTTACACCAATGCAAAAGAGTGTATTATTTTGCCAGGTGTTTTCATTGCTTTGTAGACTAACAAAACTGACCTCAATAAAAGGAATTGTAAAAGCACAAAAGGACACAATCCACACTAATGTTAGTAAAGTTATTGCTCTTCCCAAGGTCAAAATCCGATTAGCTGGCTTGACTGAAATGTCATAACGATCCAGTGTGATTGCTAAAACATTTACTGCAGTTGCTACACTAGCAAAAGAAATACAGGCTTCATGAAAATTGCAGATCAAAGCTGTTTTGCTTTCTAGTGAAACAAGAGTGACAATTATTGTAAGAGGAATGCATCCAACACATATAACAACATCCAGTATGTGCAAGTTCATAGTGATTATATTACTGACTGAATTAATCAAGTTTGACTTCATACAGTAAAGTACCAATACTGTCAAGTTACTGCTGAGTCCTAATACAATTTCTAGTATGAACAATCCGGTAAGAGATGCCTGAAAACTTGCTGGGTAAGGAAGAGTCCGAAATGCATTGCCGTTGATATTATGTACCTCATCTTGAACTGTTAAGTTGATTTCTGACTGCATGGTGACTTGTAAAATTAGGTGAAAACACACTCTTTGTAGATAATAGATTTTGATCAATCCTGAAAATGTAAACAAGAGCATTTAAGGATTACTGTGTCATACTAAGTTTTACGAAGGATGATTCAGAAAAATCTTGCCACTATTTTCTTTTTGACCATTATATGTAAACTTTATATAAACTTGATTCAGAATTACTCAGGCTAATACTTTTCATAGTTTGGATTTTTGTTTGTTGGTTGAATGCAAGCCCCTGTCTAAGCCACACACTGTATTAAGTTGGGAGTATATCACCATTCTTCTACTGTTGCTGGGACAAAATCTTGGAACTCTCTTAACAGTCTTGTGAATGCTGTACCATTTGGACTGCAATTGTTCAAGAGGGGAAGTCACCATCAAATTTTTGAAGGCAATCAGTGATGGGCAACAAATTCTGACCTAGTCAGCTATGAACATATCTCATGAAAGAATAAGGTTTTCAAAACAAATAAAATAAATTATTTATTGTTTTTTTTTAAATTAGGAAGATATGATCAATAATAGATAGTATTTACTTTCTGATCACTTCACAAAATTGACAGGTTTAAGAGGGCACATTAGAAATAAGCCTTTGCTTTAAATTTAATGAAAGTGTGAAGGAATTCATAATGTGTAAAATTTAAACATGTATGGTAATGAATATCCAAAATCATTTTTAAGTCATATTAACTTTTTTAAAATGTAAGTCTTGTACCTGAAAGATGCCATGAGCATATTAATGCAGTAATTTATATTTGTATGAATTTTTGCAACTTTTAAAGATGTACATTCTAAGTCATATTATGCATATAGTAGTTCTTTTGCTTCTTCAAAAATAAATATTGGATGAAGTGCATTTTTTTCAACACAATATACCTCAGCCTACCTATTGCCATTGTAATAAAAATGTAAGAGTTGTAAATTTTAAGGTGAACCATTTCGTAGCTGGTTTACAGATGGATTAGCTACTAGGGTAACAGTTACACTTATTACTAAATTACTGTAAGATCTGAACATCTCTCCAAGTAGAATGTACGATCTAAGTACAACATACACCAGCAGAAACACTTTGTGATGTGTTATTTTCAAGATATTGTAAAAATACAAGTTGTTGTGTTCTGTCAAATAGACTGATTAACAGAATTCACAGTAAGATATTATTTCAACTATTCAGTCAGCCCCAGTTATTTTAGTAACAGGAAAAAGATTAAATGGATATTTTGGGGTGCACTTTTCTTGCAAATATATTCTTTAAATCAATGCACCAAGTTCATACCTCCATTTAGATTACAGGTGCATACTTTGGCATTACTGAAATTTCCTATCTCAAACTGCAACTAGTTTCTTAAATGCAAAAGATATACCATTGTGTAGTTTGCTATCAAGTGTACACTGTTGTTATATTACAATTGTATTGAGCAACTTTTTCTTTAATGTACCTTTTTTAACTTTATGTATGGATAAATCTACAAGATGCAAATTCTTAAAGTATTTTCCCAATATTTTAATAAAATATGGTTCTCTAGGCAACCTCTCAAGATGCCTAAGTGGTCAAATGTACCAGATTAGATTTCTAGTGCCATGCAAATCTCATGGCTTCTGAGTTAGCTCATCTCTGCAGCAGTGAGTACATACCCTACTGGGATAGGAAAGAAAATTATTGGTCAAAGGTCCTGCTCTATATCACTGTCTAGTTCCACCTAAAGGAACTAATTGAGTAGCTGTTAGAAAAATAAACATTAATTTCAAATTTTGCAATATTACAAGTGTTGTGTTGCTGCCCTCTTCTGGCCATATTTAGGTAGTAACAGGAGTATTGGAATTAATTACAAGTATTAAATGCTGCAATTATGGGGTGGTTGTGAAAATGAAATTAATATTATGATTTGCTATATCAGCTTTTTTTTTGATTACACCATAATTTTTTGCTAAAACTTAACACATACTTGTGCCTGAATCAAGTAGTTAATCGAGACGCATAAGCAAAAAAATGCTTTTTGGCTTCGTATGAAAAATAGTTTCAGACAAAAGCTCAACATTTTATATGTGGCACCCAGTTCATTTATGCATGAATAATAAGTGTGCACAATCAACTACTCATTTTCGTTTTCTCAGTGAAGTCCCTGAACTCTAAGCCAGCCTTTGCCTGTTCTTTTCATTGGTCATGATATATGTATTCTCAAGATGGTATAGAATTAAATGGGTGTATTTAGAGTTTGAGGTTGTAGACATGCTCGCTGAGCTAGTGAGTTTGGCTGCAAACGTTTCATTACTCTGCTAGGTAACATCGTCAGCTTCACTGGAGGTGCACTGACAATGTTACCTAGCAGGGTGACCAAAACATTTGCAACCAAACGCACTGGCTCGGCAAGCAAATCCACAACCCAAGCTACAAACCTTCTCAAACTTTGCGCTTAGAGTTTATTGCTTGGCAAAATGTATTATCTCAGAGGCTTGGATTTTGCAATCAGCAAAGTGACAGCACTTCCCACTGACTTTGAAAAATCATGTCCGCAAAGATTTTGCAAACTCCGTGCCACGGATTTCCATTTTACTGATGTTAATTTAAATTTGGCACCAACTTGAGGGTATCTCCAAGTGTCCAACTGAAGCAATTTCAAGTAAGCAGCCAATCACATTGAAGAATTCACGTTGATGTTAAGCCCCCAATTAAAATTTCTTTGTGTGAAGTAAAGATTGGGACATGCACATGACTTGGAGTTAACATGAAACTTTTGAAGAATGTCTCAAATCCGTTTCATAACGTGCACCCTGAACTACTCAACTGTGTAGGAATTGGTGATCCCACCAGATTTCTGAAAAAAATAGATTATTTTAAATCTTGGTGCAATTTATATTTGCTGTGATGAAATTTATAAGAATATTGTATGAAAATAATTTTCTTCATGTAACTCGTGAGCTGTATGATTATTTTAGAACAGATGAGATTGAGTTCAGTAGACTAATGTACATTTTCATGATTCTTCCCTTAAGTGTTGTATGTCTCGGGCACAGATATCTGGAAGGTGGCAATTCCAGAACAAGCTAAAATGTCATTGTACAGTTTATGCTGATTATGCTTCTTTAAATTTTCGTAATTACTTGGGCACAGACCTAGAGAAAACAGTACAGAAGTTAACGAATGTAGAAATACATTTCAAAATGAATTGTTTTTACTGTATATTTTAATTGCGAATAGTTCCTTTTGTGGCTTACCTTTTCTCTAGAATTTTCTTTAGCTTCTAAAGCACCTGCCATATTCAAGTTGATTTCAAGAGCCTGATAATCAATTAGGATACTTCATTTGGCATTGGAATAGACTCCGAAACCTAACTATTTGTATTTCCCTACATTGCAACCATTTGAGTTTGTGACTCTTATTTCATGTTGTGAAAAATTTGTACTACTATTCTTTGCAGTTACTAGAATAAATGCCAAGGTATTGGTGCTCCAGCCATTGAAGAAATATAAGCTGGGCTTTCACCATTGATATTGTACACACATTCCATTTCTGCCAGATTCCAGCACCTTTTTGTAGTTTCCTTTTAAATTTCGGTCATGTTTAACATTACTGATGAGTCCCAAACTATGCTATTTAGTAAATACAAGCCGTATATTTCCAGTAATAACAGTTGTTGCACTCGTTGAAATTCTTTAATTGCTGAATATGAATTTTTTTCCTCTAATGAGATTTGAAAGTAGCTTGAATAATTAGGATGCAGAATTAATTTTCCGTAGTACAAAGCCTAGAGTAGGTTACAGGAAATTTAAATAAGCTGTTTACATTGCTGGTTTGCAGATTCCATTCTTGCATTTTTTTTTTGGTTTATTTAATACCTCCTTAAGGAAGTAGCTTTCCATAATGTAATAAAACGGCAGTGAAGATCATAAAAGTATCTCATATTCTTAATGTCTTATCAAGGTCAAACTAGACGATAAAAACATTCAAATTGTTGTGGGTTGCTTCATGATGTTAGACTGTTCCATATTATTTCAAATAAGCTGGACCATTTATGTGACCCTCTTTGGCTGTCATTCTATGAATTGAAATTCAGGTTGCATACTGTAGTTAGTGACATGCATAACATCGGTGATGTGGTCTTGGAATTTCTGCTGCAGTCATTAGGGGGTTTTCTTTGGTATCACGTCCTTAATTTTTTGCTTTTCCTACAAAAAGAGAAAGAACAAACTTGGTCAAATAGTGATGTGCGTACTTTCAAAAAGGTAACTTTGTTCATTGTTAACAGATTGTAATGATTGTATCATGTTTTGTAGGGAAAGAAATTGATTTCCATTCAGTATCATTGTGTTGGGCCCATAATAGAATTCTTGGAACCATAGAAAAATTGTGGCGCAGAAATTCCTACAACCATTCAGCCCATTGTGTGGACCAGAGAGCTGTAACACTAGTATTTTAAGATTCTTTGAACTGCTGTAATTAGAGAATTTGAATCCTGGTTCCCACAATTTTGTGCTTGGCTTAGTCCAAAAAAAATTTGATTAGTCTTGGTCAAGCACCCTGGGAAAGGAAGGGGAACTAGCTGTAAAGGAAACCTTCTCATCACTCACTTGTATCTACAAATATGTTTGAGGAGTGACAGGAGTACTTTATAATATCTCAACATTGCTAAATTACTGGTTGTTGAATGGAAGAAGGTACAATAGAGTAAGACGGGAGGGAGGAAATTTTAAAAATAAAATGGGACATTGTAAAATAAACCAAATATAATGTTAGCAGAAGAATAAATCTCTGTGAAACTGATCTGAAAAGGATAAAGTAATAAAATTGTGTACGAGTGCCAGCAAATTTGTGAATAGCAGTTATCACGTAAATGTGTATGATTTAATCTTTTGTTTCTCTGCTTTGTAATACACATTACAAAATGAGTTTAAAATAATTTGAATATTTTGTGTAAATTAATTGTTAAGGGTAATTCAGTAAATTTAATGTTACAAAAATGTGAAAAATTGACTTAAGTATAAACTTGTCGAAATGCCAGATAAATTTTTATCATTAACAGTTTGGACTAGATTTGCTAATTTCCTTTGGTTTTGTTCATTATACAATGTGGTGAATTCAGTGAATTCAGCTCTATACTTTATATGTTTAAAGATACAGCTGATATATCCACATAAAATTGAAGTAGAGGAAATACAATTTTCCTTTCTGGAAATTATTTGTGACCTATGTAAAACCTGGTTTCAAAATTAAAGTGTTGCTTTAATGCTTGGTCATTTAAAGGACAATAGCATTGACAATAGTCAATCGCAGCTCTTTTAACTTGTTTTCAGAGCTCATTACTCTTGCAAAGCATTTGCAATGTTCCATTATTGGAAAGCAGCATTTGACTGTACTTGTATTTTGGACTGTTCATTTTATTTATTTTATGATGAAGGTTTTAGTATCCTTGCTTAATTTGATTCTTAGAACTTATTTGTGTAACAAAAATTAAAATTCAGAAGATTTCTTCAAATATTTCATTACTGAATTATTTGTGAGAAACATTTAACATTTAATATAAACCAGTTTGTTTATTAGCATTTAATAATGTACATGCCTAGCTACTAAATACGACAGTAAATAAAGGCACCTTACCTTATCTGAAGACCAAAAGCATTCTGTGTGCAAGCCATTTACGGTTGATCCTCTTGGTAATGTATGTACAGTATGTAGAGTAGTGTAAGAATTGTTTCTGAAGCTGATCGTTTAAACAAAACCTGCTGTTGCTGAGATTGCTAGCATATAACTATGATGAGCTTGTGAGCCTATGTCAGTAGGTTGTTGCTTTTCTAAACTGAGAAATCAATAAGCTTCTGAAAATATCCAGTGAAAGTGGCATGTTGCAGCTTTCTGTCTCTGGAGATCACATTCAGTTCTAGCTCTTTGGAGTGGTAAGGCAGTATGAAGTAATTGTGGGCGGCATTCATCAAATGACAGCTTGACTCATTGCTTCTCTTTACTGCAGAGAATTGCAGTGTGTGCATTTGTTTTGATTTGTTAACCGTAATGGATTTGACCAATTCATTGTGCAAAGGGGTGTGTTCTGTTCTTCGTCTGCACTACACTCCCCTCCACCCCCCCCCCCCCCCACCCCCCCCCCCCCCCCCCCCCCCCCCCCCCCCCCCCCGTTTCCCCCCCACAACCTGCACTCAAGTTCAAAAAATACTTGTTTTGATGCCTCAGAAAACGTTTAAAAGACCGAAATAAATTTGGGGTCCAATTGACCGAATCTAAAGAGAAGTGAGCATTGGTAGAAAGTATTTTAAAAATAAATCTAAAGCTAAAATTTTATTGATTTTCTTCTAAAATTAAGCATTTTTAAGCTGTTTAAATATTGTGACCAAGTGTGGCTCATGTTTTTCTTAGTTGAATTTTTATAACACAATTTTATATATTGTGTCTGGGAGATGGTAATTATTTAGCTGAAGATCATTTCATCAATAATTTAGGCTAGTTGCCTAGTTACACAGAGAATATTTTGCACATTTGTTACGTCTCATGATAGGAGGTCTATGTACACTAGATTTGGAAACTTATAATTATTTCATCTTGACCACTACCATGTGAAACCAAGAGTAAAAGTTTTTTTTTATCTGATTTTGAGAGATGAAAATGTTCATGACTGGTAACAATCAAACAAAACGTTATAAATAACCATTTGAATGGTATTGATTGTAAATTTGAATATCACATCGAAAGTGTGATAATCATTTAAAAAAACGTTTTAGTTTTACTCTTAAAGGACATTTTATGACATTTTAGATGCATTAATTGTGTTTCCATAAATTAATCTTTCATTTTAAGGAAGGTTTTATAAGTTTATACATGGGAGTTGATTTGCATTTGACCTGAACTGAAGTAGTAATGTCACCATCTTAGACACTGCGCTGCAACAATTAGATAGTCATGGTTAATAGAATAGAATAGCTGTTAAAAGGATGTGATGTGGACCTCTGGAGATATTAACAATAAATGGCTTTGGTGGTCTGGACTGACACAGGTGAAATCAAAGGCATTACAGAACAGTGAGGTGCTGTCATTTTAAACAGTATTTATAGCACCGAAAGTGGTTCAGCAGGTTCATGCCAGTGTTTATTCTCCACACAATCCATTTCCCACCTATCTTGTCGAACTCTATCAACACGTACTTGTATTCGCTTCATCTTTGTGTTTCTCTAGCCACCGTTTAGTCACCATGATTCAAGCTCTGGTCTCCCTGCAAGTGGAAAGATCTTCATGTCTAGACTGTCAAATCTCTTCATAACTTTGAAAACTTCTAACAGGGCATCTCTGTTCTCTTTCCTAATAAAAAAGAGCCTCAGCCTGTTTCTTGATGAGGCAACGCATTGCAGTGATGTTATTTTGTTTAATGCTTCAATTTAATATAAGCCTATGAAATTTTTTAGTAAGTAATTAAATGGATGGAGTAACATCATGCATGTGAAATAAAAACTAAAAATTCTGCAAATACTCAGGGTTGGGGTATTTGCAGGAAGAGAAACACCAATAATCTTTCAGGTTAATGACTTTTGCAGAACCTGAACATCTTGGAGAAGAATAGTGAATTCAATGCAAAGGAAATGGGATGGAGGGAAAGTGCAAAGGGGAATGATCCATGATAGAGTGGGGGCAGGAATGATTATGTTGCAAAAACAATGATCGTGTGCAGAGGTGAAAGAAACATTGGCATCTCTGGTAGATGGAGAAGGTTGTCACATCCAGGAATATGAGCAAAAAAAGGTAGGTAACAGTGAGAGATGCTCATCCTCCATCCTTAGTTTCTCTTGCCAGCCTTACTGCATTTACCAGCACATGTCCTGGAGGAAGTGGTGGTTAAAATTATTAAACTCCATATACGTATGAGTGATGATGTAAAATTGAATTCTGAACTGAGAAATGTGTCGTGGAGACATTAGTAGACTGCATAGAAGAAAGATAGAATTGATACACTACTATGCTTGGACTGAAATTATTGCTTATATGAATAAATATTTCAGACGTATTGAAAACTAAATTATTTAGAATTTAATCAAGAGTGAAACAGATCAAAACTGTTTGCTTCTGATATCACAATTTACAGGCTACTCTCGAAATGGTAACTTTAATTTATTTCACAATGGAGCATTGCCTGCATGGAGAGCAAGTCTTTACTTAGTGCAAATGGTCCAAATTCAGTTTCGATCGTTGTCATGCCCACAAGGCATAAAGAGAGTTCTTCTCAACGAACAAAACTATACTGTCTCTATTTTTAAAATGGACTGTTGCTGATTAAAGAGCTGCTGTTTACCACGAAATGTACAAAGTGACCACAGAATCGGAGAGAACTTATGGTGCAGAAGGATGCCATTAGGCCCATTGTGCCTGCACTGGCTCCTCAAATGAGCTGTTACTTAATGTGATTCTTCTGTTTTATTCCCCCATACCCTTACTCATTTTTTTCCCCAGTCATCGTCTAATGCCCCTCGAATACCTCATCCTGCATCCATCATGTCCAGACAGGGTATTCCATTACCCTAATCACTCACAGTTTAAAAAGTTTTTTTTTCTCATATCTCCCTTGCTTATTCTGAAAATCCCTTTAAATATGTACCCACTCATTCTTGTTCCTTTTACAAGCAGGAATATTTATCCCTATCTGCTCTACCCAGTC
This sequence comes from Rhincodon typus, assembly GCF_021869965.1. NCBI lineage: Eukaryota > Metazoa > Chordata > Chondrichthyes > Orectolobiformes > Rhincodontidae > Rhincodon > Rhincodon typus. The sequence continues at coordinate 18,574,743 of NC_063353.1, read as the reverse complement.
TAATCATGATTTTAAAGACCTGCATGATATTTCCTCTTTGCTTTGTCTCCAAGGAGAACAGTCCCAACTTCTTCAATTGATCTTCATAACTGAAGTTTCTCATCCTTGGAACCTTTGTTGTAAATCTCGTCTGTGGTCTCTTCGATGAGTTCACATCCTTCCTATAATGTGGCACCCAGAACTGTACAGAGGTCTAGAAATTTCCAGAAACTTCTAATGGACAAACTTAACCTATAGCTTTTGTAGGATTTAACACCCAAAATTGCAGGAACACAGTAGACCTAGTAAGCCAATGAGGGCAGAGACCTTCTGTCTACAAATCTGAGCTAATAACTAAAAGTGAGACTTATCAAACCTTGTTATGGTTGAAGTGGTGCTAAAGGCTCCACAGTTATTTGTGACAACACACTCTGGTCTGGACCAGAGACATCAAGTTTGTTTCATGCAGGAACCCTGTCACATAACTTGAAACTGTACTGACCTGTTGATAGCTTTAATGATATATTTCTGAACCCTAATCTCAGTTTGCTTTGAACCATCAGAACAGAGAATAACATATAGTATGCCAGGCTCAGCTAAACCTGCCCCTCATCTCAACTTTGCTCAAAAATTGATTTCTGGAAGAATACAGTATTTGTCTGAAAGTGAACTAATTCTCCGCTTACAAGAAACACTTTGCTTACACCTTCAATGCACACATCTGCGCTCCCATGAAAACGGAATTCTTCCAAATCAGCAAACTGCAATAACTTTCACCAGACATTTGATTTACGGCTTCACATGAATTAATGCCCATTGTTTTGTGTGATTCCTCATTTTCTTCTCCTTGCTGATATTTCAGTTAACTTGCTTGGATGTGTTATGATACAGCTCCAGACTTGAACCTGGATATTCTGACCCAAGAATAGTGACACTATCACTGTGCCACAAAATTATGAAGGGACATGATTGAGATGTATAAAATTATAAGGGGCATGGATGGGATAGACAGGAAAAAGAATTTGCCCTTGATGGAGGGATCATTGACCCGGGGCATAGGCAGAGGTAAGGTGACAGTGATAATCCGTAACATCAAGTGAGCAATTGATTTGAGTGTGGTATCAAGAAGCCCAAGCAAAACTCGAGTTGATGGAATTGGGGCTAAACTGTCAGCTAATTGGAGTCACACCTAGCACAAGGTAGTTCTGCTATAACATGATAGTTGCGTTCTTGTGCCACCTTACGCTATGGAAAATTGCAGTATAGAAAATCGCCATAGAAAATAGTATTATAGGGAAATCGCTATAGAAAATTGCTACACTGTACAGTAGAAAGTTTGCATTATTCAAACTGCATCCACTATTCATCAGTCGCATTACAGCCAATTCACAGTAACGAAACACGTGTTATAGCAGAAATACCTGTATGATGCTTGTGGTTGATGGATGTCAATTATTTCAGTGTCAGGGCATCACAGCAGGAGTTCCTCAGGATACAGTCATTCCTCCATATGCACAAGGGTTCCATGTCTGAGAACTCCCGTGAACGATGAAATTTATGAGTGGTGGAGCCTGTTAAAAATACAGGTTAAAAATCACAGATACATAAGTTTGCCCACGAATGTTGAATTTTGTTGCTACTTACTTTTCGGCACGGATAGGCGAATTGTCGAGTCATAAACTCACGGATACAGAGGATTTACTGTATATAATTTCTAATCAACCAGTTCAGAGATGTTATTACACACATCTGGAGCAGGTGGGACTTGAACTCGGGTCTCCTGGCCCAGTGATCGGGAAGTTCCTCAGGATAGTGTCCTAGGCCACCCAACTATCTTCAGCTACTTTACTAATGAGCTTCCTTACATCATAAGTTCAGAGCAGGGATGTTCACTGATGACTGCACAATGATTAATACCACTCACTACCTCTCAGATACTGAAGCAGTCCTTGTCCATATACAATCAGACCAGGGCAACTTCCAGGCATGGGCTAATAAGTACCAAGTAATGAATGTCCCACTCAAATACTAGGCAAAGACTATTTCCAGTGAGGAATAAACTAACCATTGTACGTTGATGTTCAGTAGCATTATCATTGTTGAATCCCCTACTATCAAAATCCTGAAGGTTGCCATTGACCAGAAACAGAACTGAATTGGCCATACTGAGGCCAGCACTCTTTTTTTAATCTTTTATTGTTTTCATTTTTGACTTAGAACGGAGTTCAAGTTGAGAATTGAACTTTGAATAGCAGCTTGTTTTTAAAAAAGAGAGAGAACAAAAGCCAGATTTTTGTTGTTGCAAACTGGCATGGAAAGATATTGCAGATTAATTACTGCTCTGAGGATGTAGATGTTTTGGCATCAAGATGGGTCTATGCTCAGGGCCTAGCAGCTGCCTGGATGTTGAATTGGTTAGTTAAGAGAAGACAGATGCTGACCAGCCAACCTCAAAGAATACTGAATAAAAAAGCAAAAAAAAAACAGTGAACTGGTTCAGACTCCGTTTTGGGCAGGGAGCAGTTTTGTGTTCAAAGTCTCCAGACTTTTTGGTTTTTGACTAGTTGGAATTATTGACTTGTTTGAAGTCCTGAGAAAAGAATCCCAGCCTTTAAGAAATAATACAAGCCTCCAGATGTCTGTGAAAGTTGTTCGCATTGTACCAGTGACTTCGGAATTGAAGCAAAATATGCAGTCCTACACGTCTGTAATACAACCCATCATCCAAGAATTTTATGAATACCTGGAATCAATCATTGAAACTGTTATCAAACTGGCAAATTATGATTCTTTCATTTTCTTTTATTAATTTATCCCTTAACTCTGTCTTCTGTGATGTTAGAATGCAGGTTTATGACCAAAGATATTAATGAGATTGTCTTGTAGTTTATCTGTGTTCTGCTAAAGTTGCATCCTTAATTAAAAATCAACAACTTATTATTAAGTTATAAACTTAGTGTTCCACACCTGTCATTTCTAAAATATGGTTAGGAATAATTGAACAGTATAGAGGGTCTTTGAATGTTTTACTGTCACTGTGTTGCGAGTCCATCATTGAGACTGATTTGGTTAATTGCTTATCCCTGTGTCATAACAACATGAATACTTTGGCTGCAAGAGCTTAGAGGCTGTGAATTCTGCAGTGAATAACTCCCTTCTTGACTCCCCACTGCCTGTGCACCCATTACAAGGTGCAGTTTAGGAGTTTAATGGAATACTGTCTGCTTCCCTGAATGTTTGAATTTGCAACAACATTGAAGAGGATTGACACCACCCAAGAGAACGCACTTACCATGATTGATATTTTCATCTGCCATTTTGTATATTCACTCCCTTCACCACACTCAGTGGTAGCACTGTGTACCATCTAGAAGATGTACTGCAGTAATTCACCAAGATTGCTTTGAAAGCAGTTTCTAAGCCCATGACCTCAACCACTTAGATGGCCAAAGGCAGCAGATGCAGGGGAATGCCACCAGCTGCAAGTTTCCTTCCAAGCCCCACACTATCCTGACTTGGACTATATCACTGTTCCTTGACTGTTGCTGGGTCCCATTCCTGGTGATTGCTTCTGAACAGCAATGTGAGTGCTGCACGGACTGCAGGGGTTCAAGAATACAGTTTGCTGCCAACTTCTTTAGAGGAATTAGTGATGGGTGATAACAATGCCATTTCCCATATTTGAATGAAAAAAAAATGATTGGAGCAAATTTTTTGCATTGTTGGTGGAATAACAGTGCAACTTTGTATTATATTAATTTGTGATTGATTTTTACAGAGGCTAAGTATTGATAATTGCTCTATTTAAATGAGATTTACTGAAGCTTGTTTTACAGATTATCTTTCACAGGGAGTTGACCTTTCAGGGATTGAAGTTATCGAAAATGATCTTCTTTTTATTGCAAGAGCCCGACTTGAGGTAGAGAATCAAGCCAAACGATTGCTTGAACAGGGAATGGAGACACAGGTAAATGCCACAATCTTGAGTTGAATTGTGATGGTTGCGTAAGACCATAGATATAAGAGCAGAATTTGGCCAGTTTGTCCGTTGAGCCTGCTCCACTCATCGACAATCGATACATTTCTCAACTCTATTCTCCTGTCCATCTCCTCGTAACCTTTTGACCCTTTTACTCATCAAGAACTTATCTATCTTTGTCTTGAATGCATTTACTCACTTGGCCTCCACAGCCTTCTGTGGCAATGAGTTCCACAAATTCACCACCCTTTTGGCTGACAGAATTTCCCCCTTCATCTCAGTTTAAGATATTGTCCTGTCACTCTGAGGCTGTTCCCTCAGGTCTTAGTGTCTCCTACTAGTGGAAGTATCATCTCCACATTCATTCTGTACAGGCCTCTCCATATTCTCAAAGTTTCAACGAGATGCCCCCCCATCCTTTTAAATTGCATTGAGCACAGAGACACAGTCCTCAACCACTCCTCATATGACAAGCCCTTCATCCCCAGGATTATTCTTGTAAATTTCCTCTAGAACTTTTCTAACGCCAGCACATCAATCCTTAGATACAGGCCCTAAAACTGCTCACAATATTCCAAATACGGTCTGACCAGACTCATATACAGTCTCAGTGGTAGTTTTGGGGTGGCACAGTGATTAGCAATGCTGCCTCAAAGCACCAGGGACCTAGATTTGATTCCAGTCTCGGGTGCCTGTTTGTGTGGAATTTGCATGTTTTCCCTGTGTCTGCCTGGGTTTCCTCCCACAGTCCAAAGATGTGAAGGTTAGGAAGATTGGCCATGCTAAATTGTCCTGTAGTGTCCAGGGATGTGCAGGTTAGGTGATTGGCCATGGTTAAAAGAAAACACTAGTGGGGTTACAGCAATGGGATGGGGGTGTAAGTCTGGGTAGAATTCTGTTTGGAGGGTTGGTGCAGACTCGATGGGCTGATTGGCCTCTTTCTGCACAGTAGTGGTTCTGATTTACTACATCCCTGCTGATGTATTCTAGCCCCCTTGAAATGAATGTTAACATTATATTTGCCTTGCTAACTGCCAACTGCACCTGCATTTTAATCTTAAGAGAATACTTAAGAGAATGCACGGAGACTCTGAAGTCTCTTATGCCTCAGATTTCCAAAGCCTTTCCCTATTTAGAAAAAAGTCTACATCTCTATTTTTCCAACCAAAGTGCATAACCTCACTCTTTCCCACATTGTAGTTCACCTGCCACTTCTTTGCCCACTCTCCCAGCCTGGCCAAGTCCTTCTGCAGTCTCCCTGCTTCCTCAACACTACCTGCCCCTCCTCTTATCCTTGTGTCATCTGCAAACTTAGCAACAATGCTCTCCGTTCTCTTGTCCAGATCACTAATATAAAACATGAGTAGTTGTGGTCCCAACACTGACTGTTGGCTGACATCCTGAAAAAGATCCCTTTATCCTTATTCTCTGTCTTTTGCATGTCAGCCAATCCTCTGTCCATGCTACTGTCTTACCCCTAATACCATGGGCTCGTGTCTTATTTAACAGCCTGCTGTGCTGCATCTTGCCAAAGGCATCTCAGTTATTGAAATAAGAGAATTTGAACAACACCAGTGTTCATTAAAGCACGAAAGAATATACAACAAACTTTGTTTTAACTAGCACACTCGATAAACCGGCAAACAGATACCTTAAATACTGGAAGGTTACTGCATTATCGTGATCTCCACGATGTCCAAGTAGTCAATTCAGGGTGCGAGTGAGAAGAGCCTCTGCCAATAACTTTTATTTAAAGCGAAGTTGCATAATTTTTAAAGTGATTTATGCTGTATATAAAATTTCATAGTGATGTGTGTACCCCCGCATTACATTTCAGTTATTTAGTGCGTGTTTTTGCATTGATTATGTGGACCTCTTTATCAACTGAATTATTTGATCAACCAGTGCACTCCTGGTCCTATAGCTAATAGTTGCTCTATATAACTTGTCTGTATTACATATTTTAACCTCTGTCATAATTTACTTTTACTAATCTTAGTATCAGTTAATGCTTTTCTAGAATGGTCTTTGCCTTGTTAACTTGGGTTATTTTATTGCAAAATCTTAACACTAACCATCTGTCTTAATAAGGTATGGGACCAGGATTAGACGATATGCTCATCAAGCTGTTCTGCTATTTAATATGATTATGGTGGATCATGTCTCAACTGCACTTTTAGGCCCAAACCCATATTCCCCGATTCCCTGAGAGATCAACAATCTGTCTACCTCAGTTTTAAAACTAATCAACAATGAAGCATCCACAACCCTCTAAGATAGAGAATTTCCAAGATTCACAACCTTTTGAGTGAAGAAATCGCACCTCCTCTCAGCTCCAAATGATTGAACTCCTTTCCTGAGCTGTGCTAAATTTTCTAGGTTCACAGACAAGGGAAGCAATCTCTTTGAATCATTAGGTTTGTGAAGGACTAGATACAATTTTACCACTTCTAAACACCAGAGACCTAAGCCCAATTTACTTAACCTTTCAATATAAGGAAATCTCATCTCTGGAATTGTGAACGTTCATTGTCCTGTATCCAATGCAATTATGTATTTCCTTAGATATTGTGACTAACTATCTGTACAGTACTCAAGGTGTGATCTCACTAAAACCCTGTACAATTGCAGTAAGAGTTCCTTATTTTTGTATCTCATCTCCTTGCAATTAAGCATCAACATGCTATTTACCTCCTTTATTACTTGCTGTACCTGCATGCTAACTTCCTGTGTTTCTTCTACAAGTATACCCTAGTCTCTCTGAGTGTTTCCACTTACACACTTCACACAGTTTAAAAAATATTCTGCTTTTCTATTTTTACACCAGAGTGAATCACTGTTACTTGCACAAATTAAATGCCATCCGTCACCTTGGTGCCTACTCATTTAACCTTTCTATATATCTTGTTACAGCTTTTCTGTGCCCTCATCACAGCTTGCCCTCCTCCGTAACTTTATATCAGCAAGCTTGGAAACATTACTTGCAGTTTCAGAGTAATAGAGATTGTAAAATGCTGAAGCCCTAGTACTGGTCCAGAACCAGTTGTAAATCTGTAAAGGGAGGAGGTACTCTTTTTTTTTTTTTTTTTTTTTTTTAAAAAAAAGTACAGTCACCAGGGAAGTGCTACTGGGCATATTGTTGGAACTGTGGACTGAGTCCTGATTGACTGTATCCTAGGGTCTTTAAAACAAGACTAGTGAGCTAGTAGATGTCCTACTTTAATTGTTCAAATTTCTCTAGTTTCTGGGTAGGTTCCATTAGATTGGAAAACATTAAGTGTAACCCCTTTATTCAGAAGGGAGAGATGGCACAAAATTTCAGAACTATTAGCTTAATAGCTGTAATAGGGAAGGTGTTAGAATCTGTAATTAAATATGTCACAGCAGGGCTTTTAGAAAAGTTTAAGAACTATCAGCAGATAGTCAACATGGTTTTATGATAGGGAAATCATCTTTAACCAATTTATTGGAGTTTTTTAAGAAAGCCACATTTGTCGCAGACAAAAGTGCACTGGTGAATGTGCTGTACTTAGATTTCTGGAAGGTATTTGTTAAGGTGCTACACCAAAAGCTAAAACATCTTGGTATAGAGGTTAGCACATTGGCATAGATAGAAGATTGGCTTGTTAACAGGAAAAAAGAAGTAGATGTATGTGGGTTATTTCCTGGGTGGCAAGATGTAACAAATGGCATGGTACAGGGATCAGTGCCAGAACCTCTACTTTTTACAATTTATATAAATGATTTGGATGAAGGGACTGAAGGTACGGTTGCTATGTTTGCTGATGACACGAGGATAGGTGGGAAACGAAGTCATGAAGAGGATGTAAAGCGGTGGTAGAAGGATATAGAAAGGTTTAATAATGGTCAAATATTTGGAAAATTAGTAGAATGTGGGAAAAAGTGAAATTGTCCCTTTTTGCAGGAAGAAAAAGAAATGTGACTTTCAAGAGGCTAGTATGCAGACATAGCAAGTAATTAAGAAAGCTAATAGAATGTTCATATTCATTGTGAAAGAAATTGCATGCAAAAATAAGGAGCATATACTTTGGATTAGAGGGTATTGGTTAGAATACATTTGGACCACTGTTTATAGTATTCACATTCTTATTTAAGAAAGGATGTGAATGTGTTGCAAGAAGTTCAGAGATGTTTACCAGCCTAATATCTGGAATGGGAAGATTGTCTTATGAGGAGTGTGTAGACCGGGTAGAGTTCCTGCTGGAGTTTAGAAGAGCAAGAAGCTAAAACATACACTTCGTCAAGACCCTTTAGGATATTGTATGTGAAAAGGATCATTCATGTTGTGGGAGAATCTAGGACTAGGGATCACTGTTGAAAAATATTGAGTCACCCATTTAAACCCAGAATAAATGTTTATTTCTTACATAGCTTAGTGAGTTTTTGAAACGTACATCCTCAAAAGCGGTTGAAACAACACCTTTGAACGTTCTTAAATCAGACATAGATGTATTCTTTAAAAGTAGAGTTTTCGGGGATAGGCAGGAATGTGGAGTAATTAGATCAGCCATGATCTTATGCCATGATCTTATTGAATGGTAGAGTAATCTCTGATGTATGTTTGTTGTGTAATTCAACTGGATGTAGAAGTTGACCTTGAATATTGGCATCAACAGAAGATGAAATATTTTGTTACCTATGGTCATCCTGATGGGTTCAATAGTTTTAAGTACAGGTAGTTTTAAGAGTGACTATTTTAAAGTCTTCATTCACTTGTAGTTCAAACATCAATGACAGCAAAGGTTACAAAAGATACAGAGTACATTGTGCATGGTATACAGCAAGATAATCAATCAGTAGTCTTCCCACTCTTTAAGAAAAAGAGAATGCAACTTGAATGGTTTGAAAAGAAGATTTAATCAAAGTTCTTACCATTTCTGAAAGATCTTTATAATGAGCAAAATCTGTTTGACCCTAATTGGTAGGTCCATGCAGGAGTCGACAATTTAAAAAAGTCAGGGGGTAAGTGAGGAGACATTTCTTTGCACATAATGTGTTATGATATCGGAAATGGTTGCGGCAAAGACAATTAATTTTAAAGCAAATAGAGTAAACATTTAAAACAGGAAGGTAGGTAGCTGTAGGGATGTCACTGTGCCGTGGGATTAGTTAAGACTTTTCTATAAAAAGGTGGGTCTCCATTGAACCTCACCAATGAAAATGAACTTTCTTTTATTATGAAAGCAAGCTTTCACTTGAAAAAGGCGGAAAGCTGTTAATTTATTGCTTGTTTTACCAGCTTCATTAAGCACTAACGTAGTTATGGTAAATAGTTACATAATGTGAAACAAAAATGTTCAGTCACATTCTGTTAATAAAAGCATTACTTAGATCAGTTAATTTTTTGTGATTTGAAGTCAGCACTATTTTTATTTGTAAAGAGAAGTGAGCTTTAATGAAGAAATTCATTAATGTTATCAGGTTTTTGTGTTGGTAGTTGGACATAAAATTCAAGTGTATGGTTGAGTGGTCAGATTCGTGTTTAACACTTTTTTTCCATTCTCTGTAACTCCTGATATCAGCCTGAATATGTTGGATAGAAACTAGGTATGATGCCTGAATGTTGGAGAACACGTGTTATGTCAGAAGAATATTCAACTGTGCTATTATCGTAGGTTCTTTCTTTCATGACTACTGAGTAGATTAGCAAAAACTAAGAAGAGGTTTTTTTTCCCCATCCACTTGGTTCGGATAGATGCACATAAATGGGGATAATTTTGAAGGACTATTTATTCCAGTGAAGCAACTGTGTTTCCTTTGGGAATGATGTTGTGTGGTAAATAGCCATTTAAAAAAAAAATCAATTAATCAAAATTAATAATCTCTGTTGTTTGTAGCATTTTCTACCATTACCAATGTCCAATATTTCAGACGTATTTGAATTTGGAAGGCCTTCTGTGATGCAAACAGAAACATAACATGATGGAAATATTTAGCAGCTCAAAGCATATGTGGAGAGAGAAGTAGAGTTAACATTTCAGATCATTGGCCTTAAGAACTGGGAAAAGTTAAAGCTGCATTTTCAGCAGGGGTGGCGGGACATAGACAAAAGTAAGGTCTGTAATAGAATGGAAGACAGTGGGGATTGAATGATAGAAGAGTTATTTTAAGGGTCATACTATCAGTCTGAAGGAATGCGTTTTGTAATGTAGTTGCCCACTCTGTGTTTGGCCTCCCCATTGTTGAGGAGGTGACATCTTGAGTGGCGAATATAATACATTAAATTAGGCCATTAAGTTGCTGATTCAGGCCTTGAATGGTGAAAAGAGGTTAAAGGACAGGTGTTAGATTTTTAGCACTTGTGAAGCAAGATACTGTGGGAAGGGGATTGGATGTCAGGATCTACCTTTTCATTGGAGGCAGTTTGGACAAGGTTCACTAGAATGATCCATAGTATGGAGGGATTATTTTATGAACAAAGACTGACATTCGGCACCTGGAGTTTAGAAGAATGAGAGGTGATTTTATTTAAACATATAAGATTTTTATGGATTTGACAGGTAAAAGCCAAGAGGATGTTCGCTCTCATGGGAGAGTTTGGGACCAGAGGGCATAATTTCAGAATAAAGGGGTGCCAATCTAAGACTGAGATGAGGAGGAATATTTTCTCCCAGAGTGTTGAGAGTCTTTGGAACGTGTTGTCACAGAGAGCTGTGGGAACAGAGTCCTTGTGTGTACTTGAGACTGAGATAGATGGATTCTTGATCAGTCAGGGAATCCAGGTTTACGGGGGAAAGAGCAGGAAAAGTGGACATGAGGAATGTCGAATCAGCTGTGATCAAACTAAATGACGGAGCAGGCTTGAGGGGCCAAACTGTCTACTCCTGATCCTACTTCTGTTGATCTGTCTCACAACCCCACATCTGCTTTCTTGGCATTATGCTCCACTCACTCTCTCTATCTCTCCCTCCATTGGTGTGAAAGTAATGATACTCCGAACACTTTTCTCAAGGGTAGAGTCTGCCAAAACCTCCCCACATTCCCTGTGCCACTGGTCTCTCAGTGTTTGGTTTTCCTACATTTGTGGTTGTGGGCCAGCATTTATTGCCAATCCTTTCTTGCCCTTGAGAAGATGGCGGTGAGATGCCTTCTTGAACCACTGTAGTCCATATATTGTAGGTTGACCAACAGTGCTGTCATGGAGAGAGTTCCAGGATTTTGACCCAGTGCCAGTGAAGGAACAGTGATATATGTCTAAATCAGGATACTGACTGGCTTGGAGAGGAACTTCTGGGTGGTGGTGTTCCCATGTATCTGCTGTCCTTGGGGGTCCTTTTGATGGAAGTGGTCTTGAGTTTGGAAGGGCCTGTCTCAGGAGCTTGGGCAAATTTCTACAGTGCATCTTTGTAGATATATTGTAGTTGGTGCACACTGCTGCTACTGAGTGTAAATGGTGAAGGGAGAGGATACTTGTGAATGTAGTGCCAATTAAGCAGGCTGTTTTGTCCTTTTTTTTTTATTCACTCATGGGATGTGGGCATCGCTGGCTGAACCAGTATTTATAGTGCATCCGTAATTGCCCAGAGGGCAGTTAAGAGTCAACCAGATTCCTGTCTGTCTGGAGTCACACGTAGGCCAGACCAGGTAAGGAGAGCAGATTTCTCTGATACGTCGATGATCTCATCGGAGCTACTTCCCTCTCTCGTCTGGAGTTGGAAAACTTGATCAATTTCGCCTCCAATTTCCACCCTGCCCTCACTTGGTCTATCTCTGACTCCTCCCTTCCCTTCCCTTCCTTGACATTTCTGTTTCCATTTCTAGGAATAGACTGGCCACTAATATCCATTACAAACGCACTGACTCCCACAGCTACCTGGACTATACATCCTCGCACCCCTCTTCCTGTAAAGACGCCATCCCATTCTCTCAGTTCCTCCGTCTCCATCGCATATGTTCAGATGAGGCTAACTTTGACAAGGGAACCTCTGAAATGTCCACCTTCTTCCTCAACCGAGGATTCCCCAGCTCCGTTGTCGACAGGGCCCTCAACCAGGTCCGACCCATCTTCCGCACTTCCGCCCTCTTCCCTCCCACAACAGCGATAGGGTCCCCTCATCCTCACCTACCATCCCACCAGCAACCACATCCAGAAGATCATCAGACGCCAGTTCCGCCACCTCCAGCAAGATGCCACCAGTTTATATGCAGAAAATAGGGAGGTGGGTGGGGTAGGGAGTAAACGATAGGATAGAGCCCAAAGAGAGAGAAAGACAGTTGGACAGACAAAGGAGTTGCTAACGATCAGGCTGGGAGGGTGAATAATTGTTAATGGGGACTGTTAGTGACTAACAACAGGGGTTGTGTAATGGCAGGCTATGTGGTAACAAGGCCTGGTGTGTGGGGTGGGAGCGCTGGGACATGGGAGAGTTTAGGCCCTAAAATTATTGAACTCAGTGTTGAGTCCGGAGGGCTGTAGGGTCCCCAAGCAGAAAATGAGATGTTGTTCCTCCAAGTTCTTAGTCTTAAACCTTCTGACATTGTATTCCATCTACCACTTCTTTGCTCACTCTCCTAGCCTGTCCAAGTCCTCTGCAATCCCTTGCTTTCTCAATACTACCTGTCCTTCTACCTATCTTAGTGTAATTTCTTTAGCATAATGAACTTGGTTTATTGTTAAAACCAAGTCTGCAGCATTATGCTTATGTTTCCGTAAAATACCACCACGTTAAATAAATTAAGACTGTGTGATCTATCAAGCCAGATTTAAACCTGCAATCTGACTTGTCAGTAGCAACATCAGCTAGAGTCCTACACTTACTATATAGAAGATAAAGCAAGTAACAAATGTGAAATATGTGATTAGCATACATTTACAACTGAACAATTTGAGTAAAAATTCTAGGTGCTTAAAATAAGACCCAGGAAGTTTTTTTTTGAGAGCGATTTGGTTGTACTGTGGTTAACAAAGTAAAGCAAGCATTATAATTATCTAAATATGTTGCTGTTTGACTTATTAGTTGTTTTGGAAGATTAAATGTCACTTCATCAGAGGCTTTTGGATTTAATACTTTACTCTGCGGTATAGAAATGACCTTTACATCAAAAAGAGAAACCTTGTATTCTTCGTAAATTTGAACTAAACGTAGCAGCTAATAACTTCTAATTGGTATACAATTAGTTCAGATCTTGATAATGTTCCTTCATCTTGTCCTGTTTCATGTGAGAGAGGAAAGATCATACTGAGCCAGTGAATCAGCTGTATAAAAGGATTATGTTTATCTGCACAGTGAACGACATTTATTGTAATTGAAAAAGACTTTTGGAAAGCAGTAACCGTTTCTAATTTAATCCAAACAAAATCTTTTTAAGGATATTGCAACCTCAGAGAACTGCATTTCTACATAGATTTATTTTCAGTCTTCAGATCAAAATTGTGTTTATGAGCAGTTGACAGTATGATCTGAAACGCCAGCACCTGAAGATGTTACTGCATGCTATGTAACATGTTATCAACAAAGCTGAAACCTGTTTCAGGAGAATTCTGGTTACCATTTTTGCCTTTTGACAAGTGCTTATAACAAGTGCAGTTGTATTTATTTGCAATGTTTTATTGCATTAAATATATCAGAGTGTTTCACTTGGGTCGAATAGAGCTGTAAGGAGAAAAGAATGATCAAGAGGGTTAGGGAGGAAATCTAGAGCTCAGTCAGGTGAAAGCAAGGCTGCTAATGATAGAGTGGTTAAAATTGGGCATGCTGAGAAAGACAGAATTAGACTAATGCATATTGTTATGATCTCTATAGATGTTTAAATAAAAATTCCAACACCAGTGATTAACTGAAAAATCAGTACCACAAGCTTTTCTGAAGAAGGGTCCAGACCCGAAACATCAGCTTTCCTGCTCCTCTGATGTTGCCTGGCCTGCTGTGTTCATCCAGCTCTACACTTTGTTATCACCACAAGTTTTTATGTTTTTAAACAAAAAAACAAACATCACCGTGTGTAAGAAACAACAAATGATGCAAATGTAAGGACTCATATTTTTAAACCCAGTTCTACTTCTTAATTCCACCTGAGTTCCCTAATGCCTTATGGGAACTTGAGGAATTAGTCACTTCTCTGCAATACAAATCAACGTATGCCACTGCTCTCTGGAATAGATTTTGATTTCTTCTCAGTATTTGAGATATTTCGAAGTATGAGATTTCATGGGCTCCCTGCTCCTTTGGCTTAAGCAACACTCCAGTTCTCCTTTTAACATGTCAGCTGTAGAATTCTCAGCTTGAGTTTGAAGGGGGTACCGGGAAATAGAGCTGGGGGGAGAGCAGAAGTGATACTGAGGTGGAGAGGGCTTGAACCCTGCTTGTCAACAACATCCCCCACCCCTCCTCCCCACCACCACCACCACCACCACCACCACCACCCACCCAACCCCAACCTGGCTTCTGTGTCCCCTTCCCTCCTCTGGGGAATTCCCACCATCTGGATTTCCCCTGTCACCACTATCTCATGTCCACTGTCCCCAACACTGAACCCCTGTTCAAAATCATGCCTGTGTTCCAGCACATGCACAATACTGTATTTGCTCATGACCTAACATGTAAAGTCTACATGATGATGCATTTATTGGAACCGTGCACGTATGCATTCCCGACTATACGCACTTGCGCAGTGGCCCATGAAATAACTCTTCAGAGGCTAGCATCCCAACACTAATCATCCTTATTTGCAAATAAATAGCCTTTGACAACAGCACTGGCTGTCACTGAGTCAGATGTTCAGGGGGCCCAACATCCCTGACGTTCATCCTTTTATGTCAGCCACTAGATTAGACCAGATTAGCAGCCCCACTTGGGGAACCCATTCTGAGTTTAGAGTGCGGTGGGGGTCACTGGACTCAAATCATTAACTCTGTTTTCTCTGCACAGATCCTGCCAGACCTGCTGAGTTTTTCCAGCAGTTTCTGTTTTTGTTTGTTTCAGTCCTCCAGCATCGCAGTCCTTTTTGCGTTATGCAGGTTAAATCCCCCATGACAAGTGCCCTTCTTGCATGCCTCCATTATTTCCCGACTCATATTTGTCCTACAGTGTGGTAACTCTCTGGGGTCCTTCTGAACAACTGCCACCCATGACTTTTTTCTCGTGCTATTTCTTGTTTATGCACAAACTAATTACACTATTACATCTATAACACTGCTCACCATTATGTTGGTATCTTTCAGTATTAAGAAATCTACTCTGCTTTCTTTTCTGCCTATTCTTCCAGAATGTGAATACCTTTTGAATATTGAGTTCTCAGCTTGGTCACCCTGCACCTACGCCTCTGTAATAGCTATCAAGTCGCATTGATTTATATTTGTGTTGTTAACTTATCTGAATGCACGCAACAAGATAAACAGCCTTAAGTTTTGACTTTTTACCATTATGACTTATTCTGGTTCTGATTTTTGCTGCAGTCTTCTGTCTTCATTTTCAGCCCCTTCATGTCATATTTTGGTTATCATTCACCTCTTTATTATTATGCACCTTCACTGTCTCCTTTCTTATTGTTTTTTTTTAAACTTGCCTTCTTTTGAACCCTGTTCCCCTACAAATTAGTTTAAAGCCTTACTTGTAACTGTAATTATATGATTTGCCAGGAGAATTGGGACCCAGCATCAGTTAAATGAAGCCCATCTGAACTGAACAGCCCTCTTTAAACCCCCTTACGAGTGCAAGTGCCCCAATCAGAACCCAGTACCTCTCTAATTTTGTGTACTTTGTGAATTTGCACATGGATCAGGGAGTAACTGTGAGATTATTACATTTGTGATTCTGCTTTTGAATTTAGCCCCGAGCTGCCCATAGTCCCTACCTGAGTCATTGGTACTTAAGTGAACCATAACCATTGGATCCTTTTGCTCCTACTCCAGGTCCCTCTCCAGCCCAAAAGAGTTGTCCTGAATCTTGGCATAAGGTGGGTATTCTGACTTGGCTGCAGAGTACGGCATCTGTTCCCTTAACAGTGCTGCTCTGTATTACTACTGCATTTCTCTTTTCACCCACCTCTTAAGTGGTGCTATGTACCATGAAACTTTGGTCAATCCACTTATCCTCCCTGCAGTCTGTGCCGTTGTCTATACTGGGAGCAAAACCTGGAACCTCCTGAACAAGGGTACTTGCTGAGGCTCCACCAGTGTTAAATTCTTGATTCCAATATCTGGCTCATTTGCAGTTACACCCTGTTGCCCCTGACCACAGCCCAAATTTGATGTTGTTAATGTAAGCTGTATGACTGTCTTCTGAAATAGTGTCTTGTTAATGTTCCTCCTCCGTGGTGTCAGTGTTCGCAGTTTGGATTCCAACCCATCGAATCTGAGCTGAAGCTTTTTGAGCAGCTCCAGATAAGGTCACAGGGGATTGCACCAGTATCCACCAGCTTCCACATACTACAGCTGCAACAGATCACCTCTCCACCCATTTCTATTCTATTAATTAATTTGGATGTAAAATATTTTAAAAATGAAATTTGAAACTGTACTCTTCAGTTGTAATACAGTCTCCAGGGTTCATTGCAAGCTTTTTAATTGGCTACTCAGGACAGATCAGGAGTCAAAGAAGAGCACTTAAAGAACATAGGCAGGGAGAGAAGTTGTAGTACAATTAAATTGAAGAAAGAGACAGGCAGACTCAATGTTTTGAAGTTCTAACTTTTAGTACTCCAGGATGGAAGAAAACCAGAGCAGTTGGATGGTTCTGTGATGTCAGAACAAAATTAGGAACAAGTTCTAGAAATTACTAAGAAACTAAGTTGGAGACAAAGCTCAGAAGAAATAGCTCTGTGGAGCTGAGAAAGCAGGAAGGTCACTGGCTCTGTGTTGGGGAAGTCATAACGGGTTTAATAGAACCCTGTGAGCAATCATGCTTTAATGCAGCTGAGTGAATGGGAGTTGGAAAACCCCAAGCAATATTTCCTTGTAAGATTAGAGCTCAGGAAAGTCCAGGGCAGTTTTTAGCTTGGTGATGCTGGCTGTGGCAAATTGCTCAAATTGTGCTGGCAAGTAAGTAATGGAGTGCAGTTTTCAGAGTCAAGAGCAGATTGAACCCAGGACAGGAGCGGTCGTTGAGGCTTTTCAAGTCGGAGTGACTGTTGAGAGGGGCTTCGAGACCAAATTAACACAAGGGCAGAATGGTAATTCTTTGAAAATTTAATGAAATTTGATGACCCACAATTTCATTAACATCTGAGAAATCTGCACGATCTGCTCCGAGTACATTTGCAGTGTGATGTGCAATATAAGTAAGGTCTTTGATCACAATATATTAACTATGTTTACCACATGTTAATTCTAAATGTTATAGATAAGTTGTATGTGTATTGTTGTTTGTTTGTTCAAATTTGTGGAAGCTTGTGGCTTTATTCTCTTAAATCTTTTCGAATAAGAAAAAGAAGAATACAGCACAGGAATAGACCCTTTGGCCCTCCAAGCCTACGCTGCCACATTTTGCCCTTCTAAACTTCACTGACAGGCTCCGTATCCCTCTATTCCCTTCCAATTCATGTATTCTTCCTGGTGCTACGTGAATGCTGCTATTGTGTCTGCTTCCACCACCACCTCTGGCAATGTGTTCCAGCCACTCGCCACCCTTTGTGTGAAAAACTTACCTTGCACACCTCTTTCAAATCCGCACACCTCCCCCGCCCCCACCACACCTTGAACCTGTGTCCCTTAGTAACTGACGCCTCCACCCTGTGAAAAAGCCTCAAAAGTTCCACTCTATCCATGCCACTCACAATCTTTTAAACGTCTATCAGGTCACCCCTCAACCTCCTGTGTTCCAGTGAAAACAAACCCAGTCTATCCAACCTTTCTTCGTAGCTAAAATCCCCCATAGCAGGCAACGTCCTGGTAAATCTTTTCTGGACCCTGTCCAAAGACATTCACGTCCTTCCAGTAGTGTGGTGACCAGAACTGTATGCAATATTCCAAGTGTGACCTAACTAAAGTTCTATAATGCTGCAGCATAACTTGTTTATCCTGACACTCAATGTCCCTTCCAATAAAGGCAGGCATGCCATAAACCTTTTTTACTACCTTCAGTGATCTGTGGACCAGCACACCTAGATTTCTCTGCATATCAATTCACCAAAGGGTTCTGCCATACACTGTATAATTTCCACCTGTACTTGACATTCCAAAATGTATCACCTAACACTTGTCTGGATTAAACTCCATCTGCCATTTTTCTGCCCACGCCTCCAACTGATCTATATCCTGCTGTATCCTGATAATCTTCCTCACTATCTGCAACCCCACCAATCTTTGTATCGTCTGCAAACTTACTAATTAGACCAGCCACGTTTTCCTCCAAATCATTTATGTAGATCACGAAAAGCAGAGGTCCCAGCAGTGATCCCTGTGGAACACCACTAGTCACAGCTCTCCATTTCCAAAAAGCAGCCCTCCACCACTACCCTCTGTCTCCTATGACTAAGCCAGTTCTGACTCCATCTTACCAGCTCACCCCTGATACCATGTGACTTCACCTTCCGTCTGCCATGAGGGACCTTGTCAAAGGTTTTATTGAAGTCCATGTAGACAACATCAGCTGCCTTTCCCTTGTCAATCATCTTCATCACCTCCTCAAAAAACGCAATCAAGTTAGTGAGGCATGACCTGCCCTGCACAAAACCATGCAGTCTAGTGCCGATAAGTCCATTTGCTTCGAAATGCGTATAGATCTTGTTCCTGAGAATCTTTTCCTTTAATTTCCCTGCCACTGATGTGACACTCACAGACCTGTAATTTCCAGGATTTTCCCTGCTACCCTTCTTAAGCAATGGGAAAACATTGGCTATTCTCCAGTCCTCTGGGACCTCACCTGTGGCCAAAGAGGATACAAAGATGTCTGTCAATGCTCCAGCAATTTGTACTCTTGCCTCCCTCAATATTCTGGGATAAATCCCATCAGGACCCAGGGACTTATCTACCTTATACTTTTTAAGATGCACAACACTTCTTCCTTTTTAATAGCAACTTGACTTAGAAACTCGACACTCCCTTCCCTGAGACCATCCTCCACCAATCCCTTCTTCTCTCCTTTTATCTACTTTATAGATTACAGGTCTGTAACCAGATCATAATACAATTTAGTGATCTCACCCAGGATTGTAGCATAAATTTGCCAATCTGGTCAAGTATCATAACACAATTTGAAACCCGGACGAGCTCCCAGAAGTTAATGACATATAACAACATTAACTATCGTTAACCTTCAGAAGGGACTGCAAGTCTTCACTTTTATTGATTTGGCCTTGAAACTCTCTTATGAACTTCATTGTTATAGACTGCCTTAATAACTGCTCCTGTTCTCGTTGAGCATCGTCCTATCTTGCACATCGTTCACATTCCTCTTGACTCAGAAAGCCATTAATTATTTCCAGCAAACTCCAGTTGTTGCCAAGAGTTTGCTTTGCTAAGCAACAAACTACCACTTGAATTTCCTTGAGCTTCAATTTTGCTCAGTTGTATGAAGCAAATACTGCTTGTGGGTTGTTAACCCCCATTCTCTCCGCTGCACTGAAGTATTAATGCCGACAGGATTCTTCCAAGCCCCTCATGACTTGCCCAACACTGTGACGTTCACACTTTCTCAACTCCATAGAACTACTACTTCTGAATCCTGACTTTAAGTATTAGTTACTTACTGATTTCTAAACTTTCTCCTGAGTTGTTCAAGAAGCACAGAGCCATGCATCTGCTCTTCACTCCATCCTGCAGGAAGCTAAAAATCATCACTCCTAACATGAAGTCTGCCCCTGTCTCTTTGTCCGAATATTTATCTGACAGTTCTTTGACCTTTAGTCTCTACCTGTATTCTTTTGACATGTTCTTCCATGACCACCCCCGCAACCCCCAAACTGTCCTGAGCAACTTATTGAAAACCTTATAGAAGATGGCAGTGATGTAGTGGTAATGTCACTGGACAAGCAATCCAGATCCTCTGGTGAATGCTTTGGGGTCATATGTTCGAATCCAGTAAAATAAAATTAAGAAAGCTTGCTATTGGCAACTATGGAACTATTGTCGATTGTTGCAAATAAACCAACTGGTTCACTAATGTCCTTTAGGGAAGACCTGCCATCCTTACCTGCTCTGACCTACATGTAATCCCAAATCCTCAGAAGTATGGTTGACTCTGAATTGCCCTCTGGCCAGTTTGAGATGGGCAATAAATGTATTGCCAACAACACCCACCCCATGAATGAATAAAAAAGGCCTCACCCCTATCAAAGGCCAGAATTATTTGTTGCTATCTAGTTACTCTAAGCATTCAACAAAGTGTGCTCTAAATGTTACATTTTATAGAGATCACTGTCTACCCTGATGTAATTGAACACAACAGGAAATAGGTTTGATCACAAGGTAGACCTGAATTATCAGCATACATGTGAAAACTAAGTGCTGCAGTTTTGGATGATATCACTGAGGAGCAGCACATGGATAGGAAATGGGACAGGACCAAATATAGACCCTTGGAATAAGCCAGGGTTAACAGTGCAGGAGGGGAAGAGGAACCATTGCAAGTTTTACTCTGGTTATGATGAGATATATGAAAATGGAACTAGGCCTGTGATGAAAGATGGTGTCAACAAAGGCAAGCAAGTTGAGAAGCATGAGGAGGGATAATTTATCCTTTGCTTGTTCCAAGTTAATGGACTTGCAAGTCTGTCTGTTTTTATGCTTTATTAATTTCCTTTGGGCCAAGATAGATGATTTAGGTTTCAGTTTGGAAGAAGTGTCATATTGGACTCAAAACATTTTCTCTTTTATTGCCATGGTACTTTGCCTGTAGTTAGATTAATAGTCTTTTTGATTCTTAGTAGCTAGGCTTACATGTAAAGAATGAGCATTTTAGATATGATAGTAAAGAATAAAATGAAATTGTATCCCAGTATGATTCACTGCATTTAGGGAAAAAGAAACAAATTTGGCAAAGAAATATACAAAAGAATCCTGTTGATGAATAGAAACCATGCAGATATGAAGTTGCAGATTGCTGATAAATATAAGACTGGTGAGTCTTTCTAGCTCATTCTTTGTTTGTAGTAGCAGTAGTTGATTAATATTATATCTATGAGATGTGTAATTTAATTAACTGCTAACACCATGTTGATCCTCAGACAATCACAATACATGTTCCTGTAGTGTACAGACAACAGATGTTGAATAATTTCTGTGACCAATATGTCTCCATCTCCCACCATATCTCATTTGTTTTCAGTGCCAGATGCTGTGTGTCTGTTAATTGCTAACAGTGGTTTAGAACTCTGTCATTGTTTACTTAAATGTTATATTTGGATTTTTTGATGCTCTGTATTGTTACTGAGATTAACAATTAACAAATTTGGTGACTCCGTACTCGTGAGATGTGAATGATGGAAGTTTCAGAAATTTGCTTATTTAAGACAATTTAACATTTTATAACGATCATTTTGAATTATGTGGAAGTCTCATAATTAACAGTTTGAATTTTCATTATAACTTGTTAAAGTGAATGGACTGAGAGATTTTTAATATTAAACAAGCAGTAATGCTACTGGTTGCAGGATGAATAATATGTTTCAAATGAATTATTCTTGCCTTGATCTCTTTAAACTTAGAAATTTACATGATTTTACATTATGTTTGTCATGAGAACAGAATAAATAGAAGTTGGAAAAAAACCTTAAAACCTTTGATCCTGTTTCTCCATTCAGTATGATCATTGTCGACCCTCAACCTCAACAACATCCATGTCTGACCTTGCCTGAAATGTAAGGCTGGAGAAACCTCCTTGGATTACTGTGATCATATTTATATTTTGGCTGATGAATAAGGAAAAGTATGGATTACCTACAGATGTTTGAATGCTCCTTTGATTGAATTTTCAGAATGTAATCCAGATTTTCTAGAAAGTTACCTCCTTTCCTCTTGTTTATCTGGTTATGATTAGAGTTGGGGTGTGGCCAGAATAGAACAGACTGATTTGGTGGAAAGATTGCTATGAGAATGAAGGAAGCACATATAAATCATGATTGATCTTTAAATCAATGGTGCTGGAATATTTTGGGACTCATCTTTTTGTCAGAAATACTAATCTGAGTTATAAAAACCAAAAGAACTGCAGTTAATGTAAATCAGAAACAAAAACAGACATTCCTGGAAAAGCTCAACAGGTCTGGCAGTATCTGCGAAGAGAAATCAGAGTTAACGTTTTGGGTCCAGCGACCCTTCCTGACCCTTCAGTTCTGAGGACGGGTCACTGGACCCGAAACATTAACTCTGATTTCTCTTCGCAGATGCTGCCAGACCTGCTGAGCTTTTCCAACAACTTCTAATCTAAGTTATGTAGGCCTTGTTTCATAAGGTTAAATAGGAACAGAGCTAGCAGCTTAATTTGAAGTGTGGTTAACATGTGTTATTTTTTGTCTTTAATATAAGAATCCTACACAGGTAGGAACAGCACTTCAAGTTTTCTTCAATCTTGGAACCTTAAAGGAAACCATCAGCAGTGTAGTCGATGGGTATCGGGTGTCTCTGGAAGATAATATCAGTAGTGCTTTGGATATAAAACTGTTAACTCAACCTATTCAAGCAACCTCAAGAGGCAAGTTTCACTCTCGTACAAAAATTGTATTGTAGCAATAGAAATACAGTTTTCAAGGTTACAATAATTTGAATACTGACTTAATTTAGTTGAGAGGTAACGTTCTTGATGCATCCAAAATTCCAATCATCATTACCTACTCAGCCATTGTAATTTTACATCGATTTTTTTTTTTTTTTTTTTTTTTTTTTGTTTTCAATATTTACAGGACCCGGAAGAGCCACAATGCCAACTCCAGGCAACACACCTGCATTCCGTGCTGCTCTTTGGACGAATATGGAGAAACTAATGGATCAAATTTGTGCTGCATGTGGACAAGTAAGCTTATGAATTTTTTTTTGTTAATGTAACTGGAAATTATGTAGTTTCGAATAGTAATGAATTCCTCCTCATTGTTAAATTTCCACACATTAGTAGCAATTGGCATAAGTCTTTTGCTAAAATCACATGAGGTGCTTTATCTTTAGGAAGTTAGCACAGGTAGGACATTTAATTTGCTTTATACATATATGACCTTGATCTGACCTTGCCTGCACAGTTTTCTCCTGTAGTTGGCAGAAATTATCCATTTACGAGAAAAAGTTAGATGCCGTGTAGCAGCTTCCTACCTCCTACCAAGGAGCTGACATTCTATTTTGTGACCTTCAGGTTTAAAGGAAATAATTGTGCTTCAGAGTTCCCTGATTTCTTGAAATTTGTATTTGTGGTTGCAGTCTGCAAAGTTATTCATTTCTTAGTACCATTGAAATCTTGAGCTTTGCCATACCTTGAATGGTTCAATATTTAGTATCCTTGTTTCAGAGTCAGATGGTCACAGATTAGAATTTAAATAGCTAACCCGGTTTATATTTCAGTGTTAGCTGTGGCTCAATCAGAAAATTATGGCTTCAAGTTCCACTTCAGAGGGGCCATCTTTTGACAAATACTTGAACTGAAGTCTTGTCCACCCACGCTGATGGATGTATTCCAAAAGATAGCCGAACTGATCTTGGTGTTTTTCTCATTGTTTATGGCTCTGATTGTGCAAAATGACTGCAATTGCTCAGAAGCAACTTTCTGTAATGTGTTTTAGGATATAATAAAGTACACATGTGCAATTATTTTCTTGTCTTTTAAGATCTTTGTCGTCAACTTTGCACTACGATCGCTCTGCTGTGCTGGATTTTTGCTTTGACGTTCACATTGAATGCAAAAAAAATTCCTCGAAATTGACAGCAAAACCAAGATGTAGAGAAGACAATTATCATTGATAATTTTTAAGTCCCATCTACTCCATTCTGGCATGAAGTATTGATGCAAGCAGTTTTTTTTTTTCAAGAGTGGGATTTTGTTGAAACAATTTAAGACTTAGAATGTTGATGCTCAGTTTCCTTTCATGTAAAGAACTTCGGGGATTTTCGCACTAACCTCTCACTTCTGGATGCAAAAGGGAATTAAGCATGGACAGGCAACATTTGCAGTGCTGCATTCTTTAGGTGGCATTAACCAAATTGTTCTCCATAAAGGTTTGCGTAGTTTGAGAAATCTTGCATGTTCCTCCATGCCCTAAATACCTTGTTCCAGCAATTTTTGGTTGAACTTCGAATGTTTCCTGAAGTCAAGCATCACTCCAGAGTGTCTTTGTCCTCAACCAGCCCCTAGCACACAGGCAGTTTTTACTTCTCCAGTTTAACAGCTGACATTGTCCAAATCAGTTTTCTATGCTTGGCAACAGGTTGCAGACATTGCTTTAAGTTTCTTTCACTATAGATGGTTATCTTGATTTTACCAGATGGTTAAGTGAGTCCATGAGTAGTGGTATAATAACTGTGGCATGTTAAGCAAGTTGTGGGTTCTGATATTCCATTTGTTTTTGACTGAGATTGTTGCCTCATTTGTTTCAAGAATTTCTCATGCTTCTTTGCACATTGATAGGAAACATCATTTATTCAAGATGCGCAGGGCATAATACTAATTTCAAAGTAAAATATTGTAAATATAGTATAACATATATAATTAATATCTTTTTCAGAACTAGTGTGGATTGGAGGTACTTTTTGTTTACTGTTTTCAGTCCTCTTGATGTTGCTTATGATCTCAACGCTGCTTTGTTTCAGAAAATAATTATGGAATCTTACAGAACATACCATGGAATAGAAGAAAATACCTGACACATTATAGCACAGGGTTTTCCAAGAAACAATGGTTTATCTTTTGTAGGGTGACAGCAGATTGCATTCAGTAATATTGAAGCTATATTAAAAGATGATGAAACATTTGTGGTCTGATAGTTATCCAGTATCTGTATTTTTAGTGATAAATTGATGGTTCCTTTACTTTAGGTGCAGCACTTGCAGAAAGTTTTGACAAAGAAAAGAGACCCTGTGACACACGTCTGCTTTATTGATGAAATAACTAAGGTAACACAATGAATTTCTAAATGTTGGTATTGAGTACATTTAAAGGGAAGGTGTAGCAAAGCGGCCAAGAGATGATTTTGTACAGATGTACTTTCAGCTCAGACACAAGACTTCACATGCTACTAAATTATTTGCATGGTGACAAAATGTTATAGATTTTTTTTTGAGTATATTTTCTTGCATCATTGTTTTTTCAGTAGTTATAGACATTTTCCATCAGTTATGACCCACGTCTGGAGCAGGCTGGACTTTAATCCATGCCTTCAGGCCTAGAAGTGGGAATATGACCACTGCTCCACAATAGCCTTATTAATATTGTAAACCTTAATTATATTAGATTCTGAAATTCGTACAAACAAAGACAAAGATTATTTTGTAAGATTATCTTCATACTTTCAACAGAGAAATGCCTAAAGGCAAAATAACTGAGCAGATTGGTATCTGCTTTTTGATGCTGATGCCATATAGTTGTCCAATAGTCCCTTCTCATTCCATAGAAAAAGTCAACTTATTGAAGTATGGCATCTTGCTTTTTAAGAGAAGGAAACCATCATAGCAGGTAACACGTATAAAAATATCACAGTATGAATAACAATTTCATATATTTATTTATTTAATCTTAAAATAGCACATACTCTGCTGAAGTTGATCAGGACACAGATTTTTGGGAAATGTATATGGTTGACTATGGACCTTGGTTTTTTAAAAAATCATTATTCTAGATTTGTGGGAAGGCAATAGCGTAGTGGTATTGTCACTGGCCTGTTAGCCCAGAGACCCAGCTAATGCTCTGGGGACGCATGTTCGAATCCTGCTACAGCAGATGGTGGAATTTGAATACAATAAATATCTGGAATTAAGAGCCTAGTGATCACCATGAATCTGGTGTTGATTGTCGGTTAAAACCCCATCTGGTTCACTAATGTCCCGTAGGGAAGGAAACGGCCATCCTTACCTGGTCTGGCCTACATGTGACTGCAGACCCACAGCAATGTGGTTGACTCTGAACTGCCCTCTGGGTAATTAGGGATGGGCAATAAAAGCTGCCTGGCCAGCGATACCCTGATCCCATGAATGAATAAAGAAAAAAAGGATTATTTTAGCCTCCTTATCATCCTCATGGATGCATCTCAACTTTGCATGTTTCGCTGAGAGTATTTATCCTTGTCATGAGATCTAATTGAATTTCTGATAATATGTGAAAAATGTGTAAGCAACCTTATATTTACTCTTAAGTACTGGAAATATTTGAATGCAGCACCCCATCACATCAAACATCATGTTTCATTTCAATATTCAGCAAATCTATTAAACAGTAAAAAAAACTTAAATATTTACCTTCAGTAAGATTTAAAAATCTATAACTGTATGTAATCATTAATATTATTTTCTTGTTTTATTGAGCACCATTTATAAAAGTCACTGTCTAATACTGAGCTTGTTCATCTGTAGCTAATTTCTGTAAATGTATTCCTTTTCTTTCCTTTCTGACTGTAGAAGTCAGTTTATTTTATCTTTTCGTGTGGAGTTTCCAGTTGGTCCTAAATATATTCTGACAACTTCGGTCAACAAACAGATTCAGCTATTCCTTTCACCCCTTGACCTGTTTTTTTTTCTTTAGTAACTGTTTGGCTTCCAAATACTTAGCTGTTGTCCAGTTAACTGAAGAATTTATAGGGTCTGTGTTTGCTGAAATGAAATTGCTTTGTTTTTTTTAAATTTACAACTCACAAGTGTTATTTTTGCTAGTCACCCCTGGAAACCTGTAGAAAATAATTTGTAGCAATTCAAAATCCAAATTGGTTTGAATAAGCAAGCAGTATGTTTGAATGATCCTTGTCAATATTTTCGAGGAATAATAGCTTATAAATATAGGGGAAATGTAAGAATACTGAGTTTTGAAATTATGTGATAGCAAATGATCCTAAACAACAATATACTACCCAGTGAAATATATCAATGTTTCTTTAAAATTTCTTTAGAAGTTATTTTTAATTCTTAAGATTAGAAACAGCATGACCGAGTTGTGTTTTTTTTTGAAAGTCACTGATGCAACACAAAATAAATATTTATATGTGCTGACATAATTGTGGTATCGCTAAGATTTTTAAGCAGAGCAGCTTGATTATGCCTTTGCTATTGGAAATAAGTAAATGACTTGAACAGTGCTGATATTGCTGACTAAATAAATATGTTATGCTTCTAATTTTAAGAACGATGTTCCCTCATGTATGCTTCATTCAACATTGTTATTGACAATAAAAAAATGACAAAATGATTAAGTAATTCTTCATTAACAGATCTCTGGCACCTATAAATGTAAATATGTGCTCTTCAGTTTCTCACTGTTAACCTTTTCAATACCTAAACTCTGATTTCAGTGAGGAGGGAGTTAACTATTTCCATTTCATAGGCTGCCCAATCTACTCAGTCTTTTAAGTACAGCAACTACTAGCAAATTTCCCAACAGCTGAAAATTCTGTAAGCAATAGATTCCACGATAGATAATGCTAATAAACAGTACAAAAAATTAATACATTTTCTTCCACTTGATTTTACTGCAGGGAAGACCATTGTGTTGATATGTTTACTGTAAAGACAGGATGTATGATTTTTGCCAATTCCAGCAGCTATTGTTTTATACAAAACCAGACTTAAAGAGAAAGGTTGCTTCACTTTTTTGTTCAGAAGACTAAATGATTTGCAAACCTTATATATGTCTGTTACAAAAGTAGTATAATTCTGTTACTCTCAATATTCCATCTTGGAAATGGAATAAAATGTTTTTGGAGTATAATTTGCACTGTGGGTAAGAGGGAGTCCATTGACATGCTGTACTTGGATTTTAAAAAGGCATTTAACAAGATGGTATGTAAAAAGATCTTGCAAAGTAGAAGCACATGGTATAGGGCGCAACATACCAGCTTGGATAGAGGATTAGCTGGCTTGCAGTAAACAGGGAATGCATAAATGGGTCTTTGCCTGATGCAGGATGTGATGAGTGGGGTGCTGCACTGGGGCTTCAGCTTTTTACAATTTATGTCAATGACTTGGATATGAGGTATAAAGACATAGCTAAATTCTCACCTGAGTCAAAGCTGGTTAGG
>NC_063353.1:18521189-18546189 GCF_021869965.1 Rhincodon typus | reverse complement strand
GAAGGCACATCCCCCTCTTATATAGGCTTGGAACTAAGTCTTATTATAAACAAAAAAGTTTGGGAGTTTTTGATTGCCACCTTCAAAATATTTTATTGTTATTCCTATTGAATTAAATATTAAGAAGACTGAAAAAACATTGTTTTCCAGTCCCCATTCCAAATCCTGAGCCATTCCAGTCCCTAGAGATAACCTGTGATTAAGCCAGCCTGCATACAACCTTTGTGTCACATTTGATTCTGAGCAACATTCTCTCTAAGTTGTGCTCAGTGTCTGCAATTAGCAAATGGCATGGCAGCAGTTCTGGAAGTTGCTGCTTCATAGGGACCTCAGAGGCCCTTGCAGCAACGAGGAAATTTAGAGGGAATGGTGATCCTGAGATAAGCTTTTGACCTCATTTGTACCATCTCTAAGATTCTGATTTCTACCTCTAACATCACTCAAATTTTCAAAGTTCATTTGCTGCTGGAAACGTCATCATGTCTTTGTTAGTTTGAAGGCTCTTGCCTTAAAACAACAGTTCTTGCATTGAACTGTGAAAGCTTTCCATGGTATGAATATTATGACATTTTCTTACAATGACCTACTTTTCTTTCATAGTGTCCTTAGACGTATGATCACTCTTATCTCAGAACTGGCAATTGCAATGGGAGAAAATCAAGCACTTCAGGTTCAAACTGATAATACTAATAATGCTGCCAAGAGGTACATGGAGGAAAATGAAGAACTGAAAAAGGTAATGTTTTCAGATCTGTTGTAATGTCTTTATTTTATTATGACCTATTACTTGAAAGCCATTCAGAATGCAATTTGTACATGGTATCTTTAGACATGTAGTAACATTGCAGTTGAGCACTGCAAACACACAGTGTGAGTTCCAGCCTAGCAATAATTGAACCAGTTTTGCAAGTTCTTAGTTTGGAATGTTGAATGCCTGAATTAACGTTTAGCATTTGGTCTATTGAGCAAGGAGAAGTACCCCACAGAAATAGATCTATACCTTTGATAGTGGCTCTGGACACATGTTACTGACGGAACCATTCTGGTCTTTGCAACTGAATGAACAAGAATGACATTAGTAGAATCTGAAATTATTATAATTGACCTTCAACAAAAACAAATAACTTGCACATTGACAAGCTTTGAAGGTGTAAATTTCCTATAATGGAAGAATTATGTTCAAAACTCTCAGTGTTATGTATGAATTACCAATCTGTGAAGCCAGTTTGGATATTTGTGACACAAGATAATTTCAGTGAAAACAACTATCTTTTCTTTGCCCCTACCTATTCTATCCTGAATTTCTCCTCACCTCTCCCACTTACACGTGATAGACTGGCTTCTGCTTTGACGTTAAAACACACTAATCCATTTAATAACAAGAAGATCCCTTGCACCATCTGGTTAGCTGCAGAAATGTACAATAAAGACAGAATCCATATTAATTTAAAAGTTAAACATTACAAGCCTTCAGGCAGGCCCTTGTGGAAGTATGCTAGATAAACTGCAAACACTTGGCTCCTATCTCAATCCCAGGACATCATGGCAGGAGTTCCTGAGTGGTGTCCTCGACCCAACCATGTTCAGCTCCTTCATCAATGCCCTTCCGTCCATCATAAGGTCAGAAGCGTGGATCATCACTGATGATTTCTCAACATTCAGCACATTTTGCAAATCCTCAGGTGCACAGCAGTAACTCACTGAGGCTACTTCAACAGCACCTTCTAAACTTGGTCCACACAAACAATAAGTTCAAGACTCGAGAGGCATCCATGATCAAAGCACTGGCGCATGATCAACCACATGCTGATTTGATCCTGAGACCTAAACAATGTCCTCATTACCAAAATGATGACCAGTGCAGATGACTGCTGGACAGACCACTTGCTCATCCACTCCTCAATATCCATCAAATTCCGCCAGAAAGAGCTGAAGACGGCTGTAAATGCATTTTCATTGAATATCTATGTATTCTTTGTTTGTGAGAATAACCTAAGTAAGAATCTTATATTTGTTTTAACTATGATGTGGAGGTGCCGGTGTTGGACTGGGGTGGACAAGGTCAGAAATCACATGACACCAGGTTATAGTCCAAAAGGTTTATTTGACAGCACAAGCTTTTGGAGCCTTGGTCCTAGAAGACATACAATTCTTACTTAGGTTATTCTCACAAACAATACATAGATATTCAATGAAAATGCATTTACAGCTGTCTTCAGCTCTTTCTAGTGGCATTTGATGGATATTGAGGAGTGGATGAGCTAGTGGTCTGTCTGAGGCTCTGAAAGCTTGTGTGTACAAATAAACCTGTTGGACTCTAACCTGGTGTTGTGTGATTTCTGACCTTGTTTTAACTATGGCTGTCCAAGTTGTCGTTTTTATTTTTAGTGTTTGAGTGTGTAGTTTTGTGTAACACAATAAATAGCATAGATTGATTCAGAACTTGCAAGGGATTTTGCTAGATTAAGTGAGTGGAGTGAAGGGATGGAGTTCGGTGTGATAATTGTGAATTCATTCACTTTGGATCCAAGAAAGTCAGAACATTTTGCAAATGCAAGAGCTATAAATAGTGTAATTTAGAGGCCAATTTACAGAAATGATCAAAAAGCAAGTGGACAGGTATTAAAAATATTTTGAAAGATTAATCAGAAGATTGACTATTCCAGACAGTTTCAGATAATACAATGGTGTAAAAGTTATGCTGTATCTCTAACATCTTCCAGTTAGACCCCACCTGGAGTTTTCTGTTCTAGACTTTGCACTTCAAAGAGGATACAGGAAGTCCTTACTGCATGTTCCTGAAAATCGCAACTTAAGTGAAACAGATTCCATAGGATTCAACATTAAAACTGGAGTTAGACTCCATTGGGACTTGCTTATTATACAAAAATCCCTGGAATTTGAAATAATCCACAAGGGTAAATTCTTACTTTTTTGTAAATGAAATAATTTTTAAAATAAAATATAAAAGGAAGATGTAACTTACATTGTATATTATTTTCTGCTCACTGCCAATCATGCTTCATGATTGCCTGAAGATCTTACCCCTCCCTGACCATCTGAGAGTGGAGGCTGAGGTCTGCACCAGGTGGCCTGTACTCACCAGGCTGCAGACTGCCCACCTGAGCTGTCACCCGCTTCTGGTCATGACGCAGACACTGCCAGTGGTGGTGGTTTGGGGTGGCGGGGAGGGTGGGGTGTTGGTCGCAGTTGATGGCCTAGTGGTATTATTGCTATTAATCCAGACACCCAGGTAGTGTTCTGGGGAACTGTGTTTGAATCCCATCATGGCAGATGATGGAATTTGCATTCCAGATTTTTACTGAATTTAAAAATGATCATGAAACCATTATTGATCGTCAGGAAAGGCCTTCTGGTTCACTAATGTCCTTTAGGGGCCTGGTCTGGCCCACACGTGAATCCAGATATCCAGCAATATGGTTGCTTCTCAACTGCCCTCTGGGCAATTAGAGCTGTGCAATGAATCTTACCCAGACGATGATGCCCACACCATGTGAATGAATAAGAAAAAAACACAGCATCCCCTGCAGGATTCATCCAAACACACTGGTCCCTGTCCTCTCAACACAAGATGCTGGCTACAACGAAGCTCAGTAGCACTTGGACTGAAAAGCTCACTGTGACTGAAGTCAGGAGCTTGTGGAATGAATCCTGGTCAGGCTGTTTTCTACAGGCTCAAGTTGTCTATATTCCTCTTGAATGATCTCATCACCCATTTAATGATGTTCCCCTTC
Source organism: Rhincodon typus (assembly GCF_021869965.1). NCBI lineage: Eukaryota > Metazoa > Chordata > Chondrichthyes > Orectolobiformes > Rhincodontidae > Rhincodon > Rhincodon typus. The sequence goes on along the minus strand of NC_063353.1, from coordinate 18,542,434 downwards.
AAGGGCTGAACAGCCACAGCCTTCATCCTTCAGCAGCTCCTTCGTGTTGCTCCACAGACTCGGAGCCCTGATCTACTGCAGGAGCCCCATAGTTCCCACCACCACCTCGGTGAGAGAAGTTGAGGCGAGGAAAACTCACCAATCTCAGTCTTGACTCAACAAACTGCCAACTGGGTTGGAAGGGAGGACAGCCAAAGCCTGAAACCAGCTAGGAGGAACAACTCCATTACATCCAAGTAGACCCTGGAGGTGGCACTGCCTGCAAGAAGGGGCACCACAGACTCTCAAAAAGATGCCACCAGGGATTGTCCATAATCTGATCCAGAGTCCAATGAGCGAAGCTTCCCCAGTGCAGACCTTGGGCAGCAGTGCAACAGGGGAAATGGCATCAAGTGTTGACAGACCACGCCAAAATTCTGCCAATCAGGTCATGACATTAAAACAAACCACACAATGTTCAACAAGATTACAGGCTCTAAAAACTTCCCAATATTAAAGAAAAAGAAAGCTAAACAGCACAATGTTAGTGAAGATCACCTGTATTTGAGTTAGTATGGTGCATATGCACCAGAAAAATTGTGGGAATTAAAGGATTATAACATGAAGACAAATTGTGAAGGCTCGACCTGTATTCACCTGAAAGTAGAAAATTAAGTGGTGATTTAGATGGCCAAAATATTTAAGAGCGTAGACTGGAATCTATTTCCTCTCGTAAGATAATCCAGAATAAAGGTGCACACCTTCATAATTAGAGCACAATGGTTTAGGAAGTGTATCTTCACAAAAAGAATTGTGCAAATCAGGAACTCTCTCAAAAAGCTGTCAATTGTAAATATCAAAACTGAGACTGATAACTTCGTTACACAAGGATATATTTTCTAATCATCCTGTTCCAAAATGTTATCACACACCTCTGGAGCATGTGGGATTTCAACCTGAACCTCAGAGGTAAGGATACTGCCACTGTGCCACAAGACCCCTCCCTTAATAGCTACAGTGCAGTGTGAGTAATAACGTTCAGCTATATTTCTTCCTACTTATTAATTTGTTTTACTCTTCTGAAAGTACTAAATAGACTTCAGATCCTCAGCTGCCTGCAGCATCCTGTACGTTGTGTGCAAATCAGTGAGTGTATGCAGGACTCTTGGAGAGTTACCACAGTTGAAAACCTAGTCACATCCTTATTCAAAGCATACACTGTCCAGCAAGTATAGGTAATTCTGGATTCCAGGGGCACTGAGTCAAAATTCTAGTATCCCTATCCTTGCTCAAATCTGACAATGTCACAGGCTTAGAAACAAGTGTGGCTTTTTTGATTCAGTTACGCCAGTTGAAGTATTTACATGCTAACCCATTGCAAGAGTTTGCACTTGAACTCCAAAATAATCAGCTATTAGATTTTGACATGCTCTAGTTCCTGTCTTGTCCTAACTTTATAGATGGTTCCGGCTGCCAGGTTGATCCAGAGAACTAGATCGAAAGGCAAAAAGAAACTGTATCACCATTAGATCTATAATTATTTTCCTGCGTGATAAGCAAGATATATAACGCAAACTGTTTTTCACTACACTTCACATCCCATTAAAGCTTTTATACTTGATTTGTTTTTATCAATAGGCTTTAAATAGAGGTAAAGATGATGGAAATAAGAAACTGGAAGAGGAAAATAATCAGCTGATTAAAGAAATCAAGGAACTAAAGGTTGAATTAAAGAAAACCACAGAAGGTAGGACTATTCTATTTTGAGATTTTAAAATCAATTTTCCATTTACTTTTGTAATTTTCATTTACAATACCTTTAACATGGTCAGGTGTCACATGGCACTTTACAGGAGTACAGTCAAGGAAAATTTGACACCAAGCACATAAGGCGCCATTAGAACAGGTGAACAAAAGCTTAGTCAGTGGTAGGTTTAAAGCAACACTGTAGAAGGCAAGAGACGTAGAGAAATGGAGAGGTGTAGGGAGGGAACTCTAAAGTTTAAGACCTTGGCTGCCAATGCTAAATTTCAAAATGCCCACCCAAGAGGCCAATATTAGTAAAATACAGCAATAAGAGAGTTACAGAGCTGGGAGGATCAAGATCATAACTTGAAAGCAACAATGACAATTTTAAAATCGAGGCATTGCTTAACCTTGAGGTCAGCAAGCACAAAGATGATGGGTGATCGGGACTTGGTGTAAGGTAGGTTATGAGCAACAGAGTTTTGGAATAACTTAAATTTATGAAGTGTACATAGGAGTCCAGCCAAGTGGACATTGAAATAATCAACAAACAAAGACACAGTGAAGGTTTCAGATGAGCTCAGGCATGAATAGTGTCAGACAACATAAATAAGTGACCTTACGGATGGATATTGTTCAGTGCCCAACTGATGTTCAGATGTGACACCAAGATTACAATTGGTCTGATTTAGCCTTAGGTGGTTGTCAAGGAGAGGGATCGAGTTTGTGAAGGGGCCAAAGACAATGGCTTCAGTCTTACAATGGTTAGTTGAAGGAAGTTTTTGATATAGTTGTGAATGCCTAACAAGCAGTCTAAAAATTTGGAGAAAGTTGAGAGGTCAAGAGGGGCAGTTATACCTGTTGATAAATATCAGCGTGCATATCCAATCTGGAAATGCAATTCCACAATGAAGATGCTGGGACCAAGGATAAATGCTTAGAGAACACTTAAAGTAACTGTGGGTTTGGGAAGACAAGCCACTGCAGATAATCCTTTGACTTCTGCAGGGTACATATGAATTCAACCTGACAAGGTCAGTGCCAGATAGCTTAATGTTAAAAGAGAAGTATTGGAGGAAGATTATGCAACCAAATATACCAAAAGCTTCAGAGAACTCGAAGGTTATGAGAGAGAGTTAACTTTTTCACAATCACACATTGAGTATAGGAGGGAACCCAATTAGCAGATCTAGGGGAGGGGACAGTTTGAAATTTGAGCTGCTCTGTCTACTTATTGTGAATAAAAATAAAAGGGAAATACAAGTTCAGGCACAGTTCCTATGAAGGCTGCTATTCAGTGGAAGAAGGAAGCAGTTTTATGATGGAAGCTGACTTACAGTTAGATAGCTGGTGAGAATCCATTGAAGAAGACAGCCCAGTAAACATGATTTTACAACCTGCTACATACGTCAGTGTATTTTGTTTTTATTTAAAAGTAGAACTAAAGTAAAGTTGTGTTACTAAAACAAAGGACATGCTGCTAAAGCTTTTCATCTTGCACTCATCAGGACAAATGCAAGAAAGCCAAATTTCAAAAGGAGCAATAATGTATACTGCATGAGAAAAGAGTTCTAATTAGTTGTCAAATTGCATGATTGATTGAGGTGTTACCATTGAGAATGCACGAAAGAACTATTGCCTTCCATGTTTTTCTCTAATTCAGAAAAGTTCTACTGTCTGGACATACTCTTCCTGCTTGCATATGACAAGGTCCTGAGTATGAATATATATAAAGCAAGCATAAGTGATTGCATATTGCAAGCCTGAAAGGTGATCTTAAATTGGATGTTCGTGTAATTTTTAGTACACTCATGATGGTTCAGCCAGTGCCATACCATCATGGAATCATGTCTGACTTTAAATGTTAAGTTTGAGCTTTGCAAGCACAAACTGGTTAAGGACAGTTCGTATTCTGCCTATTGTGATTAGCTATGTGGATCTGCTGTTTGACATGACCCACCAGTCTTTGGGAAGTATGGTCAACTTACCTGATATCACACCAGCACAAAATTTGTTTACCATGTGTGGTACACAGAAAGTCATTTTGGCTTGACAATGACATCTTACAAGTAGAGAAAAGCACTTGTGCTGCTATTGCAAAGTAAGGGTAATTTCAGGCAGACTGGGATTTGTTTCAAGATAGAAAGTTGGCAGTGTTTGGTCCACTTGTGAGTTTGTTCACTAAGTCAAACTATGACCTGACTGGATGTAGTTTGTGCAGCAACTATTTTGTATTTTTATTTCTGCCTCTGACACAAATCAGTTTAACAACTTGTATTTGGTCTGTATCAGTTTAAGTGTTGATCAGCTAACCTTTAAGAAAATTGGAAGATTATGATATCCAGTTCACATAATAAATGAAAACTTATAATAAGTCCTTCCTGTTGGTTACGCACTTGTACGTCTAGATATTGGATAGTGACAGTGAAAGCAGATTCCTGTTTGTGAGGAATGCCGCAGGAGACATGCAATTCTAATGAAAAGGAATAACTAAGAGAGGACAATGGAATTTGTAAGATTATAAGTGAAATAAATATAATTACCATTTTGTTTCTCCAAGATTCACTTAACCCAAGGGTCTTTCTGGGAACTCAGTTTTTCTTTGATCAATCTTGCTGCTCCAGGAACACTGAAACCAATTACAGAACCCTACTGCTGCTCCAGGCTGAGTCCACTTAATTCGGCAAAGTCTGAAGATCAAACCTGCAGTCTTCCTGGCTGGTATTGCTCAGCTTGAATAAGCTCATTGAACCCTAAAAGGACCCCTTGGAACAAGTATTTTGTCACACTTTCACATGCTTTAATGGCTGGCCAAATGTCTGGCTGCCAATTCCTTGAAAAATTGAAATAGATGTGTTATTCTAACTTAGACCATCTTTGGCCAAGAGCAGTAAGTTAAAATTTTGAATTGAACTGTCTGAGCAAAGTTTCAAATCTTGATCTTTGTATTAGAGTAGGAAAGTTATAAATGAAATCTGCAATTATAATAGAAATAAAATTGCAAAATATAATAGTTAAGAATGCCAATTGTGTGGAATAAAAGAACTGGTTTATATTTTTTAAAAAAGGGATTTAGGGAAAGCTTTGCATTGACCACAGGCATCTATTTAGGGATCAACAATTCAAGTAATAAGTAGTTCCTACCTGTTTGGAGGTGTAGGGAAAAGTTGTGAGCTACATATGATCTTGTTTGTGTTGCATAGAGAGAATGATTTTCTTGAGATAACAATTTATCCTTCAGAAGGTCAAATATTATCAGTTATTATGATCTTGTTAATAACCAGTAAGTCCCTAGTTAACATATACAAGTTTACCATTTTTGCTGTCAGTATTTTCAGCATTGAATTATAAAGCTTTGTTGAAAGATGTTGCATAACATTGATTTAGGAAGCATTTAAGGGTCATGTAATAAAAGACTTGATTGACAAAAGGTGACCAGGAAACTTGCATAATTTGCAATGTCTTTACAACGCCAGTTCAAAAATGTGAAAATATTCCAGTGTTACAAAAAGATTTGACATCCAAAAATTGGACAGCTTTTCAATCACCTGTATAGCTTTGACAAATGTATCTTCTTTCCCTGCTATATCTGCTGAATTTTCTAATCTGGTAATTTACCTGCATTTTTGCTGTAGATATTTTCCTATGACAGTAGCAAAGAATAAGAGAGAACTCTCTAAGTTTTCCTTGCGTGGGAACAGAGGATGTGTCAGGATTAGGCCATTTAGCCCTTCAAGCCTGCTCCGTGCCATTCAGTAAGATCAAGGCTGATCTGACTGGAGTCTCAACCTCATTGTCTGTCTGCCTGCCTGCCTCTTCTCCCCCACTGTAGTCCTTGATTCCCTTGCCTATTGAAAGTCTAATTGTGCCTCAAAAAATTTCAATGACACAATTTCCTCAGGTTTCTGGGAAGGAGAATTCCACAATCTTAAAAAAAACTCTGTTCTAAGCTGTGCATATTACTGGCTAGGCCAGCATTTATTGGCCATTTGTAATTGCCCTTGATAAGGTGATGGTAAACTGCCATCTTGAATTGTTGCAGCCCATGTTGTGCAGGTATACTCTCAGTGCTTTCTCAGATAATTAATTCTATATTTATTTGCAATCTTATGTACTTTTATGTTATGCGTTTTGTATTTGACTTTTTAACTGTTTAACTTTATTACTTTAGTTTTCTACTTTATACTAAGAAGCCTGGAATATTTAACTGTAATATTTAACTCATGAATGCCTAGTCTTGAGTTGCTAGACCTGTTCAAAGTTTGTTCCATTTAACATGGTGATAGTGCCGCACAACACAATGGAGGTTTTATTTTAAAATTCGTTCACTAAATATTGGCATCATTTGGTCAGTAGTGGTGCTGTTGAGACACCTTGGTGGTGTACCTTTAAGTGCCCCATCCAGAGTACATTCTGTGCCCTTGCCACCATCAGTGCTTCCACCCAAGTGCTGTTCAACATAGAGAAGTACTGACATCAGCCAGGGCAAGGAGATTGCAGAAATGGCAGTGTGTGATCTGAGACTTATAGTCAATGTTTAGGACTCGTAGGGCAATTCCCTCCAGACTGTATACCAATGTGCTGGACATACCCAGGGATGATGATGGCATTGTCTGGAATATTGTGCATAAGGTATGATTCCATGAGATTTTTTTCTGTATCAGGATGTTGCTTGACTAGTCTGTAGGACAGCTCTCCTAAATATGGCACTAGCTCCCAGATGTTAATAAGGAGGGCTTAGAAGGGTTAACAGAGTCTGTTTGCTGTTGTTGTTCTGGTGCCTTAGTCAATATCAGATAGTCTGTCCCATCTCATTTCTTTTTGTTAACCTTTTAAGCAGTTGATCCAACCAAATGACTTGCTCAGCCGCATTGTTGTAGGTCTGGAGTCACATGTAGGCCACAGCAGAGAAGCATGGCAGTTTCTTTTCATAAAAGACATTAGTGAACCAGATGAGATTTTACAGCAATCAAGAATGGTTTAATGGTCAATAGACTTTAAATTCCAGGTTTTATTGAATTCATACTTCACCATCTGGCATTGTGGGATCCAAACTCAGGTTTCCAGAACATTACCTAGTTCACTGGTTTACTAGTCCAGCAACAATACCTCTAGGTCATCACCTCTTGTGATCAACTAATCAGTGGTGTTTTGCTAAAAAAAAAAGCCATCAGAACCAAATAACTATGTAGTACTCTAAAAGAAGGCAGTCAAGTCCAGTAAACATTCAAGATGGTTCTTCTGAAGTGAGTTATCAGAATGGTATGACCAAGACATTGAATCTATTTGCAGAAATAACTTAAAAGGTATAAGCATCAAGTTCATTTTTTATCTAAATATTTCAACCCAACTTTTTTTCCATAGAATAGTGGCAGAGAAGAAGCTGGTGTTGCACAATCTTTGACAATTTATGCAACATATTGGAAGTTTCCTAAGTAGAATTAAATAACTGCAGTTTGTGTATATTTCAGTCAAAAATCGGGTAACATCTTTCATTCTGTACGTTAATTGCTAACTTTTTCTTCTTATTTCTTTTTGTGGCAAAGCCCTTGAGAAATCAAAGATTGAAATGGCTTCAATCAAAAAACAATATGATGGACTGACTAGGGAATATGACCGACTTCTGCAGGAGCATGACAAGATGCAGGTAAAAAGAAACTTGTTCTCCTACTTACTACAGTAGTACAGTGAAGTATTCGAGATAGCCTAACTTCCAGACCAAAACTACTTTATTAACTTTTATTACTACTAATTAGCTTCTCACTTTTTATTTTTGAATTGTCTCTCTTTACAATCTTTTTCTCTCCCTACTGACAGTAGTGGTGCCACTACTTGGCACCCTTTGAATTGAGCACCAGTTCCTCGACTAGGTACTCTGGCATCAAGCAGAAAGGAATACGGCTAACAGCAGAGAAGTATCTTTATAGTGACAGCTGTCAATGAACTCTAGTCATTAATTAGGTTCATATTTTGATAACAGTAGTAAAGCATTAGAACAGAAGAAAAGCACCAGCTTCTGCTGTGGGCCTATTCCATCATTGCTTCTCTCTGACAGCATAAATAACTTGTAACTTATTTGAGCCCAGAACACAGTTACCACATTGAAATCAAAGCAGGAAGTCAGGAACAAACAGCACGCCACAAAATAGAGACATGGGAAACAAAATTAGCAGTTTTCATTACCATTTAAAGCTTATGCCATAGTGAGAGACTTACATTTGTTTTAGAGATACTTTTTTGTTTCCTTTTTATATTTTCTGAAGAAGTGGTGGTGTGGTCCTTTTAGAAGTGCCCTGTCTCAATTTAAATGGTCAACACCTTCAAAATGCATTTACTTACGTTTGTTCAAAGGCTTATGCCCATGTTTCCACTTAAACCAATTAACTCTGCTTTCTGGTGTAGATCCAGTATGGTCAGCCATCAATCAAGTTATGTTGCTGCACACTTCAGCTAAAAACACCTAATATGTGACCTTTGATTAGCCTTTCTGATCTTCTCACCTGTTCTCTCTGACCAGAATGCTCTTTGACATTGTCAATGGCTTTCCCCTCTTCAGCCACCATCCTTCCCACCCTGAACAAATCTGTCCTCTGTAACTAGTTTCCATCTCCATTTTTACTTTTCTCTTCAAAGATCTCAAACAGACCATTACTTTCCAGCTCCAAAGCCATCTGTCTGAAGACTCCTTATTCAAAGTTGCAAATTCAGTTCAGCTTTTGCGTAACATTGAGTTAGCCCTGTCTAGAACTATGGATTATATTATTTATTTATATTTTCTGTCATCCTCTTTGATCTTACTATGAAATTCTGATACGTGCCATACTCATTACGTTATTCCAATTTTCAGAAACTGCCCATTTTAACCCCTGCTGTAACCCCAGTGCAGCTGAAAAGTTTATCTGTGCTCCTCTGACTTCTAGTTTTCCAATGTCCTTGCTAACAGCCCATCACAGTCTCCAAAGATTACAGCTTATCCAAACTGTGGTCCAGGGTATCCTATCCTGCAAGAAATCCTGCTCTCAGATCACTTTTGATCACCAACAACCTACGTGAATTATTTCCAGTAAAATACTCTAGTTATACGTATATGTGAAGGTTTAGGATTTAATTTCATCTCATGATTGAGATTTTTGTTTTAAATCACTTGTAGATTTGTGTTGTAACCAGGAGAAATAGCAAAATATTCAAAGTTGTTTGCTCCCTTGATGTTTTAGGTTTTAATGTGTCACAATACAATTTAACAGACTGTTGTTTAGCTTCTGAAAATATGTGATGTATGATTCCTGACTGATGACTTGTTTTTTGGGGCCACATTGCAAAATGAAATAGCCATGACAATGAGATAAGAAGTGGGACAGTAGAACTACATTTAGCTATGTCCTAAACAGTAAATAAGCATTTGGTGTTTTCAAGGAAGAATCTCATTTCTGGGTATCATGTTCATAATAATATTTTCCATGCTGCAATTATTCAACAGTGACGCTGTTCATAAAAGATGACTTATAAAGATCTTGAACTCTCCTTAACAATTTATAGAGTCAGATTTGAAAAGCATTGACAAATATAGGTAGAACATAATTAGTCTGTGATACTCTTACAACTCAAGCAGAAACAGATTACCTTCCAGCCAGAAGAAAACAGTGGTAACTGTTTATTTATCAGTTATTTAAAAGGTTGCCAGTGTTTGGACTTGGCAAAATGCCGTAAAAGGATTATCTTGCAACCACATTTGGTTTGTCTTAAATTTTCTCATCTTCCATGCCCATAACAGCTTCATCCAACTGAATGAGGTCCTCCAGTTTAGTACCCTCTTCTAAACCTTTCAGTAATTCGATGAACATATAATGTATCCCCTCCTATACCCCCAAAACCTTGGCAGCCTTCAACTGTGTTTTCTGCTTTTTCTGGAACTTCGTTCCCATCCTCCATTTAGTCTGAGTCAACAGATTATCTGGCTCTTGTATGTGGAAATTGCTGCTATTTGATATGTTCCCAGACCCCTGCAAATAATTAATTGCTGTAAGTTATGTGATGGTGTTCTGGAATAGGTGATTGCTAGTTCCTTACTCTTGGTAGGTCAGAGCCTGATGCTTTCCCACATGTCCATGGTTGACAGTACTGACATAGGTGATCACTTGACAAGGAGAAAAGAGGCAGAGTGTGAATACACGGGCCAGCCATTCCTGACAGTAATGTTGCTTAATTCCCAGCAACAATACAACATTATAAACTTTCTAAAACAATTAGCTGCCTGATTGCTGTAATATAATTAATGCTAAAATTTATAGAAAAGGTTTATACAAATTTATTGTCGTTAACTGAATAATTACTAACATTTATTACTTGTACCCCTTTCAGAGTCTTGTTGACACCACTGATAAGAAGAGCAACTAAACTGCAAAAAGTATTCCCTTGTGCCTTTGGATATCATCTGTAACAACAGAATATTTGTATTTGTTTGTTTCCTTAACAGCATAATGAAGCTAAAAGTGAAGTGAGTCAGTATTTATAAAAAAAGTAAATTGATGGTTATTTTCAGTTTGTTGTGCATCATTCCACTAATACATCAAAAATGGGAATATGGACGACACAGTAATTGGAATATGGCTCATTCACATCTGATATCTGCTGGAAATGCAATGAACCTGCATATGTGTGCATTTACATACCTGACCTTGAAGTAACATTTTCATACAGCTGTTTTCCCAAGTTGAGTTTCTTTACCACATATTTGAGATGCCATCCCTTTTCAAATTCTAATTACCCAAATCCAATGCCATATATAGGACCCAGTCAAATTCTTCATGCAAGAGGTTTTGACCAAAGAGGTATGTGTGCCATTATCCTGATTTCCTCCACTTTGTTTGGACCTACATTTGTACACCACAAGCTTTGTGACTTTGTTATCATTAAAGAAAGAGGAGGACACCTTTTGTCCCCTTTTTACAATGTTTCTGTAGAACTGTAACAATGTTAACATCCATCAGAGCCCAGAGGTACCACTATAAATCATTGGTTGGGATAGATGGCTCTTCTGTTTTCCAGACAATACCTTGTGAATATTCACAAAGCAGTACAAAATCATAATACTATACTTGGCACATTTACTACATGTCTTAATTTGTTTATGTTGTATCTCGTATGTTTAAGAATGTCACTATCTAAAAGCAATAGATAGCAACAAGGCAATCTTTTCATGTGCGTTGCTGAACTTTTTTTATTCGTTCCATTCTCTCCAGAATAGAAAGGAGACCCTTGAGTAATGACGATATTTACAGATAAATTACTTATATCTGTTGTTGCAATTTGTTTTGCACATATGGTACCCAAAAACCCTCGGCATGCAAGAAGATGTGTCTAACATGAGCAACTTAAAATTAATCTTTCTTGGGCTGAGTGATTGTTTAATGTTAGTCAGGGGACATGGTTCTTTAACGGTAAGTGTGTTAAAGCAGCTTCTTGTGCTGGGCTTTGTCCTGAAATTTTTGGCAGATAATCCAGAAATGGATATGGGAAAACAAATATCACTGTACTGTGAAAATTTAGTTTGGAGTTCGATCTCTTGAACTGAAAAGTTAGTAATTATAATAATGTGAACACATAGTTAATTTCCCTGTTGGAATCAATGTGTTGAACTCTTAAAAAAAATCTTTGCAAATCCCATCAATTAATGTTACTTTCACCCAGAATTGTTCTGAAAAGTTCAAAATATCTTGACAGAATTTTGTTTACAAAGTTCAGGTTGGGGCTTCCCACTGGGTGTAAATATAAATTAAGTCAATGCACTGAAAAGTTCTTCGCCATCACATACTTATTGTCTCCTGCCATCATAGACTGTAACAGGTCAAACAAAAAACAGATTTGATGCTTTTGTTTGAAATATAAAATCAATAAAACTATAAATTATTTTCATGATCACTGTGGTGTATATACAAATTGCCAGTAAATGTCTGCATGTCAATTTGTTTTTTTTTACAATCTGCGTTATTTTTGGTTAAGCATCTTATGTTCATAATATAAAAACCTAAAATCCGTTCTAATGGTGTTTTATTGCAGGTGAGTGCTCTCGGGATTGCTAGTCTTGCTATATTTTTATGTGTCACTCAGAATCATTTCACTGGTATGGAATAATGCTTATATCAATCAGTATTGGAACTTGGAAATAATGGAAGTTACAACTATGGTTTTCTACTTCCCCATATTCAAAGTAGGGAGAAAATTTGAACAAACTGGAAAAAGAAGAAAAATGTTTTGAGAAATAAGCAGTGATAAATAAGATTGATTAATTAGACAAAAACAGCATCATCTGTTAAACCTTTCCCTGTTTCGTTGGTTGATAAAACACTGACTTCTATTTGGGTTCTCTTATTGAACGTAATGTTTGCTTCCACCACAGCTGTTCTTTTCCTTCATATTGCCTCCCCTCGCAGGTTCTGTATCAGCCTGTGGCTGTGATGGTGACTGAGGCAGTCTGCTTTGCAATCACTGGCAACCATAAGGATACACCTGGCTTTTTTAAATGGTGTAGTACAAAATGAGCAGGACAAAGCCAAATAACAGTCATCTGTCAGGAGAAGCAACTGAGAAAGTTGGACACTTATGTAACTATGATCATGGTGCTTTATATAGTCCTACTGGGCTTCTGTAACATCTGTGCAGTTAATCATATCCTCCAGAGCCTCATCTTAAGGACTACCCTTGTATGGTGCCAATAACACCCATCATAATTATCTTTGCCACTTAGATCTAAGTAATTCATTAATTCCTCCATAACACTTCTCTCTGGAAGTATCTTAAACATACCGGTCTCTCCCTAGATGCTCTGGTTCTTAGAATCTGGATTTCCATTAATTCCTACTTTTTATCCAACTAGCTTTTCAACTAATTTCGTGATCTCTGTCTCTCCCTCCCACCGGTTCCCCAAGCATAATCTGCGGAGTGTCTTTGGACCTTATGTATGCTAAAGCACCAGTATTATGTTTCTGCTCATTCAAATTTTCCAATCCTTGACGTTGGCTGATATAATTAAAGATTCCAAAGTTATTCCAAGCTAATTGAAAATTACAGAATACTGAGATGCCGACAAGACATAGGAGCAGAAATTAGGCCATTTGGCCCATCAAGTCTGCTCTGCCATTCAATCATGGCTGATAAGTTCCTCAACCCAATTCTCCTGCTTTCTCCCCATAACTCTTGATAATATGCCTGGATAGAGTGGATGTGGTGAAGATGTTTCCACTAATAGGAGAGACTAGGACCCAAGGGCACAGCATCAGAGTGAAGGAATAACCCTTTAGAACTAAGATGAGAAGGGATTTCTTCAGCCAGAGGGTGCCAAATCTGTGGAACTCATTACCACAGAAGACTGTGGAAGTCAAGTCATTGTGTGTATTTAAGACAGATAGATAGGTTCTATATTAGTAGGATCAAAGGTTACAGGGACAAGGCATGAGAATGGGGTTGAGAAACATATCAGTCCTGATCGAATGGTGGAGTTGACTCAATCAGCCGAATGGCCTAATTCTGCTCCTGTATCTTATTGTCTTTTTTGGAGGATAGAGCTAATGGACAGTTTGAAATAATCTGGATGTAATTATGAATAAATAGGCAATTCAAGTACATCTAGAATTTAACAGCAAGCGTAAACTTAAACAAGAGAACAGTTGGACTCATGTATCTGTTAAGTACTTTGTTCATTCTTTGCAGAATACATCCAATTAGGATGTCAATCCCCAGTGGGAAAAGCTTAAGGGTCGTAAGATCGGCTTTTGAGACACAATGGTCCCTACCTGTCTGATCACGTCTTTGTATCAGGATCTACCTGTAACCCCTTTCTACTGTTCAATCTTACTCCCTTCTGTGTTCACTTTGGGGGAAGGTGATGGCAAAATAATAATGTCACTGGACAATCTGTCCAGAACCTCAGGCAAATGCTCCAGGGACATGGATTCAAATTTCACCATGACAAATGGTGAAATTGGAACTCCATAAAATCTTGATTAAAAAACGAGTTTAATAGTGACCTGATTCCGTGCTGTATAACTCTATGTCATGGTGGCACTGTTGATTGTTGTAAAAACCCAACTGGTTTATCAGATCAGCAATGATCTCATTGAATGGCGGAACAAGTTCAGTGGGCTAAGTGGCCTCCTTCTGCTCCTATGCCTTATGGTCTTAAACTGCTGGCCCCTAATTTCCCTTCTGGCCCATGTTAGTGTCAATGGTTCTCTATCCTTCATTAATGTCTCCTTTTGAGTCTGCCCTCTCCTCGAAAACCAATCACTGATCTGCCTGTCCTTGCAAACTGATGTGCGCCACTGGGTGGTTTAACTATTGCTGAGGATGTTGTAAACATTTGATAGTTTACAAATTTTAAAATGTTCATATTGTATCTGAATGACCTGTATTAATGCCAGTTTATTTTGAAAATCCTCTTGACAAAACATATATAAGCAAAAATATGGAAACATATTTTCCTTCCATGCAGCTTAATTGGATAATGAGTTAATGTTTTTGACAGTTAAAATATATGGCTGTCATGGGTTTGGACGTTCCCTGTGGAACATGTTCACAGGAGCTTAACATTTGACTGCCTCATAGAACTATTGGACAGCTCAAATCTGTGTCCAGATCTATAGTAAACAAAATACAGTCCTAAATAATAACTAAGTGCTGACTCAGCACTTCCTGAAATCACATGATTGTTACAGACGAAAAAGATCACGATTCAGATTAATTCATCCAAATAGAAAGATTCTAAAGTTCCCCTTTTGCAATATTCAATTTTTTAATAAGTTTGATTCAAGAGAATTTGCTCCATATACCAGATGGAATAAACAGAGGTTAGACATCCAATGTGTTCATCATAGACTATGAATTTGCGTTCCTTTATCCTACACTCTCAGTTCAGTTTAAAATCTTCTAGCTTTGCCGTTCTCACATTCACTATTTTAAATACATGTATAACTTCTCAGATCATCTTTCATGAATGAAATAAACTTTTTCTCCCAAAATCAGGTCTGTGGCACAAACAATCAATCTTCCTGTTCTCTTGAATACCTGTCCAGAAGTGGCTATTGTATGGTACTCAAGTGCAAACTGAGAACATATTGTTTCATTTTGCTCCTTCTTGTTGCGTCCAGTTCTAAATGTTGTCATTGCTATCTGGCATGAAAATGGAACGATCACCATATACTAAGAAGTGAAATGACACTTTAGGTCTAAGCAGTGTTTCATCAATAAAACATAAAAACAGAGGGGACACAAGTAGACTTGTGCACTCAAATGTCTGTCTATTAATTTACAATCCATGTGAAATAATCTTCTCTTCCAGGCAAGCAGTTTATTCCACTGCTTTACATCCACCAGATCATGCTCAAGGCTGTTTGAGGTAACTAAGTCACATTTTCTAAGCAATGGTTGTTGGCTTAATGCACTATTCTTCCCAAGAGACTGAACTAGAAGCAATGCAGGGCATCACTATTCCACCACCACTGGATACAAATCGGAAATCAGAAGTCTTTTTGCTGTGTGTCATTACTGATTATAACTATCATTTGAGGTTTCTGCTATTTGTCTCAACTGTATCTGCAATATTGTTGAAATTTCTATCCTGATCCTGTAGGCAAGCTAAATTATTTTCAACAAATCTTTTTTCCCTCATACCACTTCTGTTCTGAAGGAACATCATTTTGCAGGGGATGTTTACTCTTTGGTGCCTTGCCAAATTGGCCTTTATATTCATCTAAATCTTGGTAATGAATGCCAGCAGACTATTTCACAATAAGGGGATGGCAACTGAGGCTGATCTTATCCCCATCCAGTATCTGTATACATGTGCCTATAGTAGGGTGCCTGGATAGGAATAAAGAGGAGGAATTCTACCATACTTTTCATCTCTTTTACCTAAGGGTGGTGATATAATTGTGACACTCAATAAAACCAAGATGCAAATCAATGTTGACCTAAGAATTGCCTTCATCCATAATTATCTTCTGACAATTTGGAAAACTATAAGAAATAGGAACAACAGTAGGCTCCTCAGGTCTGTGAGCCTGCTCCGCCATTCAATAGGATCATGGCTGATCCAATATTCCTCACGTCCACTTTCCTCCTCTTTCTCCGTAACCCTTGACTCCCTTGCTGCTCAACAATCTATCTATCACAGCCTTAAATAGACACAAGGATTCTGCTCCACAGCTCTCTGTGGCAAGGAGTTAGAAAAATTCTCAACTCTCTGAGAGAAGAAACTCCTCCTTACCACAATCTTCTGTAAGGGACCCCTTTGTTCTGAACTATGCCCTCTGGTCTTCGATTATCCCATGAGGGGAAATGTCCTCAGCATTTACCCTGTCAAGCCCCTTAAGAATCCTATATGTCTCAATTAGATCACCTATCATTCTTCTAAACTCAAGTGAGTAGAAACTCAACCTGTTTAGTCTTTGCTTATAAGACAATCCCTCAAACCAGGGATCAGCCTATTGAGCCTTCTTTGTACTGCCTCCAATGAAATGAATGTTTCCTTAAATAAGAGGACCAAAACTATTCACAGTACAACAGATATGATCTCTCAATCACCTTGCACAGTTGCAATAAGACTTCCCTACTTTGATACTCCAAACTCCTTGCAATAAAAATCTATATTCCGTTAGCCTTTGATTACCTGCTGGACCTGTGTGCTAGCTTTCTGTGTTTCATGTAGAAATACTCCCAAGTCCCTTTGTGTTGCAGTTTGCTGCAGTTTTCCTCTGTTTTAATAATATTGTTCATTTGTTCTCCCTTACAAAGTGAACAACTTCACATTTTCCCATCATACTCCATTTGCCAAGTCTTTGCCCACTTATTTAACCTATCAATATCTCTCTAGATTTCATTTTGTAATTGAATTTCGGTGATAGTGATCACAACTCCTCGACCTTTACTATAGTCATGGAGAGGGATAGGAGCAGATGGTATGGGAAAGTATTTAATTGGGGGAGGGGGAATTACAATGCTATTAGGCAAGAACTACGGAGCACCAATTGGGATCAGATGTTCTCGGGGAAACGCACAACAGAAATGTGGAGGTTATTTAGGGAGCAGTTGCTACAAGTACTGGATAGGTTTGTCCCACTGACGCAAGGAAAGGATGGTAAGGTGAAGGAACCTTGGAATGACAAGACATGTGGAACATCTAGTCAAGAGGAAGAAGGAAGCTTACTAAAGGTTGAGGAAGCAAGGATCGGACAGGGCTCTAGAGGTCTACAAGGTAGCCAGGAAGGAACTGAAGAATGGACTTAGGAGAGCTAGAAGGGGGTATGATAAAACCTTGGCAGGTAGGATCAAAGAAAACCCCAAAGCGTTCTATGCTTATGTGAGGAACAAGAAGATGGCCAGAGTGAGGGTAGGCCCAATCAGGGATAGTGGAGGGAGCTTGTGCATGGAGTCAGAGGAGGTAGGGGAGGTCCTTAATGAATTCACCGGTGAGCAGGACCTTAACGTTTGTGAGGACAGCATGAAACAGGCAGATATGCTCGAACAGGTTGATGTTAGGAACGAGGATGTGCTAGAAATTTTGAAAAATATGAGGATAGATAAGTCCCCTCGGCCAGACGGAATATACCCAAGGTTACTACAGGACGCAAGGGAAAAGATTGCTGCCCCTTTGACGATGATCTTAGCATCCTCACTCTCCACTGGAGTAGTACCTGATGATTGGAGGGTGGCAAATGTCATTCCCTTGTTCAAGAAAGGGAATAGGGATAATCCTGGGAATTACAGACCGGTCAGTCTTTCTTCTGTGGTGGGCAAATTGTTGGAGAGAAGTCTGAGAGATAGTATTTATGATTATTTGGAAAAGCACTGTTTGATTAGAAATAGTCAGCATGGCTTTGTGAGGGGCAGGTCATGCCTCACAAGCTTTATTGAATTCTTTGAGGATGTGACAGAACACATTGATGAAGGCAGAGCAGTGGATGTGGTGTATATGGATTTTAGCAAGGCATTTGATAAGGTTCCCCATGGTTGGCTCATTCAGAAAGTAAGGAGGCATGGGATTCAGGGAAATTTGGCTGTTTGGATACAAAACTGGCTGTCCAATAGAAGACAGAGGGTGGTAGTAGATGGAAAGTATTTAGCCTGGAGCTTGGTGGCCAGTGGTGTTCCGCAGGGATCTGTTCTGGGACCTCTGCTCTTTGTGATCTTTATAAATGACTTGGATAAGGAAGTGGAAGGGTGGGTTAGTAAGTTTGTCGATGACATGAAGTTTGGTGGAGTTGTGGACAGCGTGGAGGGCTGTTGTAGGTTGCAACGGGACATTGACAGGATGCAGAGCTGGGCAAAGAAGTGGCAGATGGATTTCAACCCAGAAAAGTGTGAAGTGATTCATTTTGGAAGGTCAAATTTGAATACAGAATACAGGGTTAGTGGCAGGATTCTTGGCAGTGTGGAGGAACAGAGGGATCTTGGGGTCCACGTCCATAGATCCCTCAAAGTTGCTACCCAAGTTGATAGAGTTGTTTAGAAGGTGTGTGGTGTGTTGGCTTTCATTGGCATGGGGGGAATTGAGTTTAAGAGCCGCGAGGTTATGCTGCAGCTTAATAAAACCTTGGTTAGACCACACTTGGAATATTGTGTTCAGTTCTGGTCACCTAATTATAGGAAGGATGTGGAAGCTTCAGAGAGGGTGCAGGGGAGATTTATCAGGATGCTTCCTGGATTGGACAGCAGGTCTTATGAGGAAAGGTTGAGGGAGCTAGGGCTTTTTTCATTGGAGCGAAGAAGGATGAGAGGTGACTTGATAGAAGTGTACAAGATGCTGAGAGGCATAGGTTGAGTGAATAGTCAGAGACATTTTCCCACGGCGGAAATGACTATTACGAGGGGACATAATTTTAAGGTGATTGGAGGAAGGTATAGGGAAGATGTCAGAGGTAGGTTGTTTACACAGAGAGTGGTGGGCATTTGGAATGCGCTGCCGGCAGTGGTAGTGGAGTCAGCTACTTTAGAGACTTTAAGCGACTCTTGGATAGGCACATGGATGATAGTAAAATGTAGGGTATGCAGGGTAGTTTGATCTTAGTAGGATAACATCGTGGGCCAAAGGGCCTGTGCTGTACTGTGCTGTACTGTACTGTTCTATGTTCTAAACAATGCATTAGACAACTTTCAACTTCTAGCTCGCCTAAGGTAATGGAAATAATTAATCACCAAGCCATTGAGAAACAATTTGAATTCTCTTCAAAAACATGTTCCTATTGTGACAGCAAGCTGAATTCTGATATCCTGATCACCTCCTGTCATTCCACACTAAGCAAGCTGGTAGATTTTATTTAAACTACATTCAATTTCTGCTTATCAGTGGTCTGTCCAAAGGTAGTTCCTTGGCTCATTATCTATTGATGCTTCATTTAGAGGCATTTGTCTTGGCAGGTTTTTGTCAATAATGGTTTTCATCCCCTCCATTTTCAGGGGTTAAGAGAGGAGGCAGGACTCAAATCTATCCCAGCCAGAAGCGATATCAAACTGGTGTTATTGGCATTATTCTGAACTGCACACCATCCATCTAGACAAGTGAGCTAACCAGCCTGATTCAGGTTATTGAAAATAAAAAATGGAAAACGCTGGAAATACTCAGTATGTATGGCAGCATTTTGGAGAGAATATCCTGATTGAATGGCCTTTGGTCTGAAACAAATGGTCTTACCTAGTTGTCTTTCCACAGACGCTACCAGACATGCTGAATATCTCCAGCAATTTCTATTTCTATTCCAATTCTCTAGCAGTGTACTTGCATTGTAACCAGAACAAGGGTCTCTGTCGTACCTAAATGTCATACCAGACCCATAAGGCACTTGAGACTTAAATTCCACTCTTAAAGGAAGTTGATGTGTTTTATTAAAATAATTCCAAAGCATAATTATATTCCAGGTGGATTACAGCTGTCTAAGAGAACAGATTTCATTCCATCTTCTCAATTAGGATTATGCATTACACACTGATCTTAGAAGTGATGCTCACATCAAATGAACAAATATGATTTTTTAGAAATGCTGGATTTGATTATCAGTCACCAGAAGAGGCTTGCTTGGGGTATGTCCACAATATGGAAATTATTTAGAAGCAAATATGCTTTCTTCTGTTCTAAAAGGCTGGGTTATTTTGGAGAAAAGTTCATTCCAGACTTTTTTTTCTTGATTTAAATACTGAAAAAAAAGGCCACTTTACAGTTGAATTTTATCTCTAAGGAATGAGCATGCCAAATCACCACAATAACTTCCATGTTTAATCTTAGTTCTGCAACTCAGAAAGTCATTCTTCTATCATCAAAAATAATCCATTAAATGTTGCAGTGTTAGTCAAACCTGCCTTTTGATGAGCTCCATTCTGCCATTCAAATGAAAGAAAGGAAATTCTTCTATTAGTATAAAAGCAAAATACTGTGGAAACTAGAAATCTGACATAAAACTGAAAATGCTGGAGAAATTCAGCAGGTCTGGCAGCATCTTCTCTCTGCACAGTTGCTGCCAGACCTGCTGAGTTTCTCCAGCATTTTCAGTTTTTCATATTGGTAGATGGGTTAATAGCTTAAAGAGGTTCAAGACAAAGAATGTTGCTGAACCAGTTTAGGATACGGCAACTGCACTAGTGGCATTCCTAAAAATAGATCCACCCCTACTTGGAAAAAGTAAGATGATGTTGTCTCCTTCAACTTGACAAAGATATAGAATTGCAAGCAACTTATTCTTCTGACTTGGCTGAAGAAACAGTTGAAGTCAATGAGCAACCCTGGGCACCTTGGCCATTTGGTAGACCTGAGAACAACTGAACTCGGCATTTTTCAGGTACAACACTGTATATTTTTGTGGCTGTATTCCCTCCCTTCTACTTCCATGGTTGACTGAAAAGCATCAAAACTGAAATTTGAGGACATTGTGCATGTGTATATATATATTTGGAGATCACACGACTATGTGTTACTCTACAGGACTCTGTTGCATTGCTGATTTGCAATGATGTAGAGTGTATGGAGAGGAAATAAACCTGTGTGCTGAAATAAATAAACTGTACTTATTTTTGCTAAATCTCATTCCATCCATCATTTAATTTCAGCACAAATAAATACTTCGCTGCAATTTATATGGACCAGACAGTCACTGCTTTACATTACGGTGACTCCACAGACAGTCAAGGTATAGTCCTGATATTTATACGGTTTGCCAAAGGGGATTGTGCTTTTATTGTTACTTCATCTGTTGTTTAAGCAAAGAAAATAAAACTGTTCGCTATAGCTGTAATGTCTATATATTATGCTAAAATCAGTGTAATGCAAATAATAGTTCATGGATAATTTTGAAACTAACTGATATCCTGTAACTGTTAAAATAATCTATATGTGCACATGTACATGTGTTCTTCAATTGTTTTAATACTTTATGATATTCTTGCACAGATATTTGATGCTGTAAATTAAGAACGTTACTTATTAACCATGTTTTGTTTTAGGAGGGAAAAAATGTATTGTTAAGCCAATATAGCATCTA
>NC_063353.1:18520446-18520689 GCF_021869965.1 Rhincodon typus | reverse complement strand
TGCAGATTCGTGAACACCATCTTACATTAGCTAAAAGGGTGTCTGGACATTTCTGAAATGGTGCCAGCCTAGTGAAATACTACGATGTCTGGAGCAAGGCTGAACTTACAGCTCTGGTTCAGATGACAGTGCTATTACTGAACCAACTAAAACTAAATATCAGAGACAACAAGGTGCAGGGCTGGATGAACACAGCAGGCCAAGCAGCATCATAGGAGCAGAGAGGCTGACGTTTCGGGCCTA
>NC_063353.1:18506949-18520046 GCF_021869965.1 Rhincodon typus | reverse complement strand
GTTCTTCCTCCCACCTATCCCCTCCTCCCACCTCAAGCCGCACCTCCATCTCCTACCGACCAACCTCATCCCGCCCCCTTGACCTGTCCGTCCTCCCTGGACTGACCTATCCCCTTCCTAACTCCCTACCTACACTCACCTTTCCTGGCCCCATCCCCGCCTCTTCGACCTGTTTGTTTCCTCTCCACCTATCCTCTCCTCTATCCCTCTTCTATCCGCCTCCCACTCTCTCCCTATTTATTTCAAAACCCCCTTCCCCTCCCCCTTTTCTGATGAAGGGTCTAGGCCCGAAACGTCAGCCTCTCTGCTCCTATGATGCTGCTTGGCCTGCTGTGTTCATCCAGCCCTGCACCTTGTTGTCTCGGATTCTCCAGCATCTGCAGTTCCTACTATCTCTGATTCAAAACTAAATATCAGCCTTCTTACAGCAGATATTAACTCATACAAGAAACTAACTTAAATATGTGCAATTCCCAAGTTTCCCATAAACAAATATATATTGGTATTGAATCCAAAATCTTTATACTTGCCCAAAAATTGAGGTCCAACATGAAAGGAACAAATGTACTCCAGGTCTAGTATGCTATTTTGTTAATGGTCTACAACTGTTACTGGAAAATAGTTCAAAAGAATTAGGCTTAATTCCTTATGTATTTAGTGCTACGTATACATCATGGGAGGCAATCCAGATTTCATCAACACTATCTCCCAATGGTAACACAATTAAAAGATTGTGAGAGTTGTTAGAAGTTCATTAAATTCCTGTTGAGTTATACAAGTCCCAGCAACCTCATTAACCTTATTCTGAAATAATACGTCCTTTTCTAAAGGCAGCAATCGAGTTGGCACAAGTCTGATAAAAACACTCAAAGGAACTTCCATGTTTGTACTGAATGCTAAGTAACTGGGGTGGGGAGAGAAGAGAATTCAACAGTTGATCTATTGAAGAATACCACAGATGACAGACATTCTTTCTCATTATTTTAACCTCCACAGTTTGTCAATTATGACAACAATAGGAAGATATCATTACTTGCATCACAGGTTTTTTCAAACTAGGTTCCGTGGAGCCCAATGGATCAGCAAGTTATCAGATTTGTTCTTAATGGGGCAGAGCATGCCATTTTTTTTAACCACATATCACAAGTCATTTTATATTTTGCTTTTTTTCCCCTTTTCTTTTATATGTTTTTAACTAGAAGATCCACATGCAGAAAAAAATGTTACTTCAATGGGTACCAGTCTTTTCCTTACGGCAACTAATCAGGTTTCTAACAAATTAGGATAGCATTTTATGAGACATGTCAATAATTGCAAAAGGGTGAGCTGGGGCAGACCTTTGTTCACCCAAAACAAGGAATCATTCAAGCGCTGCAATTAAGAGTTATCAGACTAAGACAACAATGCTCTAAAAAGACTGCATAAACTATTTCACATTGCTGCTTACAGAAAGGTGGTTGCATGCTGGTGCAAAATTTGGATGCAGCACAAGTTCAACTTACCCAGATTCTTCCAAACAGCAAAGGAATAACAATAAAATGGATTATGCAGTTCATTTAGCCACACACAGGCATTAGAATTTACTGAAATTCCTACAAGCAAAGTCAAAACTGTCACAGTAGACCCTGCATTTGAGATAGATGTATGTAAAATTGCTGCACCTAAACTCCTAAGAAAGATAAATTTAAAATTATAAACTTGAAATTCGAGTATAATTGTATGGTTGTCATGCACAAAAAATGAGTCTGCTAGAATAATAGCTACCACGTGAGCAAGCTGAAATGTATTAAAAATCTAAAAAGAAGTTTGGAAGCACAATGTTGATTGAAATTAAACTTGATTTATTAGTTGAGGTTTTTCCATTTTGCTTGAGAATATTCATTAATGTTGGTTTAAACATTCTGATAGGCTGTTGCTGTTTCTACAAGTAACTTTTAATAGCTGTTCTTCATTTGTTGATTTTTGGAGAGAAACCTAAACAGAAAATGGCATTAAAATCTCTCAAACTGCGATAAGATTAATCAGAAATAGTCTACAATAAAAAATAAGAATGATTATTTGATTGCATGGAATACACCAAACACCTCTGTCATCCACCTTTCAAAGCCTCCCGCAAAAAAAGATGCAGTTCTTTTAGCATAATATACTAAAATAAAACATGCTAGTAAGTAGACAGTTATTAATAGACATGCCCATTAATTAACAGCTGAATGTTAAAAATATTTTGCAAAATGCTGCAGACTTCATAGGTTTCCATCAACTGTAAAAATGAATGCTATTGCATCCTCTCACTTCAAACTTAGAATTCACATCAACATTTATAAACTTCTGTTTAACTTCTGCAGTGTGTACAAGCAATAAAAACGTCACCTTCATTGTTGGGAAAGTAAAACAGACATCTCATTTTGGCATACTACAGAAGTACCACTTAAATATTCTCCCTTCTGCTTGTACTGAATTTCCTATATTTAGTCTTTGCGTGGAACCTGTGGCTAAGTAGAATAAAGGACCTCCCTTTAGTTTTTGCAACATTCTACAACTGGCAAATGTGTTTGAACTGATTAAAACTTTCATATGCCCTGAACGATTAACTATGAATGCAGTGAGAGGAAAAAATAGTGGAAAATTAGATGAACCAGTTCCTTATGAAATAAGTAAAATGTCCAATCTTGATGTAGTTCATTCTTATATTAAACTCAGGGCCAAATGCTATATTTATTGTTTGTGCTGTGACAGGCTTTAAACCTAGTCTAAATTGGACTAAGATGCAGTGACAGAATACTAATTAATGTTGATGATTTGACACCTTTTACTCTGTCATGAGTTAGCACATGACCAATTTCAGGTCAAAGTTTAATGATGTAAGTAACTGAGACAGATGCCAAAGCCCTGGACAACTAAGCTGGTGTAAAACTCAACTAACTGATGCAGTCAATTTGATAAATCCTTTACAGGTTTTACTCAACTCTGTCGTTGCATTAATTATAGAACTGGAAATCAAAATAAGTTTATACTAAGCAGCAATTTGGAGAAGGTATTTCTGACATATTCAACACTTTGGAGAGGCTCATTGCTGATCTTGGTGCAGTTTTGGAAATTTTGTGCTTTCAGACAACAGAAGCACTTTATGATATTACAGTCACTGGGTAAGATTTATAACAGAGACAATAGAATTTACATATCAGAAACAGGCAATTCTATGCCTTTGTTTATGCTTCATTCAAGCTTTTCCCCCAACACATTTTATGACACCAGCCATTTGAGCCTCAGGAAACTATGGATTGTACATTGGTGATTGTTGATGTTGATATGTCACTTCTGATTGAAGATTGGTGAGTCTGTAAAGGTCAATTTGAGATTGGCTGTCCCTTCAGCAACTGGCACAGATGAGTTACTTGACCTGAAGTTGACTGATCTTTCTTCTTCATGTTGGGTTGTTTTTTTCTTGTCATTTTCTTTAATCCTTTGCTTTTTCCCATGCCTTTCCTGAATGCTTGCTGGCTGGCACTTCAGTCAGTGGTGAGGACTTCTCATTTACTGACTCTGATCCCAGTTAATCTGAAGTCTCATATAAACATAAAAAATAGGAACGGAAGTCTTAAGTCTTAATGTGGCCCCCTAAACCTGCTCTGCCATTCATGCCTGATCCGTTTGTGTTTTGCATTCCATGTTCCTACCTACTCTGGATAATCTTTGATTTCCTTACTGAACAAGGAATTTATTTACTTCCATCTTAAAAAATTCAATGATACCACTTTGACCACCTTCTGATGTGGAGAGTTCCAAAGTCTCACAACACTCAGAAAAAATTCTCATCTCTGTCTTAAAAGAGCAAGCCCTAATTTTTAAACAGTGTGCTCTAATTCTAGACTCACCCATAAGAGTGAAGACAGTTCAGGATCATATATACTTTAATCAAATTACCCCTCAGTCTTCTAAATTCCAGTGGAACAAGACCCGTCTGTCCAACCTTTCTTCATAAGGCATCCCACTCATTCCAGGTATCAATTAGGTATGCCTGCTCTGAACCACCCCCAATGCACTTGCATTGTCCGTTAAATAAAGAAACCAGAATTGTACACAGTATTCAGGATGTGGTCTATAATTGAATCACATCATCCTTACTTTTATGTTCAACTCTTTTTGTAATAAAGGATAGCCTTGTTACTCTTCTTAATGACTTGTTTTATCTTCTTACTACACTTTCAAAGATTTACACAACAGAACACCCAAATCTCTTGCACCTTCGAATCCTGCATTTGTTCACCATTTAATATTCTGCTTTCTATTCTTCCTGTGAAAATGAAGAATTTTATATTTTTTGACAGAATACTCATCTGTCAGATTTTTGCCTACTTATTCAAGCTATCTGTCTACAACCTCGTGCCCTCTTCACAACATACTTTCCTACCAATCTTTGTGTCACTTGCAAATTTAGCTACCATGCCTTTGCTTCTCTCAACCAAGTCATTGATATAAATTGAATAAAGCAGAGGGCCTAGCGTGAACCTTTGTTAATGCGGTACTTCCTACACCAGGAGTGACATGGTAAGCTCACCATACAGCATGACTTTGTGAATAAGGCCATTCTCCAATGGTTCACATGACTCAGCCAAGGCAATCATTACTGACTACAAAGGGTAAGCATCCTGGAGATTCCTGCACAGTGTACTCCCATATTCAGCAATATGCTTTGCCAGGAAATGCAAAATGTCTGAATGATTGGAGGTGGAAGTTGTTCAATTTTGTTTCTTTGCTGGCATTAATTGTCTTTACTCCCTAGTGCAAGGGAGGTTACACAAGCCTGGTATGCAGGAGCTTTATATTTTCAGTTAGCTTGCGACAGGTCCACACTTGACTTCTCAAATTTGAGATGCAGCTTTGGCAATCCTGGTGCTGATTTCAGCATTAATGGACAGGTTGTTGTTTTTTGTCAATCAAATTTATGTGAAGCTGTCAACTTCCAGATGGCCATTCCACATGGCAGTAAATTCCACAATTTTATCACTTTGCGTGAAGGTGAGAAACTTTAAAACAAGAAGCAATCAAACGGTCTGAAGATAAATAATCTGTGTTATCTAAATTAAACTCTTCTGGGAAGAAAAGCAAGATGTTATAGCTTTCGTAATGTTAACTAAACTAAAAATAATTTTTGATATCTAAACTTAAAAAAAATGCTTGCAAGACACTGGACACCAACTAAAATCACAAATGTCCAGACAGAACCTAGAGCCACAAATTTTGAGTATGATATTCCTATATTCTTCACCTTCCCCTAAATGTTTGATAATGGTTGTTACCTTTTTGTGGACATCAAAAAATACAAAATTTTCTTCATCATTGATACTTACAGCCAAAGAAACAGTGAAAATCCAGATATGTAAAGATTCCTTTGTGCCCTAAAAAGCTTCATGTTGAGATGATCATACATATTTGGAAGCATCTTTTCATTCTTTCCAATCACTTGGCTCATTGAGTATTTCCTCACCTCTCTAATGGCATCTACAAGAAGAAGCAGCTTGTTAAATATTTGTGACTAAACATGTAACAAATCAGTAAATTTTACACTTGCTGACTTCAAGGTATACAAATATTTAGCTAGTCATACAAAATCCATTTCTAGAATCAAACAAAAACAAAACAACGTAAAGAAAAACAGTCTGAGCTAGCATTCAGAAAGCAAAAAAGGGCATAAAAGGCTGTAATGCAACCAGTGGGTTTAAAATCTAAAACAAGTGATATGTTTTACTCCTAAATGACTAGTTTCCTGAATTACTTAGTGAATCAAAAAAAACTGTACTGCTTTGTGCCAAGGAGAAATTTTAATTACAAATTAATTGATTTTTCCAATTAATATTTTACAGCAAATATAACAAGTTCCATCCAATGCACTTCACAAATGAATTCCAGTATGTAAAAAGTCCTCCCTTCCTTACTCCAGAGAAAAACCAATTTGATAATACTGAATCAGAACAGACTTGCCAATGAATCAGCAAGCTTTTCTCATACAATGTAAACAGTTGCTTCCTTTGATATTTGACATTCTTGCACCTAACTTGATGAGTGCAAGACAAACACTTTGATCCCTTTAACCTTAAGAACTATATCTAACTCCTTCTTGAAAACATTCAATGTTTTGGCCTCAACTGCTTTCTGTGGCAGAGGATTTCACAGGCTCACCACTCCTCATCTCAGTCCTAAATGGCCTAGCCTGTATCCTTAAACTGTGACCCCTAGTTCTAGGCTGCCCGTTCATCAGGAATATCCTTCCTGCATTTATCCTGTCTAGTCTTTCCATGTTGTGCCTCCCAAGTACATCACTTCACAATTAACTGCATTCAATTGAACCTGTCAGATGTTTGCCATTTCACAGGTTAGCCTTGATCCTCCTGAAGCCTGCTATTACACTCCTCACTATTTATATGTTGTGAAGTTTCATATAATATGCAAACTTTGACTCTACGCTCCCTATACTCATGTGCATGTAATTTATATACAAGAAACTCAATGGCCATTGTACTGATCCCTTGGGGATCACAATGAACTGTTTGGTAATTACCAGCGGCAGCTACAGAAAACAATAACAATTATTTTAACATTTAAGTAATTGGTGTTTGACAGTTGCCTTTTTGAGGCAGCAATGTTGCATCTTTGCCAGTAACTCTTTGGAACAAACACTTTTGAAAAAAATAAAGCAATTAACGATTGCATTTTTGGAAATTTTATATACGCCAGAAAATTCTACAGTCCAATTTTGTACATTATTCAATGGGGATTACATTTTACGTGCCCTACATTTTTTCTTCATTCCAGAGATTCCTGGCAGAGTATCCATTCTTTAGGTGCAAACTGAGGAAGTGAGTTTGCAGGTTATTCAACATAGGGGCATCATAACTAAGCTCATTCTGTCTTCAGTTAACATCCACAATCCAGCTACTTTCTAGCTGGGGTCATTAGAATGACAAATCAGGAGCAGGAGATCCTGACAGAATTTCACACCCATAACCCAGGTGTGCAAAATTCAAATGTAGTGTCCCGACTGGGGCAGAGATAAAAAATAAAATCAGTGTAGCTCAAGAATTAGATCTAGATCTCTTCTGATCTGTCAAACTTAGTATACGCTGTTTTAATCAGTTAATTGCTCATTTATGGCTCCGGTCTTTGCAGAGCTTATTTCTCAAAGTGTGACCAACCAAAACGAATAATATTTTTCCTTTGCTTTGACTTCGGTTTAAAAAGAAGTGATTCAAGTAGTCACTGGATTGGGCAAGGAAAAACAAGAACAACTGTGTGTTGGGGATGGACCTTATCTGCCAAAGCCAAATATGCACAAGATAATTCAACTTATATTTTGCAAAGTCTTTTTTTTAATGGATTTTACCACATTCTATTACAAAACTAATTGGTCTACCTTATAACATTAAAAATATGACTTTGAATATCTGTGTTGAAGTACTTTCCAACTTTTTCACAGGACAATTGGATGGCCAAACTAAGTTTAGCAACATTAGCACACTTTTTCAAATGAACATTCCTGACAGGTGGAGAGGGCAATGCAGAAAGCAAAGTGACCACAAGATAACAGCAGTTATTAAGGACAGTTTCGAATTTTTGTTATCCCATTAAGTCAGCATGAATCTTATGTTGAAACATTATAAAAAACAAACAAAAGAAAAATGTACAATCTTAAATATTGATGTTGGCATAACAACAAAGAATGTGCCAGAACAAGGTGCTACTTCCAGAATGCGTGTGAATGAACTCCGAGAACAAACAATATTTGTTGCTGTCAGTATTTTGGGCCAAAACAGTAACTCCAGTATCAAATTTTTGTATCAAAATGAAGATCATACCAACTGATCCACAATAAATGCAGACTCAAATTGAAACAGGAATAATCTGCAAACTGTTCAGAATTACAGTTAATTGTTTCATTATCATGTTCCTGAAACTTGGAGCATTAATTAAGTGAAGATAAGTATTCTTTAAAATGTTTTATCTTGCACAAATATTAAGACTTTTCAAGCTACTAAACTGGAGAGCCCATACTGTTTCCACCCAACATCCACATATCTACATTTGCCAGAAAGAGCCATCAGATAACAATCAGGAGTAGAAATCTTTAAGATTTTATTTTCCCAAGTTTGGGAGCAATTGAACACAGAAGGCAAGGTAGGAAATTAAGAGATAATTGAGTTTGAAGAAAGGCATTTTGTGGGTAAAATTAAGAGGGTGGCCTTGATACAAACTTGGCATGTCCGAAATGGAAAAATATTACATTTTTAAAAAATTATTCATTCACATGATGTGGCTGTTAAATGCATATTTTAATTTAGCATTTATTATCCATCCCAAGTTGCCCTTGAACCAGCATTTTCCAAGACTGCCCTGTACCACTCCAAAGAAGAAGGCTGTTCATCATCATCTTCTCAAGGTCAGTCGGGGATGGCAATAAATACGGGCCTTGCCAGCAGTGCCCATGTCCCATGAATAAGTAAAAATGCTACTGTGCAGCATTTACTTGTTAATGGCAACTTCCATCACAATACTGATGAATAATAGTAGACTGCAGGGTTGTAATTAGATAGATGGAACATGTCCTGTTTCTTGTGGATACAGCACAATTAAGCAATGTACCAATTTGTCATTATTGTAGCTGTACAAACAGATTTGCTAGAGGATCAGCGAGCATGTTTTCATTACTACAGCCAAAACATTGTCAGGACCCAATAAATAACTTTTGCTGCATTCAGAGCACATGAACTAGTACATTAATATGTAGCACAGATTCTGGAGTAAATATCAGCAATGATAGCTTATTTTGTAGGTAACTAATCCAATGGTATAAACTACGTAAAACAGCAGCAGTTTGAGTCTAATCATTACCAGAATGGTGGAACCATTTGAGACAGAAACCAGTGAAGGAATGGGCTTTGCTGAAGTTCTTTCTTAGAACCTAGCAACAACATCCTGTCACGGGGTTCCCATACAAATCACAGAAGGTAGTGGAGTCAGTGTCCATTCTGCTAAAGGAAGGATTTCTAATTAAAGATGCCACAGCAAGGGTAACCAGGGCAATGGTGTGTTCGAATGGCAGACAAATATATAATGATGTACTACTGCATATTGGAGTCACTGTGAAAAGTCACAAATGAATAATGGCTCTTTGCTGAGGCAGATGGAATCATACAACAAGAAACCCACTCCATGAGTGGAGAGGCAGAAAATGTTGGCATACGTAGAGGGAAATGAAACATAAAATTAATATCAGTTTAACCATCTTATGGCATCAAATAATTGAAAGTTCAAATACAGTTTATCAATCTTAACTAAAATTCCTGATCATGTCATTTGAAAAATTGTATTATGTGAAAACTATCAGATAACCCCATATCTCAGGACCCAGTGCCGATACTTTCCTCTGTATAAGAAAAGTGAGCCATTCAGTCCCTTCAGTCTGTTCTGTCACTCATTAAATAATGAATGATCTGTATCTCTAAAAAAATGAAAACAACTGCGGATTCTGTAAATCAGAAACAAATACAGAAGTTGCTGGAAAGGCTCAGTTCTGAGGAAGGGTCACTGGACCCGAAATGTTAACTCTGATTTCTCCTCACAGATGCTGCCAGACCTGCTGAGCTTTTGCAGCAACTTCTATTTTTGTCTCTGATCTACCTACATGACTTGATTCTGCATACCTTGTATAAAATGCACTGTTTCAGGCAGCCTGCCCACCCTCATGCCTATTGAAGCCTTAAATGATAAATGAATGGTTCAAGCGCTTAGATACTCCTTTAGCCCAATCTACCCACAACATTTCATGGCCCACACTGAGTGTGTAGCCTGGCAGCTTTTACTCAAGCTGATACCAGGCAAGGGAAAGGAATTGGACCTCCTTTGGGAGTCCCCTCTGTCTATTAGAAACAACCCCAATTCCAAGGTGATACTTTATCATTAACCACCACCACCCCCAAGCCCACTGCCTGAACCCTGGTGCTGCTGGCTAAACAGATTGACTGGTAGTCTCTAAGGTGGGGCTTCCTCCCCATATGGGAGCAGAATTCTCAGCCTTAGACAACTACAGCTGCTTTGAAATAAAACAGCGGTGGGGACAGTGAGCTTTTTGGTGGGTGGACTCACAACTGACGTTTTAAATTGGGGTGATGTGGAGAGGGCAAATACAGTGCCCCTAAGACTCATCCATTAGTTTTCCCTTTCTTTACCTTCTTTTACTGCCACGATTGTGGATCAAAGTATTTGCACAAAATCAGCAAAGTTACCTCAGAATTTAAGCATTCAATGTAATCAGTGTATGCAGTACAGGGTAAAGTCCATACTAACAACAGAACCTAAGTTTGAAAACACTAAAAAATTGATGAATAAGTTGAAGTAGTGTAAACATTGCTCAAACTAAATTTAGCAATTTTTATAAATTCCAGGTATAAAGGGAACAACTCAAATGCATTATATCACTCGAGAACAACTTGCAACTATGTCAAAAATGTGCTGATCAGAAATATACAGGTTTTCTGCTTCATCTTTATTAGTTCTGAATTGCAACCAATAATATATTTTGATATAATTAAAATGAAATTTCTTTACTATTGCAGAAAAATTGAGATGACAGGGTTTAGGTCTTTTAAATAGTTGAAAAGGCATCAATAATGTTGAAATTAGAGTGCCTAAAAATTGTAATTACAGAATAGGAGTATAAAATTACCAACAAGCACTGCTCACAAAATGCTGTGTTATTTAAACTTTTCAATAGCTGGGTAGACAGAGAACATCAACAAAAGGAAAAAAGACAAAAAGGTTGAGTATTGCTGAAAATGGACACAGTTGTAAAAGCTTTTTGCCTTGCACTCATTATGACAATTCACAGGAATGTCAATGCAAGGGGAAAACCAACATCTATACTTCATGAGAGGAGAGTACTGATTGTTGCCAAGTGGAATTTTATTGGTCGAGGCATTGCCATAGAGAATTCATGTCAATGCAAAACTTGCAACTTTTTGAAATAATTTTTAAATCAACATGTTAGGACATGTTATGACACACACTTACATGTGGCAGATGGGATGTGTACTGGGACATTCTGGCCCAGAGGCAGTAGGGACACTACCACTCTGCCTTCTGGCTTTACTTTGTGTACTTAATAGCAGGACAAATTAGCAACTGAGATATTCTTAAATGCAACAAAACTACAAATTCTGCAGTAATCAACAGAATCAGTGATGCTGGTCAGGCTCTGACATTTACACAGATTATTTAAGGTCACTAAACAGCATTTTATGCAGCAAACTGGAATGGAAAGCAACTCAGAATAGACAGGAATAGATATGAAAGCAAATAACATTACATAATCCTGTCAACTATGAAGCATATCTCACAGGTGATTGCAGGAGTTGGAGAACGGCAATGTCAAACATCCTGAGAATCGTGATATTGATCTGAAGTAGCCATAGCTGAAAAGGAGATAGCAACTTGTTCAATGTGGATGCGAGCTCAGCTGTCACAGAAACCTTGATATTGAACACTATCAGCAGAACAGAAAATACTGAAACATACTCATCTAAGTCCAGAGGGTATAGGCAGGTCTGATGCTCGAGGTGCAAGACCTACCTGACAACCAAAAACATTAATGATGTCCAAACATTTTTAAAAATATCAGATTTGGAAATATAAAATTATTATAAATTTGAGTGCCAAACTTGAAAAGGTGCAGAAAAGATTTATAAGGATGTTGATGGAATTGGAGGATTTGAGCTATAGGGACAGGCTGAATAGTCTGGGGCTATTTTCCCTGTAATGTCAGAGGTTGAGGGGTGACCATACAGAGGTTTATAATATCATGAGGAGAATGACCAAGGTCTTTTTCCCAAGGCAAGGGAGTAAAAAACTAAAGGACATAAGTTTAAGGTGAGAGTGGAAAGATATAAAAGAGATCTAAAGGACAACTTTTTTCATGCAGAGGGTGGTGCGCGTATGGAATGAGCTGCCAGAAGTGGTGGATGCTGGTACAATTACAACAATTAAAAGGTATCTGGGTGGGTAAATGAATAGGAAGGTTTAAAGTGGATGAGCTTGCACTTCTCTGCACTGAACTCCACCTACCACCATTCTGCTTGCTATCAAGTTAGCTAGTCTGGAGAGTAGCACAGGTGGAAACAGTGTGCTATTGGAAATGTCTGCTTTACATTACTTATTATCCCATAGAATCTGGTGTTGTCAGATCACTCTCTATTCCTTCAATTAAGAAGTTGACACACTAGGACCTAGGTCTCCGTGAGACATATACTGCCAAATAAAGAACATACATTCCTATTATCACTGTGCTCCATTTCCTACCTACTAACCAATTTCTTACCGGTGTGAAAAGGTTGCATTGAAATGTGTGGAACATTAGCTAATAGGTTCTGAAAATCCACAGAAATAACATACATAACTTTTCTACCAATTTTGGGAAAACGAGCAATGTTATCCAACTGGCTTGAGAGGCATTCCAAGACAAATGATAGTCAATATAAATAGTTACTTGGCAGTACAGAATCTGAATATTGCTAGTAACTACATATATTGACACACAGGGATTTGGCTTTTGGAGAAAAGAACGTGCAAAATGAAAACATTTGTACAAACTTCCACATTAGAAGGTGTAGGTGAGAAGCTAGAGAATTTTGGAAAATTAGAACCAATGTATCTATTATTTCAGCAAACACTGCTTTTAAAAATCCTACAAAGATGTCCATTAGGACCTGGGGACTTCCACTGCTTTTAGTTCAAATAATTTTCTCAACACCCTTTCCCTGATTAATGTAATTAAGTTCCTTTCCACCTACTGATTCGGAATTATTTCTGGGATGTTATATGTATCTTCTACAGCGAAAACAGATGCAAAAGACCAAATCTATTAATCGGCATTTCCTTATTTTTTCATCATTAATTCCCCAGACTCAATCTCTAGAGGACCAACAGTCACTTTTCCTAATCTTTCTCTTTTTAAATACTTTCAGAAACTCTTAGTAATCGCTGGCACTGCTACACCAAGCAGAAGGAAAGCGCTGCTGATATTATCATTTCCCGTAATATATTTAATG
>NC_063353.1:18491462-18506549 GCF_021869965.1 Rhincodon typus | reverse complement strand
ATGTGTGTGTGTGTGTGGATTATACAAAACATTACAAAGATCCATAACTCTCTTAAATGGAGAAATTTCTCATTTCTGTCCGAAATGAGTAAATAAAATTATTACATCCATACTCATTTTTTGTATTCCTCCTTATTTCCAAGAGCATAAAGGTTGTCGAGCATTCATGTACTCCACTACCCCAATGTCCCTATAATACCCTTGTGTTAATGGATTTTTCATAATATGCTCAAACCCAGTACTCAGATCCTTAACTTGCAGATGGAACCCCTGGCTGAGGCAAGTAAATCCTTCTTGCACATATATTTCTTATTGCTGGTTTTCTTTGTTTGAGTATTTTTGGTTAGAGATTCAATTTTAGTGCTGCTGGCTCAATGGTGGCTAAATCTTGAACCAGAAAACCAAAATCGATCTGTTAGTAAAAGCCATCTTGATACATGTAAATTAATAGGAAAAGAAATGTAAATGTTAAATGTGGTTCCAATCGTCCATAAGAAAGGTAGGATCAAGCCAGATCTTAAAAAGAACATCTAAAATATTTTGCTTTAGCACAGATCCAGCTTATAATTGCTTTAAAAATATCCTGAGAAAATGTGCATGTCTTTGTGGAAAACTCTACTTACCAAAAAACAAGACAACCAACACTATAATTATAGTGAGAAATGCTCTATTCCAGTAAGAAGCAATTTTCTCCCATAAACGGAAATTGAAAACTTTTAACCATCTGAAACACAACCACAAATCAGAATTTAAATTTAAGATCATCACCAAAGAAACGAGGAGACATCATTAAAAATGTGTTTGTTATATAGAATTTACAGGATTGAAAGAAATCATTTAACATAAATGAACCACTTCCTACCATATCAGGACATCGACCTGTTACTTTGTCCTTCATGTATTGATTTGGCTCTATGCCATTCATTTCAATCAGTCTGTGTACCAGCAAGTTCCAAATTTAACCACTTTCTGGGAAAAGTGTATCCTGAATTACATATAAGATTTATTAATGACTATCTCATATTTTGTTAACTACCAGTTCTAGATTTCTCAAAAAGGGATTTATGAAGTTGATTCTATCAACCTACTTCATAATTTTAAAAGGCCTTCATTGTATTACCCTTCAACTCACCTCTTCCAGAGAATAGAGCCCATATTGTTAATTATTTATTGTGGGTTATTCAATTCTGTCATCATCACTGCAAATTATTTTTGCACCTTCTCAAGTGCCTTTATATTATTTCTATAATTTGGAGACTGGGTCAGACTTGCCCAGTCCAAAGCTTGTCTCAAGGGCATTAAGTGGGCTTTAAAAATAGTGGGCAGAACCTGAGTCAGGGATTTCCTGTAAACAGCAGAAAAATAGCATTGTCAAAATGGAAGTCATTGGATGCATTAGGATAGATTTTTGAACTGGATAAAATATTGTCCAGTTTGAAATTGAGGCTACTATGTGAAATGTCCCCTTTGTTTATAATTTTTCCTCAAAAAACAGTTCAATCATGTGGCTATTTCAAAGCTTCTGTCCAAGCTTCTGACTGTCTTCAAAAGGTTCTAACAGATACAGTTCAGAGCAGTGTTGTTACATAGTTGTTCAAGAAATGTAAATTTGTTTGCATACTCCCAATAGATTCTGCTCAGTAGGGGTTGTTTATACAATTGTCCAGTCCGCTTGTTTCCCTTTACATGATTTATGAGCTTTTGCATGGAATTAAGTGGCTGTTCAAGTTGATTATTTTGACAGATTTGACACTGAATCACAACGAGATATCAGGACAGGTCACCAACGACTTGGTCAAAGAGGTAGGTTGTAAGGAGTGTCTTAAAAGTAGAGAACAAAGAGTACAGAGACAGCCACAGATACAGGTGTCAACAGTGGTTGCATAAAAAGTCAGAAAGTGCATGAGATCATAATTGGAAGGACTCAGAAATCTCAATGGTTTTGAGGGTAGGAGGAAGTTACAACTAAGGCGGAATTTAACATGTCGATAAAAATGTTAAATCAAGGCTTTGCTGGATCTTAAAACAACATAGATCAGGGAACAGGGGTGACAGGTGAATTAACTAAGTGAAAGTTAGGAGATGTGAAGCAGAATTTGGATAAGATTGAGGTTACGTGGGGTGGAAGATAGGTGGCCAGCTAGAACAGCATAAAACAAATTGAGAGATAACAAAAGCATTAATGAGAGTTCACCAATAGGTGGGCTAAAGCAGGGACAGAGTAGGGCAACATTATGAAGATCAAAGTAGGCAGTCTTGACGATGAAGCTGTTGACTGGTTGCTTGTTCACATATAGCAAATATAGCACCAAGTTGCAAACAGGCTGGTTAAACCTGTGGTTGAATACAGGGATAAAGCTGTTGCCAGATAGATGGCTACAGAATGGTGTTTTTGGCAGTTATTAAAGACAATTGGTTTAGTCCTCCCAAAATTAAGTATAAGGAATTTTCTACTCATTTAGAAGTAGATGTCAGATTTTGAGGTTGGTTGGGGTTACTATCTAAGAGCTAATATTTCATCATCTGTACCTGGCTCACTGATCAATCTGACATCATCACAGGTATAGGCTAATCAAGATTCCATGACAGTAGATAATATGTCTGTACCATACAACTGTGTTTGAAGGGCAGATTTTACTTAGAAAGGCAGTAATAAAAGAAAAGTTAATCCAACGCATTTCCTGGAAACTAAATTCACAGCTGAAAATTGTTACAATTATGAGAGTTAAAGGATTCTTATGTTTTGGGACTGTGTAATTTAGGATTGTAAAGAAAGGGAACCACACGACCATTTCTGAAGTCTGTCTGCCAATAGGCCTGGAGAGGGGCCTATTAAAGTTACAGGAACACCCAGATTGTTTGCAGGGCAGACGATGTACAATGCTCACAAATGGCTATAATGGCAGCATCATCTATGTTTTACACTGGTTAGAACGATAGCCTCCAATGTCCAAGCAAGGTTAAGAATGACAAGTTGTAAACAACTATGTTTTATGCTCTTTATTTACTTTCAAGACTTTCAAGAATAGTGGAGCAGTATTTCTTTCTGGATACAAGGTTCATATGATTCATGGTACCATAGGGATAGGCTTTGAATGGAGGAGAGTTTCTAATAAATCCCCAAACTCTCCGGCAGAGGCAGTCTGCCAGAACCTTGGAGAAAGAGCAGCTAGACCTAGAAATTCTCTGTGGTTCACTGCAAAGGAATGCATTTGGGAGCTTGTACTTGGATTAAAAAGACCAAATTCATAAGGATTTAAACTGAGGCTGCAAGGTTTGTTTAGCTTGTGCTGGAGACATAATCTCCCAGAAAATCCCTACTGTGAAGGTAACTTCTGTGGTTATAATTTACTAGGTTATAAAAAGAAAAGAATGGAAGCAAACCCTTGGGAGAGAAGAATCACTTTAGTCTTGCTGGGAGAACTGAATGTCCACTTAAAGAATGTGAATTGCATTCTTCTGAAGTGGGTTCTTTTCAATTGTGATAACTGTAAAATTCAAATGTTCTATGCTATGGTTTAAATGTTAACTTACCTCCATAAAAAAATTTAGTCAATAGTGCCTGTAGTCTGTTTGTCACAGTAGAAGACTTAAAATGTGAATTCTTGATGATTCATTCTTTCAGCTCTTAATTAGAAGTGTTTTTAAAAATGTTTTTGGTCTCTAAGATCATGACTTTTGTCATATATTTACATCCCACAGCTCTCATAATTTGGACAACATGCATGTGCGTGAGAACAGATCCCACTTAGTTTAACATCATAATCAATCTTGTTTGGCAAACCTACCTTCGAGGGGAGATGAACGGTAAACACAGAAACAAAACGAAGCCTATTTCTGCATACAAGAAAGATGCAACAGCAACCCACTGCAAAGTCATTTTACTTGATGACACCTACCAGGAGAAACCACAATAGCACAACATATATTAGAATCAGTTCTTCATTTAAAGTATGACTTAATAATTGATTGCAATACCTATTTCCATTTTATTTCGAAGTTGTTCATTGGATGACATTTTCAAACAGTTGATGAGGACATTCAGTAGAGTGTATACCTCTGCCATGCGATGATATTACATTGACATAGCTATTTCTTGAGGCTTTTCCCTATCTGGTTAATGCTCTGTAACATAAATCTAAACAAATTGAGGGCTTTCATCAGAAAGGCTTCACAACAATCTACATCCAACCAGCTGCTCTGAAAACACTCTT
Organism: Rhincodon typus; assembly: GCF_021869965.1. Classification (NCBI taxonomy): domain Eukaryota; kingdom Metazoa; phylum Chordata; class Chondrichthyes; order Orectolobiformes; family Rhincodontidae; genus Rhincodon; species Rhincodon typus. The sequence continues at coordinate 18,502,335 of NC_063353.1, read as the reverse complement.
CACATTTTGACACCCACGACAAATTTGCATCAGAGCAGCTGAGACAATCCATAACATTCTAACATGATCAGCAACATTCTAAGAAGTGTCAATTGTTGGTATCTTGATCTCGATCTTCACCAAAAACTAATCAGATCTTCCTTGGGCTGGGTCCTATATGTGTAGCAGGTGTCAGTGAAACCTGTTCATCAGCTTTTGCATATATTTCTTCCAGACAGGGGCAAAAATATTGCTGTCTCCCACTTTCAGAAAGTTTGTAGAAGTAATAAGGCTAAATCCTAATGCAAAGGATCAGATGCAACTACTTAAAACATTTGCTATAGAAATGAGCCATCAGCTTAATCAAACAGAGATCTTCAGAGTTTTCAAAATGGCCTTTATTACTTGCTTCAGACAAGTTTTTAATGCACTACTTGATTCTCCTCCCATTTTTCCTCTTCTCAGGACACCGTTCTAACACTCTTCTCCATTTTCCCTCAGACAGTTTTAAATCATGCTGTTTAGATATGTTATGATGTACCTCTGGAGCAGGTGAGACTTGAACCCAGGCCTCTGGCTCAAAGAAAGGAACACTACCACTGCACCACACGGGCCCTTCCTTCTCCCTTACATGCTTGAACATAGAACATAGAACATTACAGCACAGTACAGGCCCTTCGGCCCTCGATGTTGCGATGACCTGTGAAACCAATCTGAAGCCCATCTAACCTAAACTATTCCATTATCATGCATATGCTTATCCAAAGACCATTTAAATGCCCTTAAAGTTGGCGAGTCTACTATTTTTGCAGGCAGGGCATTCCACGCCCTTACTACTCTCCGAGTAAAGAACCTACCTCTGACATCTGTCCTATATCTATCACCCCTCAATTTAAAGCTATGTCCCCTCGTGCTAGCCATCACCATCTGAGGAAAAAGGCTCCCACTGTCCACCCTATCTAATCCTCTGATCGTCTTGTATGTCTCTATCAAGTCACCTCTTAACCTTCTTCTCTCTAACAAAAACAGCCTCAAGACCCTCAGCCTTTCCTCATAAGACCTTCCCTCCATACCAGGCAACATCCTGGTAAATCTCCTCTGCACCCTTTCCAATTCTTCCACATCCTTCCTATAATGCAGTGACCAGAACTGTACGCAATACTCCAAGTGCGGCCGCACCAGAGTTTTATACAGCTGCAACATGACTTCATGGCTCCGAAACTCAATCCCTCTACCAATAAAACCTAACATACTGTACGCCTTCTTAACAACGCTATCAACCTGGGTGGCAACTTTCAGTGATCTATGCACATGGACACCAAGATCTTTCTGCTCATCCACACTACCAAGAATCTTACCATTAGCCCAGTACTCTGTATTCCTGTTACTCCTTCCAAAGTGAATCACCTCACACTTTTCTGCATTAAACTCCATTTGCCACCTCTCAGCCCAGCTCTGCAGCTTGTCTATGTCCCTCTCTAACCTGCAACATCCTTCCGCACTATCCACAACTCCACCGACTTTGGTGTCATCTGCAAATTTACTAACCCATCCTTCTACGCCCTCATCCAGGTCATTTATAAAAATGACAAACAGCAGTGGCCCCAAAACAGATCCTTGAGGTACACCACTAGTAACTGAACTCCAGGATGAACATTTCCCATCAACCACCACCCTCTGTCTTCTTACAGCTAGCCAATTTCTGATCCAAACTGCTATATCACCCTCAATCCCATGCCTCTGTATTTTCTGCAATAGCCTACCATGGGGAACCTTATCAAACGCTTTACTGAAATCCATATACACCACATCAACCGCTTTACCCTCATCCACCTGTTTGGTCACCTTCTCAAAGAACTCAATAAGGTTTGTGAGGCATGACCTACCCTTCACAAAACCGTGTTGACAATCCCTAATCAAATTATTCCTTTCTAGATGATTATAAATCCTATCTCTTATAATCCTTTCCAACACTTTACCCACAACCGAAGTAAGGCTCACTGGTCTATAATTACCAGGGTTGTCTCTACTCCCCTTCTTGAACAAGGGGACAACATTTGCTAGTCTCCAGTCTTCTGGCACTATTCCTGAAGACAATGACGACATAAAGATCAAAGCCAAAGGCTCTGCAATCTCCTCTCTCGCTTCCCAGAGAATCCTAGGATAAATCCCATCCGGCCCAGGGGACCTATCTATTTTCACACCTTCCAGAATTGCTAACACCTCCTCCTTATGAACCTCAATCCCGTCCAGTCTAATAGACTGTATCTCAGTATTCTCCTCGACTACATTGTCTTTTTCCTGTGTGAATACTGACGAAAAATATTCATTTAGCACCTCTCCTATCTCTTCGGACTCCACGCACAACTTCCCACTACTGTCCTTGACCGGCCCCAATCTTACTCTAGTCATTCTTTTATTCCTGACATACCTATAGAAAGCTTTAGGGTTTTCCTTGATCCTACCTGCTGAAGACTTCTCATGTCCCCTCCTGGCTCTTCTTAGCTCTCTCTTTAGGTCCTTCCTGGCTAACTTGTAACTCTCAAGTGCCCTCACTGAGCCTTCACGCCTCATCTCTACGTAAGCCTCCTTCTTCCTCTTGACAAGAGATTCAACTTCTTTCGTAAACCACGGTTCCCTCGCTCGACCACTTCCTCCCTGCCTGACAGGTACATACTTCTCAAGGACACGCAGTAGCTGTTCCTTGAACAAGCTCCACATTTCAATTGTGCCCAGCCCCTGCAGTTTCCTTCTCCATCCTATGCATCCTAAATCTTGCCTCATCGCCTCATAATTGCCTTTCCTCTAGCTATAACTCTTGCCCTGCGGTATATACCGATCCCTTTCCATCGCTAAAGTAAACATAACCGAACTGTGGTCACTATCACCAAAGTGCTCACCTACCTCCAAATCTAACACCTGGCCTGGTTCATTACCCAGTACCAAATCCAATGTGGCCTCGCCTCTTGTTGGCCTATCTACATACTGTGTCAGGAAACCCTCCTGCACACATTGGACAAAAACTGACCCATCTGAAGTACTCGAACTATAGCGTTTCCAGTCAATATTTGGAAAGTTAAAGTCCCCCATAACAACTACCCTGTTACTTTCGCTCCTATCCAGAATCACCTTTGCAATCTTTTCCTCTACATCTCTGGAACTTTTCGGAGGCCTATAGAAAACTCCCAACAGGGTGACCTCTCCTTTCCTGGTTCTAACCTCAGCCCATACTACCTCAGTAGACGAGTTGTCATCAAACGTCCTTTCTGCCACCGTAATACTGTCCTTGACTAACAATGCCACACCTCCCCCTCTTTTACCACCTTCCCTGATCTTATTGAAACATCTAAATCCCGGAACCTGCAACAACCATTCCTGTCCCTGCTCTATCCATGTCTCCATGCTCTGCTTCTCTTTAAATATAGGTATATCTTTTGCTACAACCACTGACCATTGTAGTAAAATTTGACATTATTACACTGTTTCTTCTGAATTCCCTCTTAGATTTCTCAGTGACTATTTATACCGATAGGAAAGAGCATGACAAGGGACTATCAATATACGCTTATGTACGATGCCTAGTAGTACATGCCCTCATGAAATAAAAATGAACCATATTGTGTCCCAATAAGATATCGCAGTTTAGCCCCACTCGGACTTTTTTAATTTGCTTTATAACAGTAACAATTAGAATTGAAAATTCTAGTAGTAGCAGAGATCAACTCGAGACAATTTTTCACAAAATCTGTGGTCCAAAATTGCTCATGTACTAAGTGCAGCTGAGTCCAGGGGCTGACAGCCCAACTTACTACCTCTGATTTTCTTTTTGCCCTGCTAAAGTGATGTTTTCATGAGGCTATATTAAATAAATTCCAGGGATTATCCAAGTCTGCAGTTTAAAATCTGAGGCAATGACGTGAATAACCCAGAAGAACACAAGAGAAATTTTCTTCAAACACCTTTTGATTAACAAAAAATGTTAAAATGTTGGGAATGGGGATAAAAAAAACCATATTTGCCTGGGTAAGGCAGTGGAAAGCAGCAAGTCATGTGGCAAAATAATTAGGTACTATTTGATATTTTAAATTAGCAAACATTCTACAAGAAAGATTACCACCCCCCAACATTCCAGTGAGTAAATCTGGAATCACTATCAAAGTTTGGATCCTTTAAACAGAACAGAATCAGGTTTCCATCACTCATATAGCATCAAATTGGCCCAGTAAAAGTCACGACCAATATTCTTGATGATAGTGCACTACCCGCCACCACCAACCTGCAGCCTTTCACACTACTCTCCTTAACTCAATTGGCTGAATGGCGAGTTTGCAATGCAGAATGACACCAACAGTGTGGGTATATTATTGGATAAATTGTCTAACATTCTGCTCGCTCGTGGAATGATTGAAGCTATCATTTTTATCATCCACTGTAAATTTTATCTTCCTCCTCAGGCACTTTCTCAAGTTGAATCCAGTTGGTGCACGTTCAACAATGTATTAAGGTCCTTAGCTGACCTACTTTCTCCAGGACAAGTGCCATCAGCCACACATCAGCCTCCTGTTCAAGTACTAACCTGGCTAGTCTCCATCTTTGTAAATTTCAGCTCTTCAAAACCGTTTCTCACATTCTATTGCACAAATTATCCTACCCGTCCATCATTTTGGGTGGCACGGTGGCTCCGTGGTTAGCACTGCTGCCTCACAGCGCCAGGGACCCAGGTTCGATTCCACTGCTGGGTGACTGTGTGGAGTTTGCACATTCTCCCTGCATCTGCATGGGTTTCCTCTGGATGCTCCGGTTTCCACCCACAGTCCAAAGATGTGCAGGCTAGGTGGATTGGCTATGCTAAACCACCCGTAGTGTTCAGAGATGTGGAGATTAGGTGGGTTATAGGGGGATGGGTCGGTGCAGACTTGTTGAGCCGCAGAGTCTGTTTCCACACTGTAGGGATTCTATGATGATCTATGAACCCTATACACACTAATGCTCTCAATCCTCCAGTGTATTAAATTTTAAGCTAATTTTTGTCTATACATTCCTAACTGTTCCTAACTCCATAATCTTTTCCAGCAAAACAAATCCTCTTCAAAATTCTTAATTTCTTTGACCCCAAATTCTTATGCACTATGATGTTGGCATTTCCTCCCTAATCTGCAGAATGTTATTCATCTGCTGAAGTGCAGATATGTGTTACTTAAAGATATTTTCCTCTGGAGTAGGTGGGGCCAAACCAAGGCCTCATGGCTAAGAGGTAGCATCACTACCAAGCACCATAAGAGCTTTTATGCATTGCTCAAAGACTACAAAATCGAACAAAAGCAAGCACCGACAATTAACTTTTGAGTAATTCAACTCATAAGTCCAGAGGTTTAAATCTTGCGGAAAGCTCAATCAAGATAATGAAAACATCTATAGCTTGAGTTGTTTGTGGAGAGATGTTATGATATAAAAAATAATTGTTTACTTACTTGTGTTGGTATCTATTGACACAAAATACTTACATATTTACGTGGAAAGGAAACCTCCTGTAGAATTGCTCAGCAAATCAGAAAAACCCTAAGATCGTCAAGATGTTTACCAATAATTAATGTTGAAACTCCTGTTTATTGTATCATTTCAATTTTGCACCATCGTGTGCAATTTAAGAAAATCTTTGTCTAATTTGCACATTTTGATCAGGTGCTGCCAATGCAACTATTTGGCTTATTCTTTTGGGTGGCCTACAGCTACACTCGTAAGAAAACACTGGATCTTGTCTGATCGCGGAAGCTAAGCAGTTTCAGGCATTGGATGGGAGTGTGATTAGGAATAGGAGAAGTAGTAGGCTTACAGCAATCGTACTGCAGTGGTAGCGTCCCCACCCCTGAACCGAGAGACCCGGGTTCAAGTCCCACCTGATCCAGAGGTGTGTGATAACTTCTCTAAACAGGTTGATTGGAAAGATAGGGTAATATTAAAAATATAGTTCTGTGTGGGGCTTCTGGTGCAGTGGTTGTACCTCCATTTATGAACCAGGAAACCAGGATTCAAGTTCCACCTGCTCCAGATGTGTGCAATAACATCTCTAAAGAGATTATTTAGAAAGTATCTATTTGACCCATTGAACAAGCTATGTGAAACCAGTTAGGGTGGGGATTTCAGTTCGGGTGGGTTGGAAGATGTCACTACGTTTCTGACACTGCAGACCAGGGATCTATACACCAGGTCTGAACTAAGCTAACAGGAAAACTATTGATGTCCAGACCAGTAGCAAATAGCTAGATTTCCTCAGGTCATTCAATGAGGAGTAATAGCCAATTAACAATACTATAGATACGAGCAATAGCAATGGAGTTACAAAGGCAAACCTCCTCTTTATACCCAAACAGTAATGTTAGGATTCAGGCCCTGATCCAGGCACATGTGCTAAATTGAGATCAACATAACAATGGTATGCTGCATATTGGTCATCCAATCATATTTGGTCTTCTCATTGTATAGGAAGCTGTATTATGACCCAATACAGAATACCAAATTGATAGTATAAGTATCTCATTGTTTTGCAAGGGCTGTTTAAGGACTTTGAAAAGAGGAAATAAAGGGGAGATTTGCGTCACCTATGTTTGCATAGGAAAGTGCTAGAAGAAAGGGGGAGTTGGGAATGATTTAAGGAGTAGGTTAGACTGCCACAGAGGTAATAATCTTTTCAGAACGCTGTAATGGTGATGAAGAGGAAGATATGCTCGGTGACAGTATCAAGTTGGGAGATGGCCAAAGTGATAACAAATAACATGCTGAATGTACAGGCTGGTGGAGAAGGTGAGGATGAGAAATACACTATTGCTGATATTTTCTCATAGATGCCCACTTGTAATACAGTTTTATACTCTCGCTTAATCTTTGCCTAGACTAAAAGATTTCTCTTGTCACTGGTGGAAGAAAAAGTGTAGGACAGAAAAAGACAGAAGGAAAGAATACAAGTATGCCAATTCCAGAGTTCTGGTTTTATTTTCAATTCTCAGCCCAATGAGGGCAATAGAAGCTTAGGAGACTGGTGTAACAACTGGGTATAACTTGGCTTGAAATCCAGCCCATTCTGATGGGATCATCTGTCTTTTCCTGCAAGGATCTACACAATTCAGAACTGCAGCTTCTCTTCAGTTTGCATGAAACAAAACTGGCAACAGTTGGTAATTTCTTTCACATACCAGAGGATCACATACAAGAGGAGGAAAAACATGACTTATTGTAGAGCAGAACTTTCTGGTCGTAGACATACTAACTGAACCGGTGCGTTTGACTGCAGACATTTCATCATCCTGCTAGGTAACATTGTCAGTATGTCTCCGGTGAAGCGTCAGTGTTCTGTCCCACTTGTTATTTATATGCCTGGGGTAATTGGTATCACTTCTGGTTTTGTTTCTCAGTGGTTTGTACACAGGGTCTAATTCAATGTGTTTGTTGATGGAGGTCCAATTGGAATGCCAGGCCTTCAGGAATTCCCTGGTGTCTCTGTTTGGCTTGTACGATTATCGACGTGTTGTCCCAGTCGAATTTGCGTCCCTCATTGTCCGTGTGTCGCGAGACAAATGAGAATTGGTCGTGTCTTTTGGTGGCTAATGGTGTTCATTTATCCGTATAGTCAATTTGGGTCAAATTTAGTCCAAGTAGTGTTTCTCACAGTACTTGCATGGTATTTTGTATATTACCCCAGTTTTGCTGTTTTTGGGTATGGGTAAACAAAATAGGACATGCAAGGACTGTGAGAAACACTACATAGCCAAACTGGAAGAAAATTGACTACACGGATACATGAACACCAACTAGCCACCAAGAAACACAACCAATTCTCACTTGTCTCACTACACACGGACAATGAGGGACACTAATTTGACTGGGACAACACATCGATAATCGCACAAGCCAAACAGAGACACATCAGGGAATTCCTGGAAGCCTGGTATTCCATCCAGAACTCCATCAACAAAAACAATGAATTAGACCCGGTGTACAAACCACAGAAACAAACCCAGAAGTAATACCAACCACCCCAACAAATACAGGCATACAAATAACAAGCGGGACAGAACATCAGCGCTTCACCAGAGGTGCAGTGATGAAACATTTGCAACCAAACTCACCAGCTCAGCGAGCATGTCTATACTTCATTCACAACCTGAGCTACAGATGTTCTCAAAACAAAGGTTCTGCCTAAAGTTTAAGAATGGCATTGCTTAAGGCATTTAACAACATTAGTTAGGAATAATATCAGTACCAATGAATGTCTTTTTTAGCAGAGAACAAATGCAGGTCCAAGCATTAGGAATTCAAACTCGAGTAGAGGTTAGAGAACTTGGATTTTAAAAAAAATTGAAGCAGACCTTGTAACTTTCATCAAGTTTACAAAACTGACAAGATGTGACCCAAATTGTTCATGAATGAATAATTAGATATTAGGAAGCACAATTAAAAAAATTCAATTGTGGAATAAACAGGGAAATTGGTTACAACTCAATAAACATGTCAAATTAGTTGTCAGGAAGCACAATTGAAACAGGGGAAAAAAATCTACCAGCCACAAGGATGATTTTCTACAGAAAATGATCAATACAATCTGGAAGATATGACAGACAGGGTCTAGGCCTGAAACGTCAGCCTTCCTGCTCCTCTGATGCTGCTTGGCCTGCTGTGTTCATCCAGCTCTACATCTTGTTATCGATGAAAAGGCTAGACGGGTTCAACTAAAGCACAAGATAAACATCATACTCTGGAGTTATCTGCTTTATTGATGGCGTGTATACATTTTCAACAGTATTCATTTAAGCATTGTACATGTTTACACATTAATTGGGGGGGGGGGGGTTGTGGGCGAGAGGAGAGGAAACGTGCGCAAGCTAATTATTATTCCAACTCATAGGCGAGGACTACCTAGCCCAAGTAGGTTTTCCCCTAAATTATTTACTTTTTTTAAAAAAAAAGTCCTCTTTCCTGTGGGCACGCACCTCCAGCAAAGCAGCACTAGAGCTTCCAGAGCACAGATAAAAAAATCTAGCAGAACTTCCGTGACTTTACAGTTAGGTTTACCATTCGGCCTCCCAAGAATAAGTCTTTGCTAAATAAGGGCATAATTTGCATGGGAGAGGACGATAAGAGATTGCCCCTAACCCTTCTCCTCGCACGCATAAAAATCAACAACCACCAGGGAAGTGACAGTGAGCAAAACAAATCTCATGGCTTCAGGGCCTTAAAGGTAAAGACCTGTGAAGCCCGCCTGTGCTGTGGGGTGGGGTGTAACGTGGGCCGCGCCCACTCTCCCACAACGGCCCCGGTTCGGCGAAGGGAATCTGCAGCGACACCTCCGTAATTTAACAAGAAATAAAACCACCAGGCAGCCCCTCAAACTGCGCTACAGTCTCCCAGCGCTCTGCGAACGGGACTAAAACACCGAGCAGACGGAAACTCCAGGCAGCCCCGACTTGCCTTTTCAAGCCCTTTCCAGCAATACCACCGAAACCAAGCCCTTTATCTTGCGAACGGCACTGCGCCTGCGCGCGATCCAAACCGACGTCCCGCCCCCAAACCGAGCGTCGTCCCCTGGCGTCAAATTACGCCACCACGTAGAACTATCGCCCACTCGTCCTCATTCCAAAGTTGTGTACTAATCTGTGATGGGTTGTATCGGGGATCCCTCTCGACTGCACCGTCATTAACTGTACCCTGGAAAAAAATTCAAATCGAAAATAAACGTGATTGTTACAATGAAAAGAAGGCTGAAAATAGAATGAGCCTACTCAAATGTTTGTCAATGATACCTTTTACCAGCAATTTTTTTTGTCCCTTTGTGTGCTGTTGACATTGATCGTATCGATTGACCGTCAATAGTTGTTCTTCCAAAGGTGGTATTGAAATGTCATCCACAATGATTGGTGAGACCAGCACAATAGTTCAAAATACAATGTTGAAGCATTTATACAATTAATGGTAATGTTGTAGAATAGAGGGGCCTTGGAGTGCAGGTACATAATTCTTTGAAGTTTGCGTCACATATAGGCAGCATGGTTAAAAAGGTGTTTGGCACATTTGCCTTCACTGCTCAGTCCTTTGAGTATTGGAGTTAGGAAGTCATGTTGAGGTTTTTCAGGACACAGGTGAGGCTCTTCTGGAATACTGTATCCAGTTCTGGTTATCCAGTTATCGGAAGGATATTATTAAGCTGGAGAGAGTTCAGAAGAGACTTACCAGGATGTTGCCAGGTATGGAAGGTTTGAGTTACAAAGAAACCTTAGATAGGCTGGGACTTTTTTCACTGGAGTGTAGGAGGTGGAGGGGCAACCTGCTAGAAGTTTATAAAATAATGAGAGGAATAGATAGAGCTAATGGTAGTTGCTTTTCCATGGGATGGGGGGATTTCAAGACTAGGGGGCACATTTCCAAGGTGACAGGAGAGATTTAAAAAAGAAATGAGGGGCAAATTTTTTACACAGAGGACGGTTCATGTGTGGAATAAGCTTCCTGAGGAAGTGGTGAATGTGTGTACAATTACAACATTTGAAAGACATTTGGAGAGGTACATGAATAGGAAAGGTTTGGAGGGTTACAGATCAGGAGCAGGCAGGTAGGAATAGTTTAGTTTGGGATAATGTTCAGCATGGACTGGTTGGACCGAAGGGTCTTTTTCCATCCTGTCTGACTCTCCCTGAACAATCTTCAGCTCGAAGTGTTGAGTGGATGATACATCTTTGGCCTTGACCAGAGGTCCCCAGCAACACATGCTACTTTTCAGCTATAGTAGGAACTGCAGATGCTGGAGAATCCGAGACAACAAGGTGCAGGGCTGGATGAACACAGCAGGCCACGCAGCATCATAGGAGCAGAGAGGCTGACGTTTCGGGCCTAGACCCTTCATCAGTTC
>NC_063353.1:18470689-18491062 GCF_021869965.1 Rhincodon typus | reverse complement strand
TGGCCTGCTGTGTTCATCCAGCCCTGCACCTTGTTGTCTCTACTTTTCAGCTAATTTGATTCAATCCAATGATATCAAGAAACTTTTGGAGTCAATGGGTACTGCAAAAACTATGGACCCTGACAACATTCCAGTAATAGTACTGAAGACTTGCTACATTACTAAGAAAGCTGTTCCAGTGCAGTTAATTATCTGCCCAACAAAGTGAAAATTCACCCAGGTATGTCCTGTATAAAAAAGGGGACAAATCCAACCCAGTCACTTACCACCCCACCAGTCTATTCTTGTTAATCTGTAAGCTGATGGAAGGTGTCATCAAAAGTTAAGTTTTCCCCTTACTGATTAAGAACCTCTCTGTCTTAAATTCACTCAGACTCGGCTTCCACAGCCTTCTGCAGCAATGAGTTCCAAAGATTAACTACCTTCTCGCTGAAGACATTCCTCCTCATCTCAGTTCTAAAGGGTCATCCCTACACTCTGAGTCTGTGCCCTTGGGTCCCAGTCTCTCCGACTAGTGAAAACATCTTCTTCAGGTCCACTCTATCCAGGCCTCTCAGTATTTTGTAAGTTTCAATGAAAGCCTGCCCTCATCTTTCAAAACTCTGTTGAGTACGGACCCAGAAACCTTGACTGCCCCTCATAGGACAAGCCCTTCACCCCCAGGATCATTCTTGTAAATCTCCTATGGACTTCCTTCAACACCTACACATCCTTGCTTGGATATGAGGCCCAAAACTGCTCACAATATTCCAAGTGCGGTTTGACAGCAGCCATACAGATCCTCAGCAGTACATTTCTGCTTTTGCATTCTAGCCTTCTTGCAATGAATGCTAACATTGCATTTGCCTTCCAAAATGCCAACTGACCCTGCATGTTAACCTTCAGAGAATCATCATGGAAACTGGATCTTCAGGTCCCATTGTGCTTCACATTTCTGAAGCCTTTCCCTGTTTAGAAAATAGTCTATGTCTCTAACCAAAGTGCGTAACCTCACACTTTCCTACATTGCATTCCATCTGCCACTTCTTTGCCCACTCTCCTAGTGAAGTCCTTCTGCACCTCTCCCTGTTCAATGTTGTTATTATGCATCTCTGGAGCAAGTCGGGGTTGAACCTGAGCCTTCTGGCTCAGAGATAGGGACACTACCAATACATCACAAGAGCGCTTAGTTCCTCAGGCCCAACCACCTTCAGCTGCCTCAATGATCTTCTCTCCATCATCAGGTCAAAAGTGGGAATGTTTACTGATGATTACACAATGTTCAGCACGTGACTCCTCAGATACCGAAGCAGTCCATGTCCAAATGCAACAAGACCTGGACAATATCCAGTCTTGGCTGAAAAGTGGCAACTGGCATTCGTACCACACAACTGCCAGACAATCTAATTGCCGCCCTTTGACATTAAAGGATCTTGCCATAACTGCATCCTTCACTATCAACATCCTGGGAGTTACCATTGACCAGAAACTGAAGCAGACTTGCCACATAAATACAGTGGTTATAAGAGCAGGTTAGATGCTAGGAATATTGAAGTGAGCAACTCATCTCCTGACTCCACAAACCCACTATCCATACAGTTTAACTCAAGAATGTGATGAATACTCACGACTCGCCCACATGAATGGAACTGCAAGAATGTTCAAGAAGCTTGACACCATCCAGGACAAAGCAGCCTGCTTAATTGTTTGTGAATGGGGTGCCATTCAGTCACTCCAGTACTGACATGCAGAGGCGGTAGTGTGCACTATCTAGAAGACAGTACAGCAAGATGCACTGCAGAAATTCACTAAAGATTCTTTGACAGCAACTTCCATACCCATGACCAATACCATATAGAAGGACAAGAGCAGCAGATATGTGGGAACAACATCACTTACAAAAGTTCCCTTCCAAGTTACTTACCAGCCTGACTTGGAAATGTCTTGCATTTTCTTCAGTGTCACTGGGTCAAAATCCTGGAATTCCCTCCTTAAAATCAATGTGCTTTTGCCCAGTGTGAAAAATTGCAGTGGTTCATGAAGGTAAGTAATTCTGGCCTATCCAGCGATGTCCAAATTCCATGAGTAAATTTAAAAAAAAATGCAGTCCATCAGGTGTACATGCAACCATGGTGTTGTTAAGTATAGAGCATCATTTGTTTGTGTTATTGATAAGTAACACATTAACTTGTGTGGATTTAGTTTACTTGAAATTCCAGCACAGGTTTAACAGCTCAGACTACAACTGTGTGCAACCTCCTTCTAGCTTACTTCTGCTGGTTTGTACATAATAGCCATGATGTGGAGGTGCCGGTGTTGGACTGGGGTGGACAAGGTCAGAAGTCACACAACACCAGGTTATAGTCCAACTGGACTATAAATAAATTTGGACTATAACCTAGTATTGTGTGACTTCTGACCTGGACATAGCAGTTAGTCAGGTCATTACATCCTGATCCTTGTTTCATTACCACATCCAATTCTTGCAGGTGGCTGTCCCTGTTCTTCTAGATGGTGGAGACTGCATACTTGTAAGAGCTGTTGAGAAAGCTTCACTGAGTTGCTGCAGTACATTTTGTAGATGGTAGAATCAAGTGTTGCATTTTCCTGGATGTTGTCGAGCTATGTGAGAGCTGGCCTCACCCAGGCAAGCAGAGGGATTTCCGAGAAATATAATGGTGTGATCACTGGTACCCAACAACTACAGTCATGTTCCTCTGTGTGTATTACTCCAAGCAATGTAGGATTTTTTTTACTTTAATCTCCATGAACTTCAATGTTTCTACGATTCCTTAATTTCGCACTGGGTTAAATGCCACCTTGATGTCAAGGACAGTTAATCTCAGCTCACCTTACCTCACCTCAGGAATTTAGCTCTTAATATTGTTGTGAAATGCTATCAACAGAAGGAAGTAAGGAGTGCTAATTAATATAGATGTTTGTTACAGAAACTGAACTCATTAACAAATTAACATTTGTATTAAAATTTTATTACAAATTTCAAATGATGAAATATATAATTATGTCAATAATTTATTACAAGTTACAACATCTAAAGTATCGACAAAAATGTAACTGACAAGAATAGCCCCAAAACTTGTTACAGGTAATACAAGCTACTAAATTGTAGCAGTTTTAAGCACAATAATTTTCACATTATAGCATACAGTAGGTTAACCTCCATGGCTCTCTGGACCTGTATTTATAGTTCAATTGAATAATTACCAACTATCACAGCCAATCTCCTATTTTCTGCAATCCTCAAAGCAGTATTTACCACTATAACAAGTGCTCTGTTATTCTAAAGGAAGAAATCATTAATAATAGAAGACAACAATTTCAGGTTTGGATTCATAATTCAGACCTGTACGCTGTCTATTTTATTGTAAAATGCAGTTCTTTCCACATCGAGACAAGTGTCAATGTTTTCATTGGAGTATCAATGTTTAGTCAAGAACAGTGATATTCAAAAAAAAAGAACAAATGCAGATACTGGAGATCTGAAACAAAAACAGAAATTGCTGAAGAAACTCGGGAGGTCTGGCAGCATCTGTGGGCTGAAAGCAGAGTTAACATTGCGAGTCTGGCAACTCTTCACATATTCATAAAAATGTTTTTGTGCAGATTAATGCTGGGGAATGGTGCACCCTCCAATTCAGATAACCAGGGTTAGCATTATGTATCAGCAAGTCAGGCATAACAAATCAGGCACAGAGCAAAGCTCTCTCCCACCATTCCCCAACAATGTACCTCACAAGAGCACTCTCCATTGCATCAGTCTGATATTTTTTCTCATTTTCCACATCAACTATCCTTTGCCTGACTGGAGGCAGTGGCAATGTTACATTGCTTATGCCCAGTAGAAACTAGATTAAGACTAGTGAAGTTGATTTATTTTAATTTCTACAGCCACCTGACAGAGGAAAATTATCTTGTCAGTTTGAGTTGCTCGCTAGATTTGAAAAGGTAGTGTCTAACTTATGACACCACTGAGTTCCAACGACCATTGATTTTTTTTCTTTAGGTCATTCTAAACTTTGGGAAAAGGCAAGGGAAGTAGAAAAATATCACAATTTCATAAAACATAGTGAACAAAGTTAATGTGCCAACATGTAATAAAACAATTATAAATTATTTCACTCTTCTACTTCAGTAAAGTTCAGAAGTGTTTCATCCTAAAAATAAGTATTCATACAAAGTTGACTGAAATGGTGTTTTACTAAATTATCCATTGGATGACTAATGGAAATATTGGGCAAAACAGCAAGTACTGTAGATGCTGGAATCTGATATAAAAAGCACGAAATGCCAGAAATGCTCAGATGAGGCAGCATCTGTAGCCAGAGTCAACGTTTTAATCATCAACAGCACTAAATTTTTCAGGTCTTTGACTTTCTAAGAAACTTGGCAAAGTTGAGATATAACAGGTTCTAATTAAGTACAGAGTTCAGGGAAAGAAATTGGGGAGAAAGGAAGGTAAGAAAAGAAACAGAAGGAATGGTCTGTGATAAAGGTGGAAGACACGAATAATTAAATGACAAATGGAATGACAATGCACATTAAAGAAAATCGTAATGGGACAATTGAAGGAACCAAAGGCAGATCAATAAGACCTGTAAAAGGTACCTGCTATCTAATTAAAAATAAGCACAGCAATGGTTTAAAATTATTGAAGTCATAGTAAACTCACAAGGATGTAATGTGCTCAATTGAAATAGGAGGTGTTCTGATTTGGGATTAAATTGAGCTTCATCAGAACTTTTAAGGATACTTAGTACAGAGACGCTAGAGTGAGAGTGGGGAGGTGAATTAATATGCAGTTACTGGGCAATTGTTACTTCCTATTCAATATACAGAATATAGCATTTCTCTGCAATGTTAAAGCATGACATTACTTAGGTTAAAATTGCACAATTTGTTTTCAAGAAATTGTCTCATTGTTCCAATACTGCTGAGGTGAATAAAATTGGACCCGTAATTTTCATTTGTACATAACTGGAATTTTGTTTCAATAATGAACAGAACACAGTCTGAAGCTCTTACTGTGAAGCAATCACAAACATTTAAAGCTAGTAACCAAATTTTCCAATATATTTGCAAATAAAAAAACTGCCTGTGTATGTCTGTGTACATAATCAATGAAAATTCTGACCAATGGTTAATAGATTAAAAAAAATTACACGTAGAAGAAAATACTTCATTTAAAATTCTTTAGTTGAAATACTACATTCATTTTAAAAATAATGTTTATATTCACTCCCAGGATGTGGGCCAGGTTGCTGGGAGATGGGTTGAGAATCAATCACATTGCTGTGGGTCTGGGTCACATGTAGGCCAGACCAGCTAAGGATGGCAGATTTCCTTCCTTAAAGGGACATTAGTGAACCAGATGGGATTTTCCTGACAATCAACAACAGTTTCATGGTCATCACTAGACTTTGAATTCCAGATTTCCACGCAGAATTTGAACCCGGGTCCCTACGTTAATAGTTCAGTAATAATACCACTAAGTCTCCCTTAATTTAACATATTGTATTAAAATGTAAAAACAATTTAATTGTAATGCAATAACAAATCCAATCACCAACTACCAACATAATACAAACACTTCAAAAACTACTCTGCTCCTCAGCCTCTAACACTTTGAGAGCCTCAAAAGTACATGTGACACTGATAGTGTCAATACACAAAGGTTTGCTCATTTCTTTCTTCTGCAAAATATCTTAGGATTTTAATCTACGTTAAATGACCGTGTACTGACTGTTATTTTTTCATATACTAAATACAAATCTAAGGTAAGTTACCTTCTATCCTAATACAATATCATATGTGATGGAGTGTGACGCCTCCCTGGAATAATAGGGTATTTCTAGACATAAACATGGCAGTTAGTCCACTGCATTATATTCATGATGTGAAAAAGCTCAAGACCCTTTGGGAACAGATTTTATGCACAGAATTATCCCTATTCAGCATAATGAATTTCTATTCCATTGATCTCATGAATGGAGGTAGTTATTTTAGGTATTTAGTTCATCAGAATAGCAGCGTTTATGCTGATCAGAAATGCTGGGTCAGTGGGGTATTTTAGCAACTTTTAAATAGAAATCTTTTCAAAGTGTACAGTCTTAGCTCATTAGCTAATTTGAGGCTGAGGAGCAGAGTAGTTTTTGAACCAAGCAAGAAAAATTGTTCCCAACACCATAATATATAGTTACTCCACTTTCATGACTACACCTCCCCACCTCCACTATCAACAAGTACAATGTCTAAAATGGGCTCCAGAAGACCAAGAAAGTAATGGACATTTTAAATGTGTTGTGATTGTTAATTCTAGATAGTTAAATTATGACAACTTAGCTGCAAATGTAGAATCTTAAGTCCTTGTGGGGGTCTGAGTTGGCTCGCACTAAAAGATACAATTATTTTAAAACTCTGAATTTTTAGATAAGAGGCCGAATCATAGATTTTTTGGCTAAGTATAAGCTGCATTGACTTTTTTGGAGGGATTATCACATTGACATTTCTCATTGTATCTTATCAAATTCACCTCATTACTGATTCACCCTATCCTTGTGTGTGATTCTATCCCCATCTTAACATGTGCCATTCCCAGAAATAGCCATTCACCAGATATCCATCAACCCTTTTACCTGCACCATCTTGAATGGTTGTTGTGAACCCAAATAAGCACGGTCAATCTTGAGCTGCTGTGCACGGTTCCTGACATTTCCCCTGGACATGGCAGATGGGGGAAATTGGCATCCTGCTTGTGGCAGGGGACCTGGAGGTCTTGCTTTGGGGTGGTACACAAGTGGGACTCAGGTTCCAGTTCCTGAGCTGGGTGTCTGTCCCTAAGCGCACAGTGTTCTTGATACAGCATTACAATGATAGTTGCCACTGCATCCCGAGGTCCTCATGTCAGATGCTTAATGGGGTACATGCGGCCAGAACCCATAACGTTGATGTCAGTATCTGTCAATGGAGGTCTCTGCACAAGCAATGAGCAAAATCACCAGGTACCTGCTCAGATTTCTGATGTCAGTCTTGTTTGGGTGTTTGGTAAGATTGGAAGCTGAATATTAACGAAGCGAGTTGGTCATGAATAAGGTATTTAACAAGCTTATTTGACAACTTGTGTTGCATAGTGAGAAACCCATCATGCCACTTGTCAACAACATGAAAGATACAGCGAAGGGTTCTTGTGGTGCAGTGGAAGTGTCCCTATCTGTGAGCCTGGTGAGCTGAATTTATTTTTACATAATTAAAACTAATGGTAAAATACAAAATTTTATTTAATAAGCACCTGCGGATTTGTCATTAAAATAGCGTGAAAGACTGAAGTCCTCAAATCTACTTAAGAGACTGTTGATGTTAAAACTATTGAGAAGGTAAACAGCTACCTTACAACCCTAACTGATTCGAAATATATCTGTAATAACACATCTGGAGTTAGTAACTTCTTTGTTACCACAGGCATTCTAGGTACTAGGTCAAAAGGTCATCAAAACTTGTTTTCTGCTAAAGGTTTGTTTACCAGGTCCCAGCGAGTGATTTTCTTTCAAATCCTTTAAAATCTTTTAAAATGTGCGTCTTAGCAGACATTATATAAAAAAAATTATACGATCTCATAAACCATAATTGTCATAGAGATAATCAAGAACAGCTGACATACTTGATAACGCATTAAAGATTTTCTTCTCTTGCTTTGAAGTTATCCTTTCCAACATGTACATCAAATGGTGATGAAAACAAGTGTACGGTGTTCCATGTTCCAAAGCAATGTCAACCCAGTCCCGAACACACTGTAAAGGGGTTTCGTCATATCCGGCAAACATAGCAGGATTTGCTAAAAGGCCTCGTGCAGCCATTACACCTGAATACAGTAAACAAAGGGAAACAGTTTAAAGGCAGACAAACATGAAAGCGTGTGTGTATTTTTGAAAAAAACCTGACAAATTAACAATAGTCTCTTCAGTCATAACGGCTAGATAATATGATCCATGGACATTGCTAATTGCCAATTGTGCTGAGTGACCTGGACAGTGATTTCTCCTGGTCAGTTTTCCAACTTCTCACTCAAGCTTTTAGTGCGAGCCAACTCAGACCCCCACAAGGACTTAAGATTCTACATTTGCAGCTAAGTTGTCATAATTTAACTATCTAGAATTAACAATCACAACACATTTAAAATGTCCATTACTTTCTTGGTCTTCTGGAGCCCATTTTAGACATTGTACTTGTTGATAGTGGAGGTGGGGAGGTGTAGTCATGAAAGTGGAGTAACTATATATTATGGTGTTGGGAACAATTTTTTTATTGCTCAGCACCCTGGCAGCTGCACCATCTGCAGTGAAACTGCAACTATTCAAATTCAGATAAAAACTTAAACTCTGGATTTATAGAATCATAGAATCCCTACAGTGTGGAAACAGGCCATTCGGCCCATCGAGTCCACATCGACTCTCTGAAGAGAATCCCACCAAGACCCACCCCCAAACCCAATCTCTGTAACCTCATATTTCCCATAGCTAAGCCAGCCAGCCTGCACATCTTTGGACTTTGGTAGAAACCCACGCAGACACAGGGAGAATCTCTAAGGTTTTAGAGTAGATTTGTAGCCTGGGTTGTGGATGTTGTAGTTGGTTGGCTCACCGAGCTGGTTCGTTGTTCCGCAGACGTTTCATTACCCTGCTGGGTAACATCATCAGTGCAGCCTCCAATAAAGCACTGTTGTATTTTCCCACCTGGTATTTAAACTCTGGAGTCAGTTGAACTGGATTACCTCACTTCCGGTTTTCCTTCGCAGTGCAGTGTATACGGGGTCGAGCTCTCTGTGTTTGTTGATGGCCAACTGATGTTCTTGTACCCTTGTTATTAATTTCCTTCCTGGTTGTCTGATGTAGTGTTTGTCACAGTCTCTGCACGGAATCTTGTATATGACATTGGTCTTCTCCAGAGTGGGTAGCGGGTCTTTGATTCGGGTGAGCAGTTGTCGTAGGGTTGATGTGGGTTTGTGTGCTACTCAGATGCCCAGTGGCCGTAGGAGTCTTACTAAGATCACTTCTTACTTCTACGACCACTGGGCATCAGAGTAGCACACAAACCCACATCAACCCTACAACAACTGCTCACCCGAACCAAAGACCCACTACCCACACTGGAGAGGACCAATGTCATAAACAGGATTCCGTGCAGAGACTGTGACAAACAGGAAGGAAATTAACAATAAGGGTACATGAACATCAATTGGCTACAAAAAGACACGACCAATACTCACTGATCTGTATCCACATGGATGAGGAGAACTACCAATTTGATTGGGACAACACCAAGATCCTGGGACAAGCAAAGCAGAGACAAGCATGGGAATTCCTAGAAGCCTGGTACTCCACGAAGAAAGCCATCAACAAACACAGAACTCGACCCCATATATACTCCATTGCGAAGGAAAACCGGAAGTGAGGTAATCCAGCTCAACGGACTCCAGAGTTTAAATAACAGGTGGGAAAACACAATGGCGCTTCATTGGAGACTGCACTGATGATATTACCCAGCAGGGTAATGAAACGTCTGCAGAACAAACCAGCTTGGTGAGCATACCAACCACAACAGGGAGAATGTGCATACTCCACACAGGCAGTCACCTGAGGGCAGAGTCAAACCCAGGTCCCTGGCGATTTGAGGCAGCAGTGCTAACTACTGAGCCACCATGCAACATTTTCAGCAAATCCTGCCATGAGAATAGGAAATCCAATAAAAGGTTCAGAATGGTAACTCTGGATGAGCCAAACTCATTCATGTTTGTTATTTGACCGTGCCAACCAACTGGATTGGAGTTACGCCAAGCTAGAGTGCAAAATCATGGGCAAACCATCATTTGACATTGAGACCTCTGTGAAACAATGCTCAAACCCTGCAAATATCATTAAGTCTGAGAAAAGTTAAAAGTGCTTTCTGAGGTCTTGAAAAGAGTTTTTGAATGCCTTCCTATTCTTCTGCCTATTTCCCTAGCTTGAAGCCACAAAAGCCATACAGATGCTCCAGGATTTCACACTGCAGCATGAAAACGTCAAAAACAAATTTGACTGCATAAGTGATGACATGGCAGACTGTATTGCACTCATCTGAAGATAGACCGGGTCTTTCAGATTTGATTCTTAACATTTTTAAGTCCTTTTAATGTCCAAGGTCAGGTTATCAAAAGTTGCTAACAGATTGCAAAGTTTTTTTTTTCTATTTTGCTGCAAAACGTGGCTTCATGTTTTTAAAGAGCACGTTGTAGGCAAATCAGTTACATATGGCTTCCTCAGCTATGCTCAAACTATGGTTATCCGAAATATGCAGACAGGATCCCTGCTGTTCAACTTCATGATTCTACGATACAAGACACACTGCAGAATCACACCAAGGATTCTTTGACAGCACCTTCCAATTCCAATAGCTCTTACCACCTAAAAAGATAAGGACAGCACATGCATGGCAGCACCATCATCTGCAAGTTTCCCTCCAAGCCACATATAATCCTGACTTGGAACCATATCACTATTCCTTCACAACCTCTGACCAAAAATTATTACATGAAGGAACTGAGTAACAACATAAGCCTTATTATATTGCCCTATCTTTATATTGTATTATAAAAAAATCAGTTCTGCATTTTGTGAATCTTCATTTAAAAAGAACATGCCTGAACAGAAATGTTTGAGTGAAAAATAAACTAACTTTCAAGCAAATGGCAAATGTTTGAGGAGGTGAATATATTGATAATTTTGTCAAAAACATGCTAAAACCTTTTGCATTTGGCTCAGTGAGTTCAGTTTTAAGCAGCAGTCATACATGGCCAGGAGAGTTTTGGTTCAGTTCCTTCTACTATATGGGAAATTAGCTAATCTCAGTTGAGCAGCATTAGGAACATCACATTTGCCTCAAAGTTACTGGTTTAACAAGAAGTGGTGGAGGTGGAGGAGTAGAACAAAGATTCCCATTCCTAACTGCTATTCAATGTACTTATTGGTTGCAAGTACAACATATGGGTGTTAATAGAAAACGTAATTGACTTTGCCTGAAAACACTGCTCCCATTACATAGTACTGCTGGATTTGCTGCTAGGGGTGACTTATACCTTTGGAGATACATTGCAGCAAGAAGTTTATGCTTTCATGAAATGACAGACGGAGTTAAAGAAAACTGAGAAAAAAAGTGACAAAACATAATTGCTTTTGGATAATGGCTAACATTTACTATAAATTGGGCAGAGAACATCAAAATTCAACTACCATTGCTGCTTTCAATGGAGCAGATTAAATATTTAAGAGGCATCAGTTCCAGTGCCAAGTATTTAATTTAAGATAGATAAATGTTGGAAAGCTCAGTGAACCTGGCAGCATAAAGTAACATAGCAAATGTTTTGCATGCAATGTGACTTTTCCTCAGAATTGCCCCCAAATTATTAAATATTAATTAATTTTAAATCGTTGTTGTATTTTTTCCAAAGATTTTTGAAAGAAATTATTAAATAGCCTGTAAATAGAAGTTGTTCTCTTTAAACAGAACTTATGAAATAATTATTAAATCTTAAAATTTTGGAGTTAGTATATTTTCTTCACCAAAGTTCCTTACCATCAACTCCTGTGAACTGACGCACGTAATCAATATCTTTATGACTCCTTATATCTCCATTTGCTATTACTGGTATATTTAAATTTTCCTTAATAATCTTGATTGTATCATAGTGCACAGGTTGATGTCGTTCCTCTATTGTTCTGCCATGGACAGTGACCCAAGAGATTCCAGTCGCTTCAACCTTTCGACAGAGATCTACTGTTCTTGCTAGATCTTTGTGTATTCTGCAATGAAGACAAATCATTGAATACTATAGATGAATTTAAACCTGGAATTAATTGAATCATGTATCAATCTTAGATTAAGTAATTTCAGAACAATATTTAAACAGTGGCAGTAAGACATATATGTGGGGTACTAATGCCTATTGAACAGATCACTGTCTTATTTGGTCATTGATGAATATCTATTTAGTACCAAAACCCCTCAAGTCCTGAAAGTCCAAGAAGAAGATCCATTTTACAGCCCTAAAGGAATCTGCCTAAGAGGAATTCCAAGTACAGCTCATGACCAATCTGGAAAATGTCCACACATCTAACAGTGGGATCAAATAAGGTAAGTTACAGTACATTCCTTGCCCAGACCATCGAGGTCGAGCATCAGCATTACCAGCAATTGTTCAAGGAAAATCATGTCGGAATATGTGACCTCTTAGATTAATATCGAGGAACCTTCATTGTTTGACAGAACAACCAACGGCTGCAAATCAAAAAGGCAGTGTTCTAATAGCTCGAAGGCAAATCCGTAAATCAAAGGAGAAGAGAAATCTTGAGATATCCGACACTGTATGATATCATGACATACAGGATTTTTTTAAGCCACCAGGACCATCTACAGACTAAGTTCAATTGACAAAATTCCATTCACTCACAAGATGGTGTTCTTCTTCTTTGATTACGATACGATCCACCAATGCTTGACAAAACAGTTTCAGCAACTGTGAATCCACTACGGCACCAGACACTTCATAGAGGTGAATCATTATTGATTGGAGAGTTGCAACAAGTAATCAAATTGATGATAAACAATAAAGCTTGTTGTCCTAATGTATTACACTTTTGGTTTTCAAAGCTGGCAGACTTTTTGTCACATCCAGTACTCATGTAATCATTTTACAGATTGAGAGAAAACCGAACTCTCTCCCTGTCACCCCACCCTCAACTTCAGATATGCATCAACAGAAATCATATATATGAAAGGAAATAAATCAAGATGTGGGAACTATTCAGGTATTTTCCTATTGTCCATCGTAGGCTAAATCCTGATATGCATATTCCTGAATCTCTACTTCTTGTGGCTGAGACAATCCTCCCAGGGATAGAGTGTGGACTTTTCTGGCAACAAAATCCAAGAACAATGTCAAAAACAAGACCAGGACTTCTTCACTGCATTCAGCAACTTGGCCAAAGCATTTGATCCAGCGAATCACAAGGCACTGTTGATTGTGTTTCAAAGATTTGGATCTCCAAGAAACTTCACAGTTATGCAATTGCTGCATGATGATATGGCTACAACTGTCCTGAATGGAAATCTGAAACAAATTACACCAAAATCTGGACAGGGGTCAAATAAGGTTGTGTCATAGTTCCCATACTGTTTGCAGTCTAGCCAACAGAGGCTATTCACCTCAAAAATCACCTCCGATTCCAGTATTCAATACTGTCTAGATGGAAAACTCTTTAATCTCAGTTGCCTCTGTATCAAAACTGACCACCATGGATATATATGGTGTAAAATTTGCAGGTAATCAAATTGCTATCACGCACTCAACACCAGTCTTGAAAGCTACTCTCAATCTCAATTCCGCATTAAGTACCTTTGCCTGTCCTTGAATGTTGCCTATCAAGACACATAAATCAATCCCCACCTGGTCAGTCAAACATTTCACCACCCATACAAGTTAAAGGAGAGGCTCTGGAACATACTGACTACTACCCACACCTAAGCAGCCACCTCTCTCAAAAAGCCACTATTAATGAGGATCAGCTGCAGATCACCTTTGCCAGCTCAGCTTTCTACAAACAATGGCAATCAGTGTATGACAGTGTTTCCGACGTCAACAAAAATCCCAATATACAAAGTAGTTGTCGTTTCCATACTGCTATATTTCAGCAAGACTCTTTCTAATCCTCTGGATTCAAATGGAAGACCATATATATACACAAAGGGAGGCAATGGCCTAGTGGTATGATCACTGGACCGTTAAACCAGAGACCCAGATAATGTTCTGGGGACCGGGGTTCAAATCCCGCCACGGCAGATGGAATTTGAATTCAGTAAATATCTGGAATTAAGAGTCTAATGATGACCATGAATCCATTGATGATTGTTGGAAAAACCCATCTGGTTCACTAACGTCCTTTCGGGAAGGAAACTGTCATCCTTATCTAGCCTACATGTGACTCCAGATCCACAACAATGTGGTTGACTCTGAACTTTAACTTTAACAATTAAGGATGGGCAATAAATGCTGCCTAGCCAGCGACGCCCTCATCCCGTGAATGAATAAAGAAGAAAAAAAAAATAAATACATGTCAGTATCTCTCTTGAGGCTGGTTCCTCAAGTCACCAGGCAAACCACCTGAGAAAACAACTTCAAATGCTGTGTCTGGATGGCCAAGAACTGTTACCCACAGCAAGTGCTGTTTTCTCAACTTCCAAATGGATAATTTTTCATGGACTAACAAAGAAAATGCTCAAAGATATCTTGAAACTCTCCTTTAAGTGTGGTAATGTTGACGGGAAGCAACTTGCTATCAACCTTCCAGGTAGATGGTCTTATGCCTCCAGGCCAGCAGCATTTGGTTCAAGTCTCAGCTCAGGACCTGATAGCCAGGGAAGGTGTGTCACAATGCAGCCAAATAAGTTGATTATCAATCTATTAATCCTCCACTATGTCTGTGGTAGACAGTAAGAGCAAGAGTCGTCAGCCATAACTACATGGTAGTTGCAGCGCAACAGTCCCCTGCATCAATAGGCTCTATGCGCATAGAATCATAGAATAATAAAGCTGTGCAACACAGAAACAGACCCCTTGGTCCAACTCGTCTATGCCGACCAGATATCCTAAATTAATCTAGTCCCATTTGCCAGCATTTGGCCTATATCCCTCTAAACACTTCCTATTCATATACCCATCCCAATGCCTTTTAATATTCTAATCGTACCAGCCTCCACCACTCCCTCTGGTTGTTCATTTCATACATGCACCACCCTCTGCATGAAAAGTTGCCCCTTAAATCTGTTCCCTCTCACCTTAAACCTGTGCCGTCTAGTTTTGGACTCCGCTACTCTGTGGAAAAGACCTTGGCTATTCACCCTATCTATACTCCTCATGATTTTATAAACTTCTTTAAGGTCACCCCTCAGCCTCCAATGCTCGAGGGAAAATGGTCCCAGTCTATTCAGCCTCTCCCTATAGCTCAACCCCTCGAAACCTGGCAACATCTTTGTAAATTTTTTCTGAATCCTTTCAAGTTTCACAACATCCTTCCTATAGCACGGAGACCAGAATTGCGCGTAGTATTCCAAAATTGGCCCAACCAATGACGTATACAGCCGCAGCACGACCTCCCAACTCCTGTACTCAATGCACTGACCAAGAAAGATAAGCATACCAAACATCTTCTTCACTTATCCTGTCTACTTATTTTCAAGGAACTATGAACCTGCACGCCAAGGTCTCTTTGTTCAGCAACACTCCCCAAGACCTTACCATTAAGCATTTAAGTCCTGTCCTGATTTGCCTTCCCAAAACACAGCACCTCACGTTTATCTAAATTAAACTCCATCTGCCACTCCTCGGCCCACCTGTCCATCTGATCAAGATGCTGTTGTACTCTGAGGTAGCCTTCTTGGCTGTCCCCTACACCACTAAATTTGGTGTCCCTTACCTCTTATGTTCACATCCAAATCGTTTATATAAGTGATATGTAGGTTCTGGCCTTGAGAAGGCATCATCTTTGTTCTGAGACATAGCAGTCATGCAAAATGGCAACAACTTGTTCATCAAGCTGTATCACACTTTGTGTCAGACAAGGCACAGCAGTGGCGGAGAAAGAAAGAAGAAGTAAAAGCTGCAGTGTGGATTCCAGTACCTTGTGGGATTCCTGCCTGAGATGTCCAAAGATCTGTGGGTAAAAAAATGGCCAAGTGACACGGAACTCATGGAAGAAACTAGTGGCCCTGACTGGATGTTGTCTACAAACTGAGGAAGAGCCATTTATGACAAGCAAAATGGGATTAGATACAAAATGAAGTTTCTCAGATTTTGAAGAAAATCTTTTGGCAATGCCGTTCATTTAGATTCATTGAGTTTTTGTAGTTTCTTGTTAATATTGCAGTGTCACAAGCACTGTCACACCAAGTCAAACACATTGTCAGACAATGGGTAAGATGAGAAGAAAAGTGCTTGTCTGATAAGACTTGCAGCTTTGAGTGACTGTTTTGCAAAGTTAAGAACAACTTGTATGAGTTAAATTGAGGAGGACAATTATGCTGGAAAGTGTATAACAAACAGAATGACATCTCCCCTGTTTCCGTGCTCTAGCTTACCATCACAGTAAAATAAGAGAGCTTTCAAACTGTTAAAATTTTGAATTTTTGTTCAAAGAACAATTAATGATGAGTGTGTAAAGCAAAGGAACTATGTTCTGCAACATTTATAAGAAAATTTATCTACTTTCTGACAAGTTCACACAAATTTATTTCGTATGTTAGGAAGATACCACTAAAACAATATTATGATAACTGTTTCATGTCTTATGCTGTGAAGAAGGGTTTCACTGTAAAAGATTTTACCTATTGTATTAATCCTAGCTGTATAAGAGCTGCCCCAGTTCAACATGAACATTTGTGTAAAATCATCATGTAATTATAAACCTAACGTACTCTTGCATTTTTATGACTAAAGTATTTACCTTATCTTAATTGAGACTGAAAAATTAGGATGTTCCACTTGATTCCTGACCTGACGCACCATGTCCTGAACCAATTCTGGTTTATTTATTAGGCAAGCACCATATCCTTCTGCTATTGCCCACCTGTTAGAAAATTTAAATGTACGTTATGCATACTGCAATATCAATGAAATACAAAATAGCTGAAAAGTTGATAGATATGTCTCACAAATTGTCTTTTCTTTAAATGCAACAGTAGATGGAATAGAATGAGGGAAAATGAGGTTATTCACTTTAGCAGGAAAAATAGAAGAGCTGAATACTATTTAAATGGCAACAGACTGCAGAAAGCTGCAGCACAGAGAGTTTTGGGGGTCCCAGTGCACTAGGCAATGGCCTATTGGTATTATCATTAGATCATTCATCCAGAGACCAGATAATGTTCTGGGGACCCAGGTCTGAATCCTGCCATGGCAGATGGTGGAATTTGAATTCATTGTAAATCTGGAATCAAGAGTCTAATGATAACTACAAAACTATTGTTGAATGTCAGAAAACTTCACTTTGTTCACTGTTGTCCTTACCTGGTCTAGCTTACAAGTGACTCCAGGCTCACAGCAATGTGTTGACATTTAACTGCCCTCTGGGCAATTACTGCTGACCTAACTAGTATTGTCCACATCCCGTGAATGAATTTTTAAAAACATCTCAACATGCTACCATCCAAGTTCAGTAGGTAATACAGAAGGCAAATGGAATGTTGGCCTTTATTTCAAAGGGCATGGAGTATAAAATAATCTTGCTAAAACTATACGAGACACTGGTCAAACCACAGATGGAATGTTGTGATCAAGATGTGGTCCCCTTATCCTAGCAAAGATATACTAACATTGAAGGCAGTTGAGAGAATG
The DNA here is from genome assembly GCF_021869965.1 of Rhincodon typus. Taxonomy (NCBI): domain Eukaryota; kingdom Metazoa; phylum Chordata; class Chondrichthyes; order Orectolobiformes; family Rhincodontidae; genus Rhincodon; species Rhincodon typus. The sequence continues at coordinate 18,473,649 of NC_063353.1, read as the reverse complement.
CTCACTAGGTTGGGGGTGGGGGGTGGATTTCTTAGGAGAGGTTGAGTAGGTGGACTTGTACAAGTTAGAGTTTAGGAGAATGAGAGGAGACCTAACTGAAACATAAGATTCTTAGGAGCTTTACAGGTTAGATGTAAAGAAGTTGTTTCCTCCTGTGGGAGAATCTAGGACCACAGGGCACAATCTCAGAGTAAGGAGTCACTAGTTAAGACTGATATAAGGAGAATTCTTTTTCTCTCAGAGGTGGTGAAGATGGAATTCTTTAGTACAGACGGCTGTCACTGCCACTTAAGTATATTCAAGGTTGAAATACACAGTTTTTACCTAATAAGGGAATCAAGGGCTATGGGGAAAAGGGAGGAAAGTCGGGTTGATGGTTATCAGATCAGCCATTATTTTATTGGATAGTGGAGTGGAGCTGGTGGGCTAAATGGCCTACTTCTGCTCCTATATATTATAACCATACATTAAAGCAAAGTAGTAGATTTCACACATTTGTAATATGAAGAACAGAAATAACATTTAAAAACAATAGGAAGCAAAGTGAAAAGGCAACACAAAACTAAAAACAGCAGTACCAATTCTTTTTCAGGGTTCTGAAGAACAGTCTTATTTGACTCAAAATGTTAAGTGTGTTTCTCTCTCTCCAGCGCTTTCCGTTTTTATTTTTCATAAAAGTAAGGATGTCATGCTGAAGCTATACAGGACATTGATGAGATAACATCTCAAATGCCTTGTGCAAGTTTAGTGTCCTTACTTAAGCATCTAAATGCTTGGGAGATGTTGAATGGAGGTTTGAGTGGAGATTGATACCTGGAATGAGGGTGTTGCTTTTTGAGGAAAGATTAGATAGCTGGGCTTGTTTTCACTGAAGTTTAGAAATAGCAAGGGATGATATGAATGAAGTTTATAAAATCTAGACTAGTCTTGATAAAGTGGACATGGAAAGGATGTTTACTCTTGTCAGTGAGTCAAGAGTAAGAGGACACAGTGTTGAAAGGAGTGGTTACTCTTTTAGGACAAAGGTGAAGGGAGTTTTTTCTGAGGGTTATGCAACTTTGTAACTCTCTGCCTTAGAAGGCATTGGAGGCAATGTCATTGAATATTTTTAAGGCAAATGTAGACTGGGTTCTTATCGGGTCGTGGATATTGGAGCTAATTGGGAATGTGGAATTCAGAACAGAATTGAATGGCCTACTTATGTTCTTAATTCATAAGAATGTTTAGCAAAAAAAAAACTGGTGGAACGTTGGCCTTTTTAACTAGAAGACAAGACAATAATGAATGATGAAGTCATGACTCAAGTGTACAAAGCTCTGGTTAGACCTGGTTAGAAGACTGAGAAGATCTGGGCACTACGTCTGGGGAGGATATTGGCTTTGTAGAGAGTGCAGTACCTCGTCTCTAAGGGTTCTATTACAGCCATATTTAGAAGGCTAAATGGTGATTTGATTAAAATTTCAACATATAAAAGGAAAACAAATAAGATGGGAAGAGAAAAATCATTTCTGCTTGTTGAAAAATCTAGCACTGGGTTAACTGTCTAAAAATTAGGGCCAAACGCTATAAAGTCAAAGAGGATTAAAAGTTTTAATTCTATTCCACAAGCAGCAGTAGATGCTCAATTAATTGCTCTTTTAAAATCTGAGATTGATGTAATTTTGTTCCTCAGTGGTTTAAGGGATATGTGGAAAAGTTGGGCAAATCGAGTCTAGTCATAGATCAGTCATGACGTCGCTGAATGTTGGAACACTGTCAGCTGTGGCTCAGTTGCTAGCACTTCATCAAGGTTCTGTTCAAGTCCCACGCCAAGATGTGAGCACAAAAAATCAAGTTTGACACTGCTGCGCAGTATGGAGTGAGCAATGCACTGTTGCAGATGCTGTCCTTTGGTTGAGGTATCAAACAAAGACGCTATCCACCCACACATAGGGCACGAAAACTCTTATGCAACTATTTGGAAGAAGAGCAGGGATCATTCCCAGGTTCCTGGCCAATATTTATATCTCAATAAACATCACATAAACGGAATTTTGGCTTGTGATAGTATACTGTTTGTGGTAGTTTGCTGAGCAGATTTCCTACATTGCAACAGTGACTATATTCCACAAGTACTTGATTGGCTGTAAAGCACAAAGGTGCTGGCCGTAAAAAGCACAGTGCAAATGCAAGTCTTTTTTTCTTTTTCAAATAGACCTGAGCTGAATTGCTAACATCTGTTACTATGATCCTGTAAATAACATAACTTTCAGCATTTACAGAAGCAAAATGATTATTCTTATGTTTATCCTACCTTTGTGGACAACCACAATTCAAGTCAACACCATCTGCAAACGGAGAAACTATACAAGCAGCATCAGCTAGATCCTGTGATCGATTAGCAGCAAACTGCACAACCAGAGGACGATCAACTGTCAAAATAAAAAGTGTGTGACATGTCATTGTAGAGTTTTCTTTAGACTATTTCTGTCATGTTTAACTTGTCTCTACCTCCTTTGGTTTGGCAGCTGACCTAGCAATCTTCTGTACTAAGAATGTAATTAAGTTGTGCTCCAAACTTGATAAACACTGAAGACTCTGTCTGGTGATTAGTTCAACCTGTAGTACCACGTTGGAATATCAACATTTTTAAGAGGAACTCCTTTAACAGAGCAGGTGTCCACATTAGAAGGGTATAGACTTGAGATCCACTCACAATAGAACAAGTCAGCAGAGATGGGATGTTAATTGAGACATAAATGTCAGTCAGCATACATACTAGATGAACTCCCTTGCTCTTCCGTAAATAGTGACGAAGGACAGTGACTGAATTTAGCTATCTCATCGAAGATGGGTTCGAATGCATATAAATTATAAATGGAAGGCCCCAAACGGAGCTAGTATTTGCATTATAAAGTACTGCAGATTGAGTGTGGCATGATAAGCATGTAGAAAATGTAGTTAATGGTGTGTGAAGTTGA
>NC_063353.1:18455754-18470189 GCF_021869965.1 Rhincodon typus | reverse complement strand
GCGGTCCTGGGGCAAATGTTTGTTGCCGAGACCATTTTTTAAATTGTAGTCGACTTCCTTTCATTTTAAAATTGTAAACTTCCTGCTGACTGCGAGGACTTTTAGAGCCCGATTGATGGCTCGGTACTTTCAGGGCTTGAACATCGCCCGCAGTTTGTGAGTGACATGTACGGTCTCGAGGGCGACATTAGAGTTATTCAAAATATATATCTCTTATATTTAAACGTGTATGGAAAAGATTTTGGCTTGATTTGTAATTAAACTGCCCTCTTACGCAGTTCTGAATGAATGAGCTGACGCGCAGGCGCACTGCCTGGGTGTGAGAGTCACATGATGATGTATTTAAAGTTTCTCCGTGTTTGTGAACAGGATCCAGACATTTGTTTACTGTCTGCAGTTCCCCTCAATAATAAGGGTTGGTCTTTGGTTGGGGTGTGGGGTGGGAGGAGAGAGATAGAGAATTAAAACCAAATGGCTTTGTTTGCTCTGTTTAAGGTTCCTAATTTGAAGTAGTTCTTTCTCCAACCCCCCCCCCCCCCCCCCCAAATATTCAAAAGTTGTTGACATCAGGGAGATGTTAGGAAAGGAAGCTTAAAGAACTGAGTGACGCAGGTCGTAAACGCATTCAAGATATTCTGAATAATCAAAATAAACATGTCCAAAAGGTTATACTTGGATTACAAAACTTCTGAAAAAGGGACTATTTTTGCAAATTGTGCAATTTAATAAATCACTGGCAGGCTGTATTAGGAAAATGGCTAAATGTCTACTGGTTTAAAATGGTGCTGCATTGTGTAACTGTTTACACAATCGAGGCTAAAAATTAAAATGAATGGATATGATAATTAATAAAATAAATGTTCAAATGAATTAAGTAATACCTAGTCTATAGGTGACCACACATTTTAAGTTAACTTGCCTACCATATTATTACCCATTAGCAGAATTTAGAGACTTTTTTTGTGTATCATTTTTCTGCACATCAAGTCTGCACCGACCCTCTGAAAAGCATCCTATCCTGACCTAGCTTTCCCCCCCCCATCTTATAGCTAACCCACCTCGCCTGCATATCCCTGGACACTACAGGACAGTTTACCATCGCCATTCTACCTAACCTGCACATCTTTGGACTGTGGGAGGAAACATGAGCAACCAGTGGAAATGCATGCAGACAAGGGGAAAATGTGCAAACTCCACGCCGTCACCCAAGGTTGAAATCAAACCTGGGTCCCTGGCATTGTGAGGCAGCAGTGCTAACAACTGAGTCACTGTGTTGCCCTATTATCCCATAAGTAATACCAGACCAAATGTTTTATTTTCATTTGCCCTTTATTGTTTGATTTGTTCAGGTATATGAAGCAAAGAAAAAAATAGTTTAAGAAAAGTGGTGTTGTTCGGTGCACTTTAAAACCTAATTGCACCATATTCGACAATGTGATTTTTATTTCAAGCTTTGTTCTTCTTTATCCATCATCCTGAACTATTTAGATAGTTGCTGATTCTGAATGTAATTTTGTTACAGGGCAGGTCCGAGGTTTGAGTTGCTGGATTCTGTTATTCTGCATCACAATCTAACTGGCTAGCTAACTGACCCCTACAGCAACACAACCAACTTTTTGTCAATTTAGTGATTTATACTTGTTTGTAGTCTGGGCAATTTCATCAGTACCCTCTATAAACAATTGTAGGATTGTTGACATAACATCTGAATTTGCTTCTCTGCATATGTGCAGAAGCTGTTTCTAGTTTCAGGGGTGTAATAATGGCATATATTGATTGTTTTGCTGTGATTACTGTTGGATAATCTGAGCCAATATTTGAGATGAACTGTCAGCATCAATAGGAGTACTGCAAAGACCAGAAATATAAATTTCTAGAAATATTTAGCATTTGGTTAAAATAGACCTGATAAACAAAGTGGTTTAATGTTTCAGCTGCTGAACTTTGAAAGTAGAAGAGAAACAAACCATCACGTAACTAAATAAAGTTGAAGAGGAGAAAACAGCAAATGGAAATCAAGTATTTGAATTGGTTGATCCCATTATTAACAAACAACTTGTGGAATAAACAAAAAGAAAACCAAAAAACTTAAATTCTCTATTGGTTTGTAATTGGCTGGCTAAGTCACCATTTGATACAATGTGTGGTCTTCTGTAAACCTTAAATAGATAGATTAAATTAAAAATGTATATGTACCTGACTTGTTAATTAATCTCAATGCAAACATCCTTTTAAAATGTCAGCCTGGATCAATGTTATTACATATTGTAGGGGAAAAGGAAACAATTTATATAAACCAAAAGAGTTGACTTTTGCATTTGAAATCATTTCCTTGGTTACCTTTTCAGAAAAGAGTTAATTTTGCAGCCGTTTGAAAATTAAGGCACAAAACAACCTCTGTATTAAATGTAGAAGTAAAGGTACAAACCTGAATAATCTGATATAAATTGATTACTGCTGTGTAATGCACATGTCCTCTGGAGCTTGTATTGGTCATCAAAGTAGCTAGTAGATTTATAGACTAAATTATATGCAGTTTGTAGACTGTGTTTTCAAATACAAATGTGTGTGTGCAGTCACGTGTGTTTGACTGAGAACTGAATGAATCTTTGGTAATCTTAAATAAAAGGGAACCCTGGGGGTAGTAAAAGGTTGATGGGGTGTTTGTTGTATAATAGTGCACCCATACAATTATCAAACTTACCACTGCTAGTGTCTATTAATGCCAATTTGCTTTGGCAATAACAGCATTATGACATATGTGGCAACATTTTTGCAGTAAAGATGTAATTTATTGCATTTTTATTTTGCTTCAAAAAGTACAAATAATTGTAATTTGTTTTGTGCCTGGTGGCTTCTCCAGTGGACAGTCCAGACAACAGTTAAGACTCCAGAGTTAATCTGTATGTATAAGTAACAGCAATTCAGGAAATAATTCAAGGGAGTGATTCCAAATATGAAAATTAACTCTTTTGGCTTATGTAAATGTTACTTTTCTTCTCCCCACAGAATTTACTGAGATAGATCCAGGCTGACATTTTAAAAGGTTGTTTGCATTGTGATTAATTAACAAGTCAGGTACATATACATTTCCAATTTAATATACTTTAACTGTATCTATTTAAGGTTTACAGAGGACCACATTTACATAATATGGTAACTTGGCCAGTCATATCATTATCACCCAATAGAAAATTTAGGTTTGCTTTCAATTTATCCCCCAGGTTGCTTGTTAATAATGGCATCAACCAATTCAAATAATTCATGCAAACTCCTTTCATGGTTTTACTGGTGCATATGTTGTGCCTATTTTAGAGCAGGTGGCCAGACAATGGCATTTTGGACTGAGAAACCAACTCCTTCAAATAAGAGCAATTCAGTAGTTTTCATAAATCATAGATCATAGAACCCCACAGTGTGGAAACAAGTCCACACCGACCCTCAGAGCATCCCACCCAGACCTATCCCCTATAACCCACCTAAACTCTACATCCCTGAACACTATGGGCAATTTACCTTGGCCAATCCACCTAACCTGCACGTCTTTAGACTGTGGGAGGAAACCGGGTCACCCGGAGGAAACCCACACAGACACAGGGAGAATGTGCAGACACAGACAGTCACCTGAGGCTGGAATCGAACCCCGGTCCCTGGTGCTATATTAATCCATTCTTTTGTCCTATTTGTGTCTTCTTTGACTTGGAGGTTTTAAAAGTGCTGCTCGTGATGCTGTCACCTTAATGGTGAATAAAAACAAAACCATAACATTAATTAACTGGCTTTACTTTGTTGTTCAGTATCATAAACTGAAGGGTTGATGCAATTCCTTGTGAAACTCCCAAATCAGTACTTTGACCTGCAGTATATGTCATGCAATAGTAAGAAATGTGATAAAGGAAACTCCTGAATGAAAAACGAAATGCAGCATTTAATAAATCTACCTGTGTAAGTGATGCAGGAAATCTGACACTTGTGACCATTTCAAAACACTCATGGTTACAATAATGTTGTTAGATGTATATTAATCAAGATTTGGAAATTATTGCTCACTGACATCACCAAATATGTTCAACTGATTTAGGAAACAAAAATTATTTAACTCAGAATTCTGTGAATAATTAGGTTGACGCAGAATGGTTAGATGGAGATGCATGGCATATTCACACACTCAAAGTTCACATGGTTGGTATAATATGACAGAATGTTTATTAAAGCAGAAGGCAAGTTCAGCAATAATTGTTTTACAGGTGTTTTATGCCTGAATTCCCAGTTCTCTTTACTCATACTGAATGATATATAACATCATCTTGGGCCAACATCTGATCACTAAATTAGAACTCAAGACTCAAGTTGAGCTGCATCTAAATTTTGCTGTAAATATTGTGTAATATGCCATAGATAGGAAGAATATTTGTAGTGAAAGTACAAACCACAACTGTCAAGATTTTGGATTCACAGTGCTGATTGCTGTTTATCATTTCTTACTTAACTGAAGTACTGCCATGTGGGAGTAAGGGAGCAGCTGTACTGTGGATGGTGATTCTGAATAAATAACTTGGAGACCCTGTCTCAGCCCATCGTGAATCAAAGGTCAATTACTTGAGCTGGCTTCGCTAATTTGCTCATTTTGTTGTTTAATGTGTAGGTGGAGTGGAATTACATGTTGTATGCTTTCCCTTAACACAACAGCTATGCTGACCAAATACATGTGCCAAAGGGTAGCTTTGCTAAGTGATCAATTTCCACATTTGGCAACCCTGACTCCAAAACCCTGTGCAAACATTTTTTGGAGCAAGACCATTCAAATTTGTCTTTCAGGTAGACACTTAAAGACAACATTTCCAATCTTCAGCTGATTGGTTTTTGTAAAGTTTGCTTGTTCCAATCATTTATTAGATCAGAATTTTCAATGTGTGCATTAATGTTTATTAGAAAAGCCATAAAAATAGTGTAGGAGATGAGCTGAATTTTAAAAGAAGCACCAAAATCACTCATCCAGCCAATTAGATAACCAGGAACAACATCCATCTCCAAAAGCAAAACAGCTGTGCTACATTTTTATCAATTTGATAAACCTTAGTGATAGAGGGTCTTGTGGCACAGTGGTAGTGTTGTCGACCTCTGGGCCAGAAGATCAGGTTCCAATTCCCACCTGCCCTGGAGATGCGGTATAACATGTCTGAATAGGTTGATTTAAAATAACAACTTTACTGACATACAGAATGTTTTACTAAAGTATTTTAGTGATTGGCATGGCTGTGCAGGCTAAAATACCCAGTTTGGAATGCCTTGTTGGAGGTTCTTTTTAAAATTTAAAATCATTCAAGCCATGTGGGTGTCACTGGCTGCGCCAGCGTTTAGTGCCCATCCTTAATTGCCCTTGAGAATTTGTGCTGTTTCATTGGTGATGCTTCTTTTGAATTTTCATACGCTTTATAATTTTATCAAAATGCACACTATTGTTTTTATTAGATTTAATAAAACTTGATAAATAATTATCTGGTGGGTGTGGAAACTCAACATCTGATGAGAAACTTCCTTTTTCCGTACAAATCTGATCAGATCAACCTCATTTTCGTTGGGGCAAGAATTGATTTTCTATAACTCTAATCTGTCTTTCTTTAAAATCTTTCATTAAAGATATACTAGCTTTAAACAACAGTCCTTGTTGTTAGACAATCTGATATTGATACAGAAGGGAGAGACCATTACAGTGGTTAGATTGTTAGTGATATTTAGATGTGCCTCATTGCAAGCTTGAATCCATTTTGTCTCCCAGTAATCTTTGAGCCATATGTGCAGGAAGATTTACTGCAGCATGTTTTGGCAGATGTTTTGTTTGGGGTGGGGTGGGGTATGAAAATGTGACAAGAAATGGGGAAGTTTAGTGAAATGAGGAGAAACCATTTTGAATCTTTTGTAGTCTGCCATTTTTTTTCTTCTCCTGTTTTGTAATCAGTGATGTCTTTGTAAGACTGCTATTTGTCATATTAAAATTGAAAGGGAGAAGATGGAAAAGTTAGAGAACTGAAAAAAGAGACAAAACAAGTACAATAATAAACTCAATGAGCACCTGTAATGTGGCATCTGTAGTGTTCAGCTCAATTTTATCTTTGAATATCCTCTTGAAATGTGAGGAAAAGTGTTGATTTTTAGAATGTGAAGTCAGTGGCAGGATATCTTTAAGATATTTGCAGTCTATCAAACTAGAAATCACTCATAACTTGTTCAGTATTTTGTTTAAAAAAAGCATCATCGTTACCTCGGTGGGAGTTTTTAGTTTGGTATAATTTACAACTTTGTTGCCAAGCTATTGCTGCACATGTGAGTTTAGTAGTTTTTAACTTAAAACTAAAATGTGTATACCTTAATTCTTGTGGGTTTTATTACTATAATGTTTCTCCTATTCACTAAGATAAATTGTCAAATAAGGGAAAGAATATTAAGAAATCTGAAACTGCCTCTCATAGAGAAATATTCTTACAGTAGTCTTGAGTCTGAGGCATGACTTACTATTTACATTGTACTAAGTTTTTATGAAATGCAGAGCCATATAATTAGTTTGTACATATTCTGTTAGGTATTGTATTTGATACATGGGCAGAGTTCCTTTTTGCCCGTGAGAAGTAGCTTTCTTCAGCGTCTTTCCTCTCCAGCATCCTTGAATGCATTGTTGGCACCAAAATCCATTTCCATTTTTCCTGAATGCCATGCTTAAGTTCTTCAAATCATGTTTCCATTCTGTCACAGTCCTGAAAACTCTTATCCAAGTCACATATAGCATCCTGTGTGATGGTGATAAATGCAAACTTTGGTTGACTACACTATTTTCCAAATCCTTTCCATTGTTGTCTAGCTAGTTTGAATGTTCTTACTCTGTTCCATTCTTATCTAATTGTATTTGCAATGGCTTCTCTTTCCTACTGATGTACTGTTACCTCTGACCCCCAAGGATCTATCCTTGGTCCCCACCTATTTCTCATCTACATGCTCCCAGTGGCAATATTATCTGCAAGCTCCTTATTAGTTTCACATATGCAGATGACACCAAGCTGCACCTACCACAACCTCTCTTGGCTCCTTCACTGTTGCTAAATTATCAGACTGCATATCCATTACTGAATGAGCAGAAATTTCCTTCAGTTAACTCAAGGATCTGTTTTGGGGCCACTGCTGTTTGTCATTTTTATAAATGACCTGGATGAGGGCGTAGAAGGATGGGTTAGTAAATTTGCGGATGACACCAAAGTTGGTGGAGTTGTGGATAGTGCGGAAGGATGTTGCAGGTTACAGAGGGACATAGATAAGCTGCAGAGCTGGGTTGAGAGGTGGCAAATGGAGTTTAATGCGGAAAAGTGTGAGGTGATTCACTTTGGAAGGAGTAACAGGAATACAGAGTACTGGGCTAATGGTAAGATTCTTGGTAGTGTGGATGAGCAGAAAGATCTCGGTGTCCATGTGCATAAATCACTGAAAGTTGCCACCCAGGTTGATAGCGTTGTTAAGAAGGCGTACGGTGTGTTAGGTTTTATTGGTAGAGGGATTGAGTTTCGGAGCCATGAGGTCATATTGCAGCTGTATAAAACTCTGGTGCGGCCGCACTTGGAGTATTGCGTACAGTTCTGGTCACCGCATTATAGGAAGGATGTGGAAGCATTGGAAAGGGTGCAGAGGAGATTTACCAGGATGTTGCGTGGTATGGAGGGAAGGTCTTATGAGGAAAGGCTGAGGGTCTTGAGGCTGTTTTCATTAGAGAGAAGAAGGTTAAGAGGTGACTTGATAGAGACATACAAGATGATCAGAGGATTAGATAGGGTGGACCGTGGGAGCCTTTTTCCTCGGATGGTGATGGCTAGCACGAGGGGACGTAGCTTTAAATTGAGGGGTGATAGATATAGGACAGATGTCAGAGGTAGGTTCTTTACTCGGAGAGTAGTAAGGGCGTGGAATGCCCTGCCTGCAAAAATAGTAGACTCGCCAACATTAAGGGCATTTAAATGGTCATTGGATAAACATATGGATGATAATGGAATAGTTTAGGTTAGATGGGCTTCAGATTGGTTTCACAGGTTGGCGCAACATCGAGGGCCGAAGGGCCTGTACTGCGCTGTAATGTTCTATGTTCTATGTTTTATGTTCTATTAGGAAGATTGAAGCCATTGCTTTTTGTCTCCAGCTCTAAATTCTGTCTGTCAGCTACTGACTCCAACCTTTTTTCTGGCAGTACTGTTTGCAACCCTGCTGTCACATTAGTGTGAGAAATGAGGTACCAATCTCATTTATGCCAGTAGTAAGACTGCCTAGTTCCAACTTTTGTCTGGTTTTGGCCCTGATTCAACTCATTAGCTGACAAAACCTTTTCGTGCCTTCATTTCCTCTGGACTTGATGTTCTATTGCACTCCTGGGTGCTTTCCTATATGTACCTTTTTGTAGGCTTGAGGTCTTCTAAGACTGTTGCGCATAGCTCAAGGGGATGAGATTGATTGGAAACCGTCATCCTTGCTGTCACTGACCTACTTTGGCCCTGCTGGTCAGGCAGTGTCTTGCTTAAAAATTCTCATCCTCATTTTCAAATCCCCAAGGCCTTACCCCTCCCCTACCTATGTTTGCTTGCAACCCCATAAATCTTCAAGGTATTTTTCTCCCCTGCCCCTCTGTTTTTGCCCTTTATCCCTGCTTTTCATTGCACCATCATTGGTTGCTGTGTCTTCATTTGCATTGGCCCAAACTCTGGTAATATGTCTGTGCGCACTCTTTCCCCTCTACTTCACTTGTCTCCTTTTTAATGCCTTTCTCTTTGACCAAGTTTTTGGTTATCTGACCTAATCCCTTTCTGTAGCTCAATGTTATCATGTATTATGCTGTTCCTGTAAATCACCTTGAGGTGTTTTATGATATTGAAAGAGCATTATAAATGTTAAATTGTTATCAAGTGATCTTTATAGTAGTTTAACAAGGCTATTTCAGAAATGAGGAAAAACACAGCTGGTGCAAAATAATATGATTACCAGCAGCTCAGTTGACATCTCTGCCAGCTAGTTTTAATTGGTATTATTAGTTATGCTGTATTTTATGAATGGATTTCAAAAATAAGTGAAAAAAAATTGTTGGAAAGAAGAATTTAATAGTATACGTCATTCCTAACAGTCAATGTCTTTTTTCACTTTCTTGTAACAAAATCAATATGTGTGTCAGTTGGAGAAACGGAGAAGTGCTTTTGCCGATTTTAGTGCTATCATCTTTTTTTTTCTTCCACCATATTTTGTTATTTGTAAATTCCTTGTATGACTACAAATTCCATTTTACGATTCCACAATTGATTACCTGTCTTTAAAGAGAAAGGAACCTTCAAATCTCTTACACACCTATCTTGAAATTTACTTCTGAGCTGTTCTACAGTTCGTTATCTGTCCGTGTACATTTCCTCACCTAATTAACAAATTGCATAGTTCATGCAAATTTTGTTCGTATTGCAAGTTTTATAATTGTACAAGCTTAAGACCATTTATTTCTTTCCCTATTAAATGTATTTGTGAAGGGATAAACTATGCATAACTTTAATCTTTTGTGCAATTTTATGTTTCCACACTTATGAAAAGGAAACCACATATAGTAAGGTGGAATTACAGTTACAGGTTTGCCTTGCCTGGAGCCATGATCCTCTGCTCTGAAATGTTCCTCCACCTGTAGATTATGCTGGCACTTGACTTGCGATGTGTGAAGTGACAAGCTCAAATAGCCTGTTGTGGGCGTGTGTGTGATGGTGGTGGTGGGTGGGGGAGACAAACCTGAAATTCTGTGGTTTTGCTGCCATCAACCATCTGTCGGAATGATTGGTTTTAGAATGTTCTATTCATTTTCTGCACTATTACTGTTTCCTATTTTCTCCATTTGAACACATCCAAATAAATTCTCAAATTTGATTTGATTTTTAGATATAGTTTCCTTCTCAAATCTGAGCCACAAGTATAATATTTCTAAATATTTCATATGTTCATTGCCTTTTTGTTTTGTTCAAGTCAACTGAAGTCCAATGGAGTAGCATGGTGTGGGACATGAAGACGAAATGCACACCTAACAGAGTGCAGAAAGTTCAGTTTGTAGTCGACAAGAGAATTTCTGGGATGGATGATTCAATTGAGTTATTAAAGTGTAATGAAGATTTACCTTCATCACCGAGAAATGCAAACAATGACCAGAGTATGGAATATGGTGAGCCATTTCTAAAGAATTTGAGATGTTTTTGTTGTACTGTATGTTGATCCAGTGTTTTATTAGGTAAATTGTCAAAAGCTGAAAGTTTGCCCCTACTTATGAAATATGATATGAAATCAAAAGCATTTAGTAACAAAAAAGCAATGCTGAATTTGTATAAACCTAGTAGCTTTAAGATCATATGCACTGAGTTTTCTGTTGTGAATGATTTTACTATTTTATGTATGGTTCCAACACATGCCTGCTTTGTCTTTTGTACTGTAATATCAAGCTGAGTTGAGTTTCTAGGCTTCACTTATAATAATTTGCTTTTCTTACCATTCTTCTTCAAGAAAACATAAGGAATAACAAAAATGAAGTAATGTGTACTACAGTGTATTCACTTCATTCTGAAAAACATAGTTGAGAGATTTTAGGAGCATAACTATCATTGTAATTAAATTATACTGTTGAACTACTGAACACTGGAAGATGAAAGGTATTATATCTAGGTAAAAGGCAGGGGAATTTTGTTGAAAAAGCTGTCGCAAGCAAAATGCCCTAACTGGCTTCCATATATAGCAAATGTTACACCAGATATTCACAGCCTGTTAATGGATTGTTCCTGCTGCAGTCCCAATAGATTTAACACATATAATTGGTAAAGTAAAAATGTAGGTTTCATTGGATAACTGGTTAAATTTAAAAACACGGCTATCAAAAAGAGAATAGCATTTTTATTAAATTTAGGTCTAGTTTAATACCTTCTAATTAGAGATTATATGGATTAGATTTGAATTTCTGGCATAGTTTCTGGATATTTGGTCCAGCTGGTCTATGTTGTTCTTTAAGCACCAAACAAACATGCTTCCCAACCAACATGATGTAACCATATCAACATTTTGTTGAATTTCTTTCCTTCGTGTGTTTACCCAATTCCCCTTTAAGTGCATCTTTTTTTTTTATAGAAAGAGGTTTCTGCATTTGGATTCTGATATTCGGACATAAGTTCTTTTGACCTTTTGCATGGGTACAGAACTTCGACTTTGTTCTCTCCGACAATTTGGTTAAATCACCAAACACTGAAAGTTCTTTGTTTTGATGTCAGTGTCTCATTTATTATGGAAGCAGAAAATAATTTCAGGTGTGTAGTGTAAGCATAAATCACTTTTAAGTCAATCATTGTACAAGCAGATGCAGAGTAGAACTCCCTAAGTCCTAATCTAATAATAAAAACCAAAAGAACTACAGATGCTGTAAATCGAGAACAAAAACAGAAGTTGCTGGAAAAGTTCAGCAGGTGCGGCAGCATCTGTGAAGAAAAAATCAGAATTAACGTTTTGGGTCCAGTTATCCTTCCTCAGAACTGTAATCTAATAATGTCTTTTCAGGAAAACTGCTCCCAAGCTACCACTGTGACACCTTTACACCTCCAGTAACTCTGTCACTCTTCTGAATGAGATTACTAATTAGTCCCTGGCCATGAGCAATTTTCTAATATAGATAAATTGATATTGTACAAAATCATTTTGATAATCGCGTGACTGCGGCCTTTCAGTTGTTTCAGCGGCGGGAGTCCGGGAGGAAGCGCGAGGGCAGCCTGGGAAGGTAAGCTTTTCGATTATAAAAGTCTTACCTCGCGTGACTCCATTTTTGGAGTCAGTAAGTGAGGTAATATATTTGGGCGGTTGCTTTACCCGAAACACTACCTAGGTAGTGTCTCCCACCCCTCCTCCTCCTCTAACCAAAAAAAAAAGGTTCTGAGCGCTGATTTGGTAAGGCTACTAGTTTTTTTTTAATTTGTCTGTTTGGGAATTCAGAACAGTGGGAATGGATGTTAGGGCAGTTGCATGCTCCTCCTGTAGAATGTGGGAGATAAGGGTCACCACTAGTGTCCCCACTGACTTCATCTGCAGGAAGTGCACCCAACTCCAGCTCCTCGGAAACCGCGTTAGGGAACTGGAGCTGGAGCTGGATGAACTTCGGATCATTCGGGAGGCTGAGGGGGTAATTGAGAGGAGTTACAAGGAGGTAGTCACACCGCCGGTACAGGAAAAAAGTAGATGGGTTACAGTCAGGGGACAGAAAGGGAACAAGCAGACAGTGCAGGGATCCCCTGTGGCTGTTCCCCTCAAAAACAAGTATACCGTTTTGGATACTGTTGGGGGTGGGGGGGACTTAACCAGGGGTAAGCCATGGGGTACAGGTGTCTGGCACAGAGTCTGTCCCTGTTGCTCAGAAGGGAAGTGGGGAGAGGAGGAGAGCATTAGTCATTGGGGACTCCATAGTTAGGGGGACAGATAGGAGATTCTGTGGGAACAAAAGAGACTCGCGATTGGTGTGTTTCCTCCCAGGTGCCGGGGTCCGTGATGTCTCGGATTGTGTTTTCGGGATCCTTAAAGGGGAGGGGGAGCAGCCCCAAGTTGTGGTGCACATAGGTAGGAAAAGGGATGGGGACGTAAGGCAGAAATTCAAGGAGCTAGGGTGGAAGCTTAGAGCTAGAACAAACAGTTGTTATCTCTGGTTTGTTACCCGTGTCACGTGCTAGCGAGGCGAGGAATAGGGAGAGAGAGCAGTTGAACACGTGGCTACAGGGATGGTGCAGGAGGGAGGGATTCAGATACCTGGATAATTGGGGCTCATTCTGGGGTAGGTGGGACCTCTACAAACGGGATGGTCTACACCTGAACCAGAGGGGTACCAATATCCTGGGGGGGAAATTTGCTAATGCTCTTCGGGAGGGTTTAAACTAATTCAGCAGGGGGATGGGAAGCTGAATTGTAGCTCCTGTGTACAGGAGGTTGAGAGTAGTGAGGTCATGAATAAGGTTTCAAGGTCGCAGGAGTGTACCGGCAGGCAGGAAGGTGGTTTGAAGTGTGTCTGCTTCAATGCCAGGAGCAGAATAAGGTGGGTGAACTTGCAGCATGGGTTGGTACCTGGGACTTCGATGTTGTGGCCATTTTGGAGACATGGATAGAGCAGGGACAGGAATGGTTGTTGCAGGTTCCGGGGTTTAGATGTTTCAGTAAGATCGGGGGAGGTGTGGCATTGTTAGTCAAGGACAGTATTACGGTGGCAGAAAGGACGTTTTGATGAGGACTCGTCTACTGAGGTAGTGTGGGCTGAGGTTAGAACCAGGAAAGGAGAGGTCACCCTGTTGGGAGTTTTCTGTAGGCCTCCGAAAAGTTCCAGAGATGTAGAGGAAAAGATTGCAAAGATGATTCTGGATAGGAGCGAAAGTAACCGGGTAGTTGTTATGGGGGACTTTAACTTTCCAAATATTGACTGGAAACGCTATAGTTCGAGTACTTCAGATGGGTCAGTTTTTGTCCGATGTGTGCAGGAGGGTTTCCTGACACAGTATGTAGATAGGCCAACAAGAGGCGAGGCCACATTGGATTTGGTACTGGGTAATGAACCAGGCCAGGTGTTAGATTTGGAGGTAGGTGAGCACTTTGGTGATAGTGACCACAGTTCGGTTACGTTTACTTTAGCGATGGAAAGGGATAGGTATATACCGCAGGGCAAGAGTTATAGCTGGGGGAAAGGCAATTATGAGGCGATGAGGCAAGATTTAGGATGCATAGGATGGAGAAGGAAACTGCAGGGGCTGGGCACAATTGAAATGTGGAGCTTGTTCAAGGAACAGCTACTGCGTGTCCTTGAGAAGTATGTACCTGTCAGGCAGGGAGGAAGTGGTCGAGCGAGGGAACCGTGGTTTACTAAAGAAGTTGAATCTCTTGTCAAGAGGAAGATGGAGGCTTATGTAGAGATGAGGCGTGAAGGCTCAGTTCGGGCGCTTGAGAGTTACAAGTTAGCCAGGAACGACCTAAAGAGAGTGCTAAGAAGAGCCAGGAGGGGACATGAGAAGTCTTTAGAGGGTAGGATCAAGGAAAACCCTAAAGCCTTCTATAGGTATGTCAGGAATAAAAGAATGACGAGAGTAAGATTAGGGCCGGTCAAGGACAGTAGTGGGAAGTTGTGCGTGGAGTCCGAAGAGATAGGAGAGGCGCTAAATGAATATTTTTCGTCAGTATTCACACAGGAAAAAGACAATGTTGTCAAGGAGAATACTGAGATACAGGCTATTAGACTAGACGGGATTGAGGTTCATAAGGAGGAGGTGTTAGCAATTCTGGAAGGTGTGAAAATAGATAAGTCCCCTGGGCCGGATGGGATTTATCCTAGGATTCTCTGGGAAGCTAGAGAGGAGATTGCAGAGCCTTTGGCTTTGATCTTT
>NC_063353.1:18445189-18455354 GCF_021869965.1 Rhincodon typus | reverse complement strand
GTAGAGACAACCCTGGTAATTATAGACCAGTGAGCCTTACTTCGGTTGTGGGTAAAGTGTTGGAAAGGATTATAAGAGATAGGATTTATAATTATCTAGAAAGGAAAAATTTGATTAGGGATAGTCAACACGGTTTTGTGAAGGGTAGGTCATGCCTCACAAACCTTAGAGTTCTTTGAGAAGGTGACCAAACAGGTGGATGAGGGTAAAGCGGTTGATGTGGTGTATATGGATTTCAGTGAAGCGTTTGATAAGGTTCCCCATGGTAGGCTATTGCAGAAAATACGGAGGCATGGGATTGAGGGTGATTTAGCGGTTTGGATCAGAAATTGGCTAGCTGTAAGAAGACAGAGGGTGGTGGTTGATGGGAATTGTTCATCCTAGAGTTCAGTTACTAGTGGTGTACCTCAAGGATCTATTTTGGGGCCACTGCTGTTTGTCATTTTTATAAATGACCTGGATGAGGGCGTAGAAGGATGGGTTAGTAAATTTGCGGATGACACCAAAGTCGGTGGAGTTGTGGATAGTGCGGAAGGATGTTGCAGGTTACAGAGGGACATAGATAAGCTGCAGAGCTGGGCTGAGAGGTGGCAAATGGAGTTTAATGCGGAAAAGCGTGAGGTGATTCACTTTGGAAGGAGTAACAGGAATACAGAGTACTGGGCTAATGGTAAGATTCTTGGTAGTGTGGATGAGCAGAGAGATCTCGGTGTCCATGTGCATAGATCACTGAAAGTCGCCACCCAGGTTGATAGCGTTGTTAAGACGGCGTACGGTGTGTTAGGTTTTATTGGTAGAGGGATTGAGTTTTGGAGCCATGAGGTCATGTTGCAGCTGTACAAAACTCTGGTGCGGCCGCACTTGGAGTATTGCGTACAGTTCTGGTCACCGCATTATAGGAAGGATGTGGAAGCATTGGAAAGGGTGCAGAGGAGATTTACCAGGATGTTGCGTGGTATGGAGGGAAGGTCTTATGAGGAAAGGCTGATGGACTTGAGGCTGTTTTCGTTCGAGAGAAGAAGGTTAAGAGGTGACTTGATAGAGACATACAAGATGATCAGAGGATTAGATAGGGTGGACAGTGGGAGCCTTTTTCCTCGGATGGTGATGGCTAGCACGAGGGGACGTAGCTTTAAATTGAGGGGTGATAGATATAGGACAGATGTCAGAGGTAGGTTCTTTACTCGGAGAGTAGTAAGGGCGTGGAATGCCCTGCCTGCAAAAATAGTAGACTCGCCCACTTTAAGGGCATTTAAATGGTCATTGGATAAACATATGGATGATAATGGAATAGTTTAGGTTAGATGGGCTTCAGATTGGTTTCACAGGTTGGCGCAACATCGAGGGCCAAAGGGCCTGTACTGCGCTGTAATGTTCTATGTTCTGTGCACAGGGCGAGATGTTCATTCTATCAATATGAACAGTAAAGTGTTTAACTTGATGTCATAAAGAATTGATTAATTTCATTTTTAGTCTTAACTCTCATCATTTAGGTTGTATAGATGAAATCTGATCTGCTTCCTTTTGTATTCAACACCATC
Source organism: Rhincodon typus (assembly GCF_021869965.1). Classification (NCBI taxonomy): domain Eukaryota; kingdom Metazoa; phylum Chordata; class Chondrichthyes; order Orectolobiformes; family Rhincodontidae; genus Rhincodon; species Rhincodon typus. Next base: position 18,453,813 of record NC_063353.1, on the reverse strand, counting down.
TGTTTGATACTCTACCTTCAAGGTCATTTTACATGCAGTCAATGAAAAGGAGTGTGGAATTTCTGAAATAGGAACATTGGAGCACCTGTTTAACTAGGATTTTGATTAATAGAATATGTGCATACATTTCCAGGTTATTTTCATAGGGAAGTTGCCCGCTCTCTGTTCTTCATTATACTATAAATTCAGTGTTTCCTTCGTGGTGGGGGTAGTGAATTTGGACAAGATTAAGTTTTCATCTTCCTTCGCTTTTCATCAACAGGTTCCTGACAAGTGGGCAGGGTACTGATATTGGTTTGTATGCAGGGAGTGGAGACGACTTTCAATGCCTATTTGATTGTAAACAAGATGAGAACAAGCTTCTTTAGGCTTAGAATAGTTCAGAAAACAAATACTGGAGGAGACTGCAACTGTTTATTTGAGAGACTTGTGTTGAGTAAGTTGCAATTTGTATCCATAATGGATAAATTATTTATATATATGGAACAGTGACTCTGTTACCTTCAGTGAACATACCCTGTAATTCTAACAATTTAACATAGAATTAACATTCAGTGTTTGGATGGAAAACGATAATAACATTTTACTGTTTCTCACCAAAGACGACTAAAACTTTCCAAATGAATGTAAAATATTCATCCAATAGAACAGGTATTTAGCTGCAAAATGTGGTTGACGAAAAAGAAATTTAAAATTTGATCTAGTTTTGATTCAAGTATCTTTTCAATGAACAAAATCGTATCTTTGCATTTATGTAGTGTTTTTAATTTATGAAGTCATCCAAGGAGATTTACAGGGCCAATATCCTACAAAATGATGCACAAGATAATATGATGACAGTTGATCAAAAATTTGGTTAGAAGCAGATTTTAAGGAGTGTTTTTAAGGGGGATAAAAAGATGGGGAGGTTTATGGAGGGAGTTCCAGAGCTTAGGGCCAAGGCATTTAAGCACACTGCCACCAGTGATGGGTCAGTTAAGATCCAGGAGGTGCAAGATGAAAACTGGAGAAGGGCAGAAACACTGGCTGTAGCCTTGGAGGTATTTACAGAAATGGGAAGTGGCAAGGACATTGAGGAACTTGAAAAGAAGTATGAGAATGTTAAAATTAATTTGCATTACGTGAGCATTCGTATTTTAATATTTCAAGTGCTAAGACAGTTTGAGTAGCATAACTTGATTTTAGGAAATGTTATGGAAATCATTATTAAGTATGTCTAATTTTCTACCTATCTTATGCAGATGTTAACTGCAAAATATTCACTACTTTGTATGCATTTGGGCAACATGTCATAGACTTCAATGCAACAGCGTTACTGATTAACACTGGGACAGGAATAAACAATTTAACTCCCTGAGTTGCTTTAGCATTGGTTAGTACGGCAGACTGAGATTGATTCCACGATCGGTTATCTCAGGCTGCTTGAGGGAGACGTGGCTAAGAGAATTGAAGTTCTACAATTGCAGCCTTATCTCGACGTCTGCTTCCTGTGTGCACAAGATCTTGGAATTGCACGTGCTGTTCTGTCTGTCTTTAAGATTGTTTTATGCTTCTTTGCCTGCCAGATAATGCATGACTCAGTGTTAGTGAGTTCAAATTATTTTTACAGCTCCAACATCTTAGCGATATACAGATTTGAGAAAAGTAGTTTCTTTTTCACATTGTCTGATCATGAACAAATGAATATTGAGTTTCTGTGTGTTTCTTGTTTTCTAGACGATCTTCCAGAATTGAGAGCTGTAGAGACTGACAGAGCCATACCTGCAGCCTTCCAGTTAAGCAGTGAAGTGTCTCATCAAGAATGCCCGAGGTCTTCTCGTACCATGTGCACTTCTAGATCACCTGATAGTACCTTGCCACCTTTCACAAGTGAATCTGATGTAAATTGGCTGACTGAACTGGCTAATATAGCCACTAGCCCACAAAGTCCTCTCATGCAGTGCACATTTTATGACAGGTTTGTCTATAATATCAGCCAGATGACCACTTTTTGTAATGACTGAAGATGTATGAACATTGCTATTGAACATAACTGCCAACACTTGCTGTCAGTATATGCCGTTCACACTTGTTGAATTCTTTGTAGCAAATTGTGAGCATTATAAATGCCAAAACTGTGCGGTTCCACACAAATTTGGATGTAATGGAGGCTTCCAAGAAAAGTACTACAATAATTGTGGGAGATTTTATTCTAATTGAATGAGTCAAATTGGCCAAAGTATCATGGAGGATGGATTCATAAGTCACTTTGGGATGGCTTCTTAAAACAATAAGTTCTGAAACCAATCAGCCAACATAACATTCTGGACCTGATAATGTGTTATGTAACAGGTTAAGTTGCAACCTCATTCAGGAGCCTCTAGGCATGAATAACATGATTGAATTATGCATTCACTTTGAGTATTGCATTCTTCTGAGTTTGATTCATATACCTTAAGCTTAAGTAAGCACAATTAGGAGTGTATGAAGCCAGAGTTGGCTAAAGTGGACTGGGAAAAGTAGGAAATATTTTCTAACTCAACAAAGAAGTATTCTGTTGAGAAAGAAATATTTTAACATAAAGATGCACCATCCATGACTAACAGTTAAGGATGTTATTCAGTTGAAAGAAAAAACTAACAATGCTGGAAAGATTAGTGATAGACTCCCACTTTAAAAACCAGTAACAAATTACTCACAAAAGGGAGAAATTGTAGAATGAGACATAGTTAGGAAGAAGCAGTTAAAGCTGCTTCTACCAATATATAAAAAGAAGTAGCTAAATTTAGCACTAATCTATTTTACCCTGCAGCAGACAAATAGTGGGAAATAAGGAAATGGCAGAGACTTTGATCAAGTACTTTTATATTTGTATTCGCAGTAGAAAATAAAAAATCATTCTATGAAACTCAGAATAACGGGGGAGGGAGTGGGTGAGGAAGAGTGAGAATGAGAAACTGAACTATCACAATTACCTTGGAAAAAGTATTTAAAAATCTAATGGGACGAGAGACTCCTGAACCTGATGGCTTGCACCTTCGAGTCTTCAAGGATGTGGCTATGGCCATATTGAGTGCACTGGTTATAATCTTAGATTCTGGAAAGGTCCTGGCAGATTAGAATGCATATGTAACAATTATTCAAGAAAGGGAGAAAAAGAAGGAACTGTGTATAGGTCTGCTAGTCTGACATACATCACTGGGAAATGCTGGAATCCATTAGTACGAGGTAGTAGTGGGACAATTAGAGAATCATAATATAATCAGACAATCAACATGCTTTACTGAAAGGAAAAGTTGTATTTGACAAATGAGTACAATGTGGGGACATGAGAATCTGTTCACTTTGGCTGGATGAATAGAAAAGCAGAATATTGTTTAAATGGAGAAAGACATCTGGATGATGGATAAAAAGGTCTTTCTTCAGGATAGCAGCTGGTGACTGGAGGAGTTCCACAGGGGTCAATGTTGAGGCCGCAACTATTCACGTTACATTAACAATCTGGACAAAGGCACGGAGGGCATTGTTGCTAAGTTTGCAGAAGACATAAGGATAAGTGGTGGCACAGGTAGTGAGGAAGTAGAGATGCTGCAGGAAGACTTGGACGTGCTAGGTAAGTGGGCAAAGAAGTGGGAGATTTAATAGACTGTGGGAAAGTTTGAGATTATACATTTTTGTAGGAAGAATAGAGATGTAAACGGTTTTTTAAATGGGAAAAGCTTTGGAAATCTGAAGTACAAAAGGACTTTGAGAATCTTAGTTCAGGATTCTCTGCAGGTTAATATGCAGGTTCACTTTGCATTTGCCTTCCAAACTACCATGTTAGCATTTATTTCAAGAGAGCTGGAGCACAAGCATAGCTGTATTGTTGAGGCTGTATAAGGCTCTTTTTTGGAATATTGAGAGCAGTTTTGGGCCCTGTAATTAAGGAAAGATGTGCTGGCTTTGGAGGGTGCTCAAAGGAGAATTACAAGAATGATGTCTGGCATGAAGGGCTTGTCATTTGCGGAGCATTTGAGGGCTCCCGGTTTGTACTATATGGTGTTTGGAGAGATGAGGGGGGATCTGACTGATACTTACAGAATACTGAGAGGCCTACATAGAGTGGATGTAGAGTAGATGGTTCCACTCGTAGGAGAGTCTAGGACCTAGGAGAGTCTGGACACAGCCTTGAAGTGAAGGGATAACCCTTTACAACTGAGATGAAGAGGAATTTATAGAATCCTTACAGTGTGGAAGCAGGCCATTCAGCCTGTTGGGTCCATACTGACTCTGCGAAGAGCATCCCACCCAGACTCGCCCCCACTCTATCCCTGTAACCCTGCATTTCCCATGGCTAATCCACCTGACCTACACATCCCTGGACGCTATTGGCACTTTACCATGGCCAATCCACTTGACCTGCACTTGTTTGAACATGGGACGATACCGGAGCACCCAGAAAAAACCTATGCAGACACGAGAGAAGTGCAAACTGCGCGCAGGTGCGCCCAGAATCCAATCCTGGTCCCTCACGCTGTGAGGCAGCAGTGCTAACCACTGAGCCACCATGCCGTCATTTTTTCTTACTGGTCTGAACATCTACCTTCCCCTCAGTCCCTCCACTTGCTTACCTGCTGCTCTAGTTCCTAGTCCCCTGCCACTCTCTAGTTTAAACCCTCCTGAATAGCCTGCGAGGATGTTGGTTCCCTCCAGTTTAGGTGCAACCCCTCCCTCTTGTATAGGTCACCCCTGTCCCAGAAGTGGTCCCAGTAATCCAGGAACATGAAACCCTGCTCCCTGTACCCAGAGGTTTAGCCAGAGTGTGGTGACTGTTTGGAACTCATTGCTAAGAAGGCAATGTGGAGACCAAGTCACTGAATGTAATTAAGACAGAGGTTCTTGATTTAGTAAGGGGATCAAAGATTACTGGGAGAATGGGGTTGAGAACCAGAACAGACTTGATGGGCAGAATGGCTTAATTCTGCTCCTATTTCATCTGGTCTTGTGCTGTAGTATAAACAGCTCTGGGTACCCTTGTATATGAATCCCAGTATTAATATGCAGATACAGCACATAATTATGAAAACTAATGGAACGTTGACCTTTATCGAATGAGGGATGGACATGTTAATGTAAGGAATTCTTGCGAAAATTACGATTGCCTCATTGGTGTGACAGGACCTAGAGTACTGTGAATTATTTTGGCCACGTAGAGGAGACATAAGCTGGCATTGGCAAGAGAAGATTCGCTTAGTTAATTATGGGGATGAAGGGGTTATCTTTGAGCAAAGGATAAGCAATTTCATCCAATGTTTGAGATTAGAGAAATGAAAGAGAATCTTGTACATTCATATAGGATCATATGGGGGCTTGACAGGATAGATGCTAGGAGGATGTTTCCCCTTGTAGGGAAATTTAGGACTAGAAGGCAAAATTTAAAAGCTGATGCAGAGTCACCAGAATTAAAACCTTGACTCTGCTTTCTTCCTGCAGATGCTGCCAGACCTACTGAGTTTTGCCAGCAATTTCTGTTTTTGTTTAAAAATAAGCAGCCTCCCTTTTTAGGCTAGTGATGATGAGGAATTTCTTCTTTGAGGGTCATATGTCATTTGAATTCTCTTCCACAGAAGACAGTGGAAGCTGGGTTGTTGAATAATTCAAGACTGCATTAGATAGATTTCTGATTGGCGCAAATTGAAGGTTGTGGGTGCAGGCTGGAATGTGGAGTTAAAACTATAATCAGATCAGCACAATCTTATTTAATGATCATGGGGGATAAGTGGGTGAAATGGCCTTCTCCTGTTTCTTTTGATCTTATATTATCTGAGGCAATTACTACAGCTATTTTATATTTCAGTTAGGCATTCTTCTTTGTTTGCTTCCAGTACATCGACTCTTATTGATGACCCTTGAACAACTCCTCCATTCCATACTTGAGTCTTTCTATGAATTGCTTTGTCCAGTGGCTACAATACATGAGCATATTGGTCACAGGTATTAGGTCACAGAAGAAGGTAATTTCACCCATTGAGCTTTTGCTAGCTTTCAGCAAAGCAGTCGAGTCAGCCCCATTCCTTCTCCAAATTATTAATTTTCTTCAGTTTAGCTTCTATGGTTTAAAAGATGAGAATAAAAGAAAGGAGCAGGACGGGCCATTTGGCCCATTGGGTCTGCTCCACAATATTTATAAAGATTTAAAGTAATTTAAACACTTTCACATTAACTTCAGCCCTAATCTGTTATGTTTATGCCTTGACTATTCATTTTGTTGCTTATGTTTTTAATGGTATACATGAGAAAATTGACTCTGTTAAGCAGGCAATGTAATAATAGGATGAAGATTTTTTTTCTGTGGTTGAACGGCGATTTGTGAAATTGAATTTCAAATTGATGAAAGCTTAGACCAATGAACTTGCCATAGCGTGGTAAATATTAGCACTTGGATGTACAGCACAGGAAGATAGTTGGTGCATGTCCCAGCCTTTGAATGCCCAAGTAGATTAAAACAAATTAAGCTGGATGGCTACAAACATTAATAAAAAGACAGTAGGTTTCTTATAATTGCAAAGATACCAATCTTAATATAATGTTGTAAAGTAAGTTTAGGTACATAAGTGTGGATTTGTAGTTGTATTTTACAGCTACACAGTCAGTAAAAGTTTGGCTACAGTATGAAGCATTTTTACAAATCATTCTTGGGATTTGACTGTCACTGGCAAGGCCAACAGCATCTGTTACGCATTCCAAGTTGCCTTTGAAATCTAGTGAGTAGCCACCTTGAATTGTTGCAGTCCATGCAGTGTAGGTACACATAAAGACTTTATGGAAGAAATTCTAGAATTTTAACCCAGTGACAGTGAGGGGTACAGTTCTAAATCGGAATGCAATGATCAGTTAATAGCTCAACCTTTGACCTTAAAGTGAAGCGAAGATCATTTGAAGAAGTGGAAAATGGTTCTGCCAAGGATACTGCCCAGAGGAACACTTGCTACAATATCTTGGGGCCCAGATGATTGGCTCCAGTAACAACCGTCATCATTTTTGTGCTAGACACCAGAGAGCTTTCGCCCAGTTCCCTTGATTTCCATATTATTTTGGCTGCTTGGTGCTTTAGTCTATCACAGTGTCTTGATGCAGAGAGCATTCATTGTTCCCTTGCCGTTGAAACCTGTGTGAATGAAGGCTGTAGTTGGGTCTGGAGTGAAATGGTCCAGTATTGGTGAGCAAGTTATTGAGAATGTGCAGCTGGTTTAGCATTACCAGCCACACGTTGCTGGTGGAAGGTCTCTTGTGGTGCAGTAGTAGTGTGCCTCGTGGGTTCAAGTCCCAGCTGTTCCAGAATAACATCTCTGAACAAGTTAATTAGAAAATCTATATTGTTGATGATTGAGTGAGCTTAGACAGTAATTGGTCAGATTGAATTTGAATTTGTTCTCCTGGTGGACAGGATCACTGTGCTACTAAGTTGCTCAGTAATTTGCCATCCAAAGGTTTGAATAGGCTGTGCACAACCCCTCCACTCAACATCTTTAAAGGGCCACTGACTTTTAGTTTAAAAGAATTCATCACCAAAAATGTAAAATCAAGTACGATTCCATTGGACAGGACGTAACTGATTCATTTTCCATTTTGCCAGGCAGATGGCAAAATTGTAGCTATACCGGAATGACAAATCTCTAATTGAAGGCTTCCATCCCTGAAACCATTTTGATAATGTTTTCTGCCCCTCTATTGTCCTGAATACTGCTTACACTTCTCTGCATTTAAATTCTTTCAGCCACATGTCTCCACATTCCACCAGTTTGCCATAACTCCTCTTAAGTTGCTACATGACTAGGGTGTGGCGCAGAACAGTGGCTTCAGTCCTTGTACTGGCAATGGTAGTTTAGACAGAGTGGATAGCAAGAAACTTTTTCCCCAGAGTGGGGGACTCAATTACTAGGGGTCACGATTTCAAAGTGAGAGGGAAAAAGTTTAAGGGAGATATGCACGGATATGCCTGGCTTCTTTGCTTGTCCTCAAGCTGCATGTAGATAACATTTATCTCTCTCTGCTCTTTGATTTAAACTGGAGATGGTTCAAAAGAGGTTCACTAGACTGTTCTTTGTTCTATCCCAGAAACCAAAGAAAATTACAGCACAGGAACAGGCCCTTCAGTCCTCCAAGCCTGCGCCGATCCAGATCCTCTATCTAAATCTGTCGCCTATTTTCCAAGGATCTGGATCCCTCTGCTCCCTGCCCATTCATGTATCTGTCTAGATACATCTTAAATGACGCTATTGTGCCTGCCTCTACCACCTCCGCTGGCAATGCGTTCCAGGCACCCACCACCCTCTGCATAAAGAACTTCACACGCATATCTCCCTTAAACTTTTCCCCTCTCACCTTGAAATCGTGACCGCTAGTAATTGAGTCCCCCACTCTGAGGAAAAAGCTTCTTGCTATCCACCCTGTCTATACCTCTAATGATTTTGTAGACCTCAATCAGGTCCCCCCTCAACCTCCGTCTTTCTAATGTAAATAATCCTAATCTACTCAACCTCTCTTCATAGCGAGCACCCTCCATATCAGGCAACATCCCGGTGAACCTCCTCTGCACCCTCTCCAAAGCATCCACATCCTTTTGGTAATGTGGCGACCAGAACTGTACGCAGTATTCCAAA
>NC_063353.1:18428876-18444689 GCF_021869965.1 Rhincodon typus | reverse complement strand
TACAGCAAGTAATTTGGAAAGGAAATGGAATGTAATGTTTATTGCACGGGAAATCAAGTACAAAATTAGGTCAGTGTTTATACAACTGATCTAGGTTTCATGAAGACCACATCCAGAGTAGTGTGTCAAGTTGTGGTTTCCGTACTTCAGATAGGATTTAATTGCAAATGAAACAGTCCAGAGAAGGTTCAATCAACTTATTCCTGAGTTGAAGGGGTTACCTTACAAGGAAAGATTGAGGAGGTTGATCTACACTCATTGGAGTTTAGAAAAACAAGAGGTGATTTTATTGATACATGCAAGTTTCAGGGGGATTTGACAAGGTGGATGCTGCGAGATGCTTCTACTTGTGGGAAAGTCTAGAACTCGAGCACACAATTAAAAAAAAAGGGGGCTCCCATTTAAGACCAGGAGCAGGATAAATCTTTACTCCCAGTGAAATATGACACTGTGGAATTCTCTTTTGCAAAGGGCAGAGAGGCAGAGATAGATAGATTTTTGATTGACAAGAAAGGCAAGGATTATCGGGTGCTGACAAGTAAGAGACACAAGGCCACAATCAGATCAGCCATGAGCTTAAGGCTTGTGGAACTAAATGGCGAACTCCTACTCATAATTCTCATGTTCTTGCATGTCTAGTGTTCAGGTGGGCATCAACAGATCCATCACACATTTAAGAGTATTGACTTCCCCACCAACCATATCAGCAAACGTCCGTCAATCACCATCACATAAAAAACAATTCAGTAATTAATTTCACTAGTGTTTATGGAATCTAGCTGTTCACAAATGGGCAGCCACTGTTGCCTGATTAAGTTTTTCACTTTAAAAAGTTATGAGAAGTTTCTCAGAACCAATGATCATAAAACCATACCGCTCTCAAGGAGGCGATGGAGCCCATGTGCCTGAATCAGCTCCTTGAAACAATTATCCAATTAGTCTGACTCTCCCACTCTTTTCCCATTGTCTTTTAAAATAATATATTTATGGGCTATGGGCTAGGCCAGGATTTATTGCTCATCCCTAATTGCCCAGATAGCAGTTCAGAGTCATCCATATCGCTGTGGGTCTGGAGTCACATTTAGGCCAGTTGAACAGCAGATTTCCTTTCCTAAAGACAACAGTGAACCAGATGAGTTTTTAGCAAATGATGCTGCCATGGTTGCCATTAGACCATCTTTTCAGTGAATTCAGTAATAAAAGAATCTATTTCACCAATTGCTGTGGGGGGGATTTGAACTCATGTGCCGAGAGTACTAGCCTGATATTCCATATTCAAAGTCCAGTTACATCAACATTATGCCAATGTCTTCCTAAAATGATCCTGATCCTACAGAAATGTACTACATAAACGGTAATTTATTTTTGTTTTAAGTTTAAAGCATCTTCCCATTGTACATTGTACATTGAGATTGTACATTTGATCACACGCTAAAAGGTATACACATACAGGCAGTCCCTGGATTATGAACAGGCTCTGTTGAGTCTATTCACAAGTTATTTTGTATGCAAGTTGGAACACAATGCAGGACAATATAAAATTGCTGTTCTTAAGTACGGGGACATGTATATATGTCAGATATTTAAAATTATTATTCATTCATTCCTGTACAGGATGATGTATATAGGTACGAGTGTTTGTAAGTTGGCTGTTCGTAAATTTTAACCCCCATTGTTCCTTTACTGAAGTGCGGTTGCCTAGAACTTGCAGCAGACTCTTAAAGAATAACTACAGAATACCATTCTTGATACTATACTGTGTAGAGTTATTTTGTATTCTTCCAGCTATTCTGAAGATGGACTTTGTGTGTGCAATCAAAGAGGTGACCATGCACATCAAAGACCACTGATATACAGTGGTAGCTGTGCATACTATCTACAAGATGCACTAAAGCGACTCACCAAGGCATTATTTACAACACCTTTTAAATCCGCGACCTCGAATGTCCATAAAGATAAAAGCGGCAGACGCATGGGAATGCCACCACCTCCTCGAAGTTTTTTCCAAGCCACACTCTACTGACATGGAACAATATCACCATTCCTTTGTTGTCATTGGGTCAAAATTCTGGACTTTCCCAAATACTGTCCCAGCAGCTTTTTGGGTATGCCTGCAACAGATGAGCTACAGCAGTTCAAGAAGATGGCTCACTGTCACCCTTGAAAGAAGATTAGGGCTGGAGAACAAATTCTGGTCTTGCCAACAATCTCCACATCCCGTTAAATATTTTTTTAATGGATACCAAAAAAGCCTTGCATAAATTAGTGCATCTTAAGATAATTCTTTGTACTATTGTACAACAGAAACTTTGAAAAAGTGCAGCGTGATTCAAAATGAGCAGACTGGATTTTGCTCTCAGAACAAATATGCAAGAAAGTGACTTTGACATTATAAAACATTGCAAATTGGCTTTCACCAGTTTTCATAATGATTTTGACGATGTTCGATATCTCCATGAGCAAAAAGAGTACATTGCAACCTTTTGTACGTGTCCTATTTGCAACATGTATGCTTTAAATATATACTTTGCTAGGTGGGTGTCCCAAACTACGGATTGCAAGGCGAGATGTAGGGGTTGCAAATTCTGAGGCAGCAATGGTGGATGTGAAGCTTGGACTGAATTTTGTAAGGCACTCTCTGTTGTTCATTTTTCTCCCCCCACCCCCGCCAACTCTCTTTTGGTGGGTATAGCTTAATCATCTATTCTGTGAGGTCTGACTGTTATTATAACCTCAGCAGCCTGTAAAAAAGGGGGAACCTTCATTTCCCTCTCTCTGGTTTCTCCAAATAGTTGTTGAATGGTATCACATAGACAACCACAGTGTCAGTTCTAAACATTTCTATAATTTGTAGCATTTCTTCTCAGATAATATTGTGCAGTTGGTGGACTCATCTATAATCTAGTGCACTCTTTATTTTGATGTCATAAATGATAGTAAAGCCAAAATATACAGTTCCAAATTAATGAAAAATGTACCAAAATTATCAAAAGTTAATGATACCCTCTGATCTCCATATCACTTATAAAATTTCTGAATAAAATTTCTAAACAAAAAAACTGTATCTTTGTAGGAATGCTGAATACACTTGCAGTTTAAGGCACAATTGATTAAACTTCTGACAAAAATATTTTAACATATTTGTCACATTCAGGGCTGTCTTTTTAAAGTAGTAGGCTGTTTATTTCAGTTGTCAGCATTTTTGCAAATTTTTTCAAATACAATAAAGCTCAATTTTTACAAGTTTCCAGGGCATGTATGCACATATTACTGAAAGAAAAGCCAAAAGGGAATAGAAGAAGGTTCTGAATCAGTGCCACTTTCAAATGTTTTGATGTTGATTAAATTGCCTTTATTACCCCTTTCCTTTCTGTGTTATGTTATCTTGGGTTGGGCCATCTGTTCAGATTCTTTGGACTGAAAAGAAATGCCCACATCCAGCATACACGTCATTGCTGGCAATGAGATTCAAACCATAATTTTTGTAGGGGTATGTGGGTTGCTCCACCTTGCATTACAAATAATTTCCAACGGGATTATTGTAAATCTGCCAAAATATTTCTCACCTACATTATTGTAGAAAATGCACCATCAATTTGGCCCATTGGTTGTTTAGCAGTAACCTTAGAAGAAAAACTTTTCCAGGACAGTAGGATTAATTACATACTGAAAAGCTAATGCCTTCTTCCACTTCTCAGAAGCAGGATAGACTTCCCCTGGCACTTCCAACATTCAACAGATCAGCCTCAATCATTTCTACCACCTCTAAACAAAAGACATATTCCTCTTCCCTCGATTTTCAGCATTCCAAAGGAACATTCCTTAACTGCCCCAATAAAAACTTCCAGTTTAAATTGCAACTTGCATGTATTTCTTTTAATTTAGCAGAAGACATTCGCTGCTCTTGAGCATTATCTGCTCGACACTGGCAAGACCAAATGTAAATTTAGTAAAGAGAAAACAGGGAATTATAGACCAGTTAGCCTGGTATCAGCCTGGGGATAATACGTGAGTCCATTATAAAAGATTTAATTGCAAACACTTGGGATTTGGCTTTTAAATGGTATCTCTTTATTGTCCTCCATATAACGCCACCTTCAAACTCATCTTCTGATTTTTTTTTAATGTTAGTTGACCAGTTAAAATTTGGCACCTTTGGCTCCACAACAGAAACTCTTTTGTCACTTAATATTTCCTGACTTACATTCTATCAAAGACTTTCCATTTAGTTATTTTTCCACATTCCTCTATTGTTTCCCTTATTCTTTCATTGGATGAGGCCTGTATCAGCTACAGCAGGATCTTTTTCCCCTTCCTTCCTTATGTAGATTTTTCTTTGTTCTTGTACGGGTGATGGATAGAGCTGGCAAGGTCACCATTTGTTCTCCGTGTCTAAATGCCCTTGTACTAGTGACTTATTAAGGTTTTCATAGGGCTGCCAAGAGTCACAGAATTGTTATGGTGCAGAAGGCCATTCAGCCCATCATGCCTGCCACTGTAAGTCAGCACTGATTTAGGTTATTAGTGGTATTTCTTCAGTGTCTCCTTTGAGCAGCCAAGTGCTTTAAATTAGGAGACGTTATTACAGCAGCAGTATTGTTAGAAAATTCACGTTTCTAATATTGAACATTCAAATTAATGAATTGAATAGAATAGAGATGTCTAGGTGGTATTCCGCACCTGCAGCATGCAAGAGCTGATAGATACATGTACAATCCTCAGCGACCACATTAGCAATGCATTGCTTATTCAAGGAATTTCAGCTTGGAACTAATGAGCTAGGGTCTGTGCTGCAGACACTGACACATCATGAAGCTTGGAAGCTCTCCTCCTCCAACAGACAGTGACACCCTTCAGACTGACAATATCAAATTTGGTCTGTGATCAGGGACAAGGGTATGACTACAAATGAAGCAGACTCTGACATCAAGAACTAGCTTTGAGTAGCCTCATGCAGTACCCTTATCCCATAGGTAAAATGTTTTTTCTCCCAGTGGAGACAAGGGCACAGATTGCAGGGAGGATGGGCGAACTGATTAAAGCACCATGGTGCATAGGGTGACATTAAAGTGGGGGAAGCAAACAGCAATGTAGAAATAATAGAGGAGTGCACAGTTGGGGGAATAGGTACTGTTCCCTTCAGCAAATACAGAATGTACTGAAGACTGTGTTGCCTACCTGGTGCCAAGGTTTGGGTCATCTCCTCTGGGTGGAAGGTTACTTGGAGTGGGGAGGGAGGATCAGGTTATTGTGCTCCACACGGGTAACAACGACTAGGAACAAGGTTTCTACTGAGGGATTATGAGTAAGTTGAGGTTCAATTTAATGGCAGAATCACAAAAGTAATGATTCCAAGATTACTACCCCAAAGTACATGCAAATTGGCATGGGGTAGACAGGTAAATCTGTGGTTCAAAGAATGGTCTGGAAGAAATGGGTTCCAAATCATGGAGCACTGGCACCAGCTGTGGGTAAAATGGGAGCTGGTCCATTGGGAAGATCTTCACTTGGACCATGCTGGGTCCAGGATCCTGGCAAATGTATAACAACAGTGGGTAGATAGGGATTTAAACAAATTCATGGGGTTAGGGGCTTCAAATCAAAGGAAGTTTAACAAATCAGAAAGAAACAGAGAGCAAAGATGCAGGATAACGACGGAACCATAATCAAAGTATGACAGGAAGGGGGTAAAAATAGACACGAAAGTGTGCAGCACAAATTACAACCTGACTAAATAAATGTGGTAAAAGTCAAAGGCTCTTTATCTGAATGCACAGTATTGTAACAAGATAGATGAGTCGAGGGCACAAATAGAAATAAATAAATGACTTGATGGTTATTACAGAGACATAGGTGTAAGGGGACCAGGGTTGGAAACTTCATATCCAAGGGTATTTGATGCTCCAGAAGAATAGGCAAAAGGGAAAAGATGATGGGGAAGTTTTATTAATAAAGGAATTAATCAGTGTGTGGGGAGTAGTATCCCAAGTAGAACAGATTGTGATGTGAAATCAGGTGGGGTGGAAAGAAGTTGTGATTGGAAGTCATCTCTAAGTCCCTAGAAAAATTAGACAAATTATCAACTGGGAAATAATTGAGATTGAAGGGCAATATAGTGCATGAACTAGTCAGGTACAGGCAACTTTAGATTTGGTAACGTGATAGAAATTGGATTTGTACAGTACAATAAGAATTCTTGTAATTAAGCGTCTAACTTGTAGCAATCACAACTGGTAAAATTTCAAGTTCAGTTTGAGGAATAACAAATTGGGGTCCTCAATTTAAATAAGGGCAAATACATAGACATAAAGGAGGAGTTATATGAAGTGGGCTGGGAAAGTAGATTAAGGGGAAGGTCAGTAGATAAGCAGTAGTAGACATTTACCAATATATTTCATAACAATCAGCAAACATTTATTCCAATCGAAAAGGAAGACACACTGAGAAGGTTGAAACACCTGTGGTTAACAAAGATGGCCGAGGAGAATTTAAAAAAATTAAAGCATACAAAACAGCAAAAATTAGTGGTAGGACTCAGGATTTGGAATTTGTTTCAGGAACCAGTAAAAGATGACTACAAAAGTTAGTACTGAGAGAAAATGGTTTATGAAAGTAAATTGGCAAGAAATATAAAACAAACAGCAAAAGCTTCTACAGGTACACGGAAAGAAATACAGCAGCTAAACTGTATAGGATACTTGAAAGATGCCACTGCGAAATTGATAATGGGCATCAGAGAAATGGCGGATAATTTACAACCAATATTTTGCATGCATCTTCATGGTGGAGGACACTGTAAACATCCCAAAGATATTAATAAGCAAGCTGCTATAGGGAGAAAAGATCATGCAACTGTCTCTATTGTGAGGGACAAAATATGTGACAACCTATTGGGACTGAAAGCAAATTAGTCTGCATGATTCAAAGGTCTGCATCCAAGAGTCTTAAAAGGAAGTGGTTGCAAAGATGTTGGAGACATTGGTTGAAACATTCCACAACTACTGGCTTCTAGTGGACTGGAAAATTACTACTGTGATGCCCCTATTAGAGAAAGGTGGGAGACAGAAAACAGTAACCTATAGGCCAGTTAGGCCAACATCTGATATTGGAAAAATGCTAGAGTCCATTATTAAGGATGAAATAGCAGATCATTTCAAAAAGCTTACTGCAATTAAACACAGCCAACATGGTTTTATGAAATGGAAATCATGTTTGACAAATTTGCTAGAATTCTTTGAAGATATTGCAAGCAGAGTTGATTAAACATTGGGGGGGCGGTGTGGAATGGTAGATTTAGTACAGTTGGATTTTCAAGGCCTTTATTAAAGTGTAGCAAATAAAAAAAGTTATTGCACAAGAAAGGAGCTCTCTGTATTGGAGACAATGTATTAATCACAGATTGAGGATTGGTTAACTCACAGAAGACAGTCAGGATTCATGGGGTTTCTTTTCAGATTGGAAATATATAATTAGTGGAGTGTCCTAAGGGTCCGTCCTTGTGGTTCAATTATTTATTGTCATGGCTTAGAGATGCAGGGCAGAGTGTAATGTGCCTAAATTACTGACAATACAGAAGTAGGTGGAGAGGGGTGCATGTTGTGATGAGGATGTAAGGAATCTGCAAGGGGATATTGATTAGTTGAGTGAGTGGGCAAAAACTTGGCAGTTGAAGCTGAATGTAGGAAAGTGAGAGGCCATGCATTTTGATAAGAAGAATCAAAAGCAAGCTAAATTTAAATGGAGAAAAAAAACCCCAAAGTAAAATGCAGTACTAGGGGATCTGAGTGTTCCTCTGCATGAAACAAAAAATTAGCAAGCACGTGCAGCAAGTAATTAAACAAAACAAATTTTAGCCTTTATTACCAGGTGTTGGAGTGTGAAAATCATTAAGTTTTATTACACCTGTGCAGGTCGTTGATGAGCTGCATCAGGAGTTCTGTGTATGGTTTTAATCTCCATTTTGACGAAAGATTTACTGGCATTGGAGGCAGTTCAAGAAATTTCCAAGGTAGACTCATAATTGGGTTGATATACCAAAAACAGCTAAACTACGGTTAGGTCAAAAATCACAAGACACCAGGTTATAGTCCAACAGGCTTAACTGAAAACATTAGCCTTCACAGCGTTGCTCCTTCATCAGGTTGGACCTTGTCCAACCCAGTCCAACACCACTTCCACATCATGGAAACCAAGGTTAGGGCTTTATTTATTAGCATTTAGAATAATGAGGGGGGTTGATGTTATTGAAACGTACAAGATTCTAAGGGATATTGAGATACGAAGAATTCTGAGACTCAAACACGAAGTCAATTCTACTAACGGCAGAATCTCAAACAAAGGGGCACAGTTACAAAATAATGGGATATTAATTTAAAACTGAGATACAAAGGTGTTTCTCCCTGTGGGCAATGAATGTTGGGTATTTCCTTTCACAGATTTATGAAGGATAGACAACAGGAGTATTTAAAAGATGAGGCAGATAGGTATTTGAAATATCGGGGAGTTGACGGCCATGAGGAACTGGTAAAAAAAAAAAGAGTAGGTGAGACCTGGGCAGATCAGCCATGATCTTATAAAGTGGTGGGGCAAGCTGGAAAGTCCTACTTCCACCCCTATTTCTTGATGCAGATAGATTGGAGTTGCACATAGGGATCCTGCAAATCCCCACCCAGACTCCAAAGGAATTTCTCAGGAAATTAATTAAGCTAATTACTCAGAAAAAGTTAGACTATTAAATACATAGTCTAACTCCCGAATAGCTATTAGACTGTCACCATACCTGCCTCACGCATCCCCAGCTATACTACCAGACCATTTATGACCCCCAGATCTTAAGTTTACACACCGTGACAATGTAACTTGATACCCATGGACTCTCCAGACATTCAGCGCTCTACAGCCAATCCCCGGCCCTCTGCTGCCACTGGATCCTAACCACCCACCCCCTCAATGGGCCCAAACTGGCCCCTAAACACCGCCATGGACCAAAACCCTTCCAGAGATCAAGCAACTGCACCCCAGTCACTCCTAGTCCTGTGTCCCTACCACAACTATGCCTTCTGTCTTGAACCCCAACTGCCTCAAACTTCCTGCAGCAGACACAACTCTGCCCCACATCGCAATCTGCCCAACCATCCCCACTCTCCATCATGGGACCTGACCCCACTTTCGCACCTCTCTCCCACCTTATCTTCTGATCTGACACTCACATTTTCTGCCTCACCCCACACCATTGTCAGTTCTGACTCAACACCCATCACCAGACCAGACCATCCATTCACCTCGCTCGGCCAAACCAGACACAACTCAACCCGAACCCCACCGTGCTGATCCAAATCCCCCAGACCTGACTTAACACCAACCCATCCAATCCAATCCAGCCTCGGCCAGACCAAATTCCTTCCTACCTACCCTCATTTACCTACTCCTCCTTCCAATCTTGCAACTTGTATCCTACCCATTTGGCATCCTACCACCTGGCCCACTATCCGCAGCCCAGTTGACACCCTACCTACCTGGTACCCTACTCGTGACCCATCTAGAACCCTAACAGTGTACCTCCGATATCCATTTACTCTTTGATGGCAGCAGTCAAAGTGACTGCTGTGAAAAGGGTATGTGGAAAATAGGGCTCCTTATATTCTTATTATTTTTAGTTAAATAATCATCCAATGTTCTCTTAAACATTGCTTTGTTGAACCTTCCTCCATCAAAGTTACAGCCAGTACATACCAGATCCAAACCTCAGTGCAGTAAAAAAAATTCTCATGTTACATTTCCTACTTTTGCAAATGACTTTCAATCTCTGCCTTCTCAATCTTGATCCATTTTTGAATGGGAATAGTTTCTCCCTGTCTGTCCCGTTCAGATCTCTCATGATTTTGAACACTCCAATCAAATCTCCCTTTAGTTTTCTTGTTTCAAAAGGAAAAAAACAGTCCCAATTTTTCCAATCTAGTTTCATATAACTGATGATTCTCAAAGCAGAACCATCCTTGTAAACCTCTTCTATACTCTCTCTAATGCATTGAAGTGTAGCACACAGAATGTTACATAATACCCCAATTGAGATCTAACTTGCAATTTAGTATTATACACTTGTACAGAGGTTTAGCAAAACATCCCTGCTCTTATATCTATGCAGCTATGAATAAATCTTTGTAATCTGTATATTAACCACTCTCTCCTGTCCTGTCACCTTTAAAAGGTTTATGCAGATACATCCAGGTCTCTCTGCTCCTGCACCCTCTTTCGACTATTACACTGTATTTTATAGTCTTCCACTCATTCCTATGACAATGATCATTGTGCTTAAGTGTCAAGTGAACTTCATCCAACACCTGTCCACTCACTTCACTAACTTGTCAATGTTCTTTTGAAGACCGACTACTCCTGCTCTACTTTTAAGGTTTCTATGCTTTTTACATTATCCTCACAGTTTATTATGTCTCCAAATGCTGTCAACATTTTTAGATTTTGAAATTGTCCCCGAACTCCAAAATCTAGAACACATCAGAAAAAACAAAAGGTCCCAATATTGACCTTATGGAAACCCAATATAAGCTTTTCAGCCTCAAAAATACTCATTAACCACACTATTTCCTATTCCTCAGCCAATCTTGAATCTGTTTCTCCTGACCCTTTTACTCCATGAGCTATAACCTACTGCTGTTCAACCAGATTACTGAGATTCTGGAATTACATGTAGGCCAGACCAGGCAAGAATAGCAAATTACCTTCCTTAAAAAGGACATTAGTGAACCATACAGTTATTATGACTATCCATGATAATATAATCATGACCATTGCAGAGTCCAGTTTTATACTCCAGATATATTAACTGAATTTAAAATTCAGCAGCTGGGATTTGAATCTATGTCCCCAGAGCATGACAGTTGAATTAGCAGCCCAGTGACATTGCAACTATGCTGTCTTCCCACATTACATTTCTAACTTCCCAGAGTCCACTCAGTCCTCCTGTTTACTCAGTGTGATTCATTCAATGAGTACTCAATATTTTCTACCCATCACCAAGTATCAAATCCACTTTTGAGTATGTGCCCTGAAACCTGCAGCTTTTAGTATAACTAACAGATTTCTTTTGGATAAATAAAGAACTGCTGATGCTGCAAATCTGAAACAACAGAAATTGCTGGAGAAACTCAGTGGGTCTGGCAGCATCTGTGGAAAAAAAAAGATATCTAATGTGCATTACTGATGTACAGGTGTACATCAAAATAGTATACCTGTAATCTGGCCAACTGTGCTGTACGAGCAACAATCTTGTTATAGGGATCAACAATTTTTCCTCTGATCCTGTTGAAAAGAGACCAAAAAAAGCAGAAATAGCCAACAGCCAAATAATCAATTTCAAAAGGAGGTATTGTGCACAACTGAGGATTATAAATTATGAAGTTGATTATATTCTAAGAACACAGGCTTCATTTACTGATTTTTAAAATTCACTTAATCCTCAGGTTTAAAATGTTTTAGCAACATGGTAAGCTTCCACCCTTAATCTAATATTATCTTTATATTCTCGTAAGCCACCACGAATAAATTTTCCCATAGAGTTTTATTTAAGAAAATATACATTATTTGAACATTAATTTTTAAATCTTTGTTATTGCTCATCTCCCATATGTTTTAACCTCATTTTCCAAATGCCTTAACCAACTCATTCCTTATGAACATGTAGTTTGTTTTGTTCAGATTTCAGATTCTAGTATTCAGTCCCAAACATTGATATATCATTCTTTAATATTACGATATTCTCCGACAAAGATACTATTTTACAAAGTTGTAAATTAACCTTCTCTCATTACGCAATACTAGTTTTAAAACAGCCTGTTCCCTAGGTGGTTCCTTCTTCCTTGAAGCCACTTTGTGTACATTACAAACTCCTCATCCATGCTGCTGCTGCAAATCTAGTTATCCAGTTAATAGAAAAATTAATTCCCCCATAATTACTCCATTGTTCCATATTCTTTAATATCGTTAACAAACAAAATGCAATTAAACATCATGCTTATGATTTGTGTAAATCACATGCAAATTATCAGAACACTGCTTTCTATTTTGATCACTTGCCACTTTATAACTTTTGTTATAGTTTCCATTATTGCACTTCCCTCGAACTTAGAATGTTAATGGGTGATCTGATTGAAGTCTTCAAGATATTAACAGGAAAAGACAGGCAAGATAATGATAAATTATTACCACTGCTTAGGGATTTTTGAATTCTACAGCATTGTGTGAGAATTAGAGCCAAACCATTCAGCAGAGATGTTAGGAAGCACTTCTACACACAAAGGGTGATGGATGTTTGGAACTCTCTTCCACAAATGGCATGGATGCTGGATTAATTGTTAATTTTAAATCTGAGATCGTTCTTTTTTTGTTAGGTGATAGTATTAAATGGGATATAGGCCAAAGGTATATGGAATTAGACCAGAGATCAGCCACAATCTCACTGATTAGTGGAACAGGCCTGACATGCTGAATGGCCTATTCCTGTTCCTATGCTCCTATTATAAACTCCTAATGCTATGTTGTCATCACGGACAACTGTACAGTGAACCAGATGCAGTGAGACTTCTGGTATGATTATTTTACAGGCACAATGAGACTTGCGGTAGTGTATTATAGTTAAAATCCAAAACTAGCTCTGTACCTGTCAACAGTGCTCTGAAGCGCAGCAATCCGGGTCTGCATCATCTGAAGGACACCTAAAATATATTACAATCAACTTATTTAACAGCATATAAACAAAGATTTTCATTTTCCTAAAACATTGTTTTAAGTTCTTTTAGACACAGTAACAGAAGTAAATGATTAAACACTTCAAAACATTGCATTGTTCAATTCGATGCAAGACTGAAGTGTCCCTTATGTTTTTTCACCCCCACCTGGAATCATGCCTGATTCTTGAGACCTGCTGAGTATGTTGTCAGCTCATTTTTTGGATTACTAGGTTCCCTACTTCTGTTGTCATTCCAAGATTCTTTTCTTTAGAGAAAGGGACATCCTAAACCTTGGGATCTGCTACTTCGGCAACCTGCACAAGATAAGATGTCTGCCTTAGGGCCAGAGTGCCAGGCAGATCCCAGCAAAAGATGGGGAGGAGGATGGTATGTATTGTTGCCACCACACTTAGTACTTAGGAGTGTTTCAGAACATCAGTAGCTAATGTACAGGAAAAATAATGTTGTGAACTTTAGTTAGAGGCATGCCTGCAGATTTGATCACAATGTTCGAATACATAACTTTTAACCAGGTGACATCACATCATCGTGACCAGTTGGGGTAATGCACTGGAAATCAAGCCCAAATATTGCCAAAGCCATTTCAAAATGTGAATAAATTTAGTCAAAATATCCAAAAACCCAGTTTAGCTGACTGCTTTCTTTTAACCTGAGTTTGTCAGTCACTGGGTCTCTGTACTTAAGAAAGTAACTGCTCATTGTCTTTAACCAATTAGTGAATATGAATTGCAAACATAGCTTCACCACTTAAATGCAACTATTTCTTAAATTCCCACCTTCACAGACAGAAAGACAGACAAGACATGGATGTTAGGAGTGGAAAAAGAAAAGAAAAGGCAAACTGTTCAATTGCCCCACAGGATTTGATGAGTTGTTTTGTTTCAGTTCCTTTGAATTCCTTTTAGTTCTTCAATGAGATGAGGTTGTTTGCATGCCAATGTTGTGTGTTGTTCACTGGTTAAGAATTTTCCCCTTTCAGAGCAAGGTCTCTTAATGCGATTTTCCTTTTCTCCTTTCAACAAGGAAATTTCAGAGAAAGAAGAGTAGGAGCTATTACTAGAGATTTTCTGGGATTTTCACAGAAAGATACCAACACAGTGAGAGATATTCTACAGCTTCACTTTGCAGCTAGATGTTTCTCCTGCCCATAACCTGTGATCACCTGGTCAAAGTTTATGGTTTTAGTCCATAGTCCAAACAAAGGAAATAAAATTATGCAGTCTTTACAATATGGGGCAACACCTTTGAATATGCAATGGCCTAGTGGCATTACTGCTAGATTATTAATCCAGAGACAATGTTCTTGGGACCTGGGTTCTGGAATTAAGAGTCTAATGATGACCATTAGACTCTTATCAGAAAGACCCAGTTGGTTAATTTAATGGGCTTTAAAGGAAGGAAACAGCTATCCTTACGTAGTCTGGCCAATGTGTATCTCCAGACCCACAACAATGCTGTTGATTCTTAATTGCTCACTGAAACAGCCGAGTAAACCATTCAGTTGTATCCGCTGCTAGAAAGGAGGAAAGAAATTAAAATGGACAGACCATCATACGCTGACATAGGCACCAGATACAATAAAGGACAAAAAAGGCCCTGCAAAGTTCTCTTTACAAACATCTGGGGGCTAGTGTCAAAATTGTCAGAATTTTCTCACAGACTAATCAAGCAGCAGTCTGACCTAGTTAGAATCATACCTCACAATGTCCCATCATCATCCTTGGAGGTGTCTTGGCCCAGCAGAACCAGCAGCACAGTGGTACAGTGAGGACCGAGTTGTCCTGGGAGTCCTCAACAATCGGTAACCGGACATCATAAAGTCTCATGGTATAAGATCAAACATGGGCAAAGAAACCTCCTGCTGACTGTCACATACTACCCTCCCACAGCTGATAAATCAATACTCCGTGTGCAGCCACACTTGAAGGAAGCACTAAGGATGCCAAGGACGAAGAATGTACTCTGGGTGGGGAATCTCAAATGTTCACCACCAAGAATGACTCTGCAGCAGTACCATTGATCCATCCGGTATACTACTATAGGACACTGCTGCTAGACTGGGTCTGCAGCAGGTAGTGAGGAAATGAAGAAAAGGGAATTACATATTTGACCTCATCTTCACCTATTTGTCTGCCACAGATGCATCAGTAGATGTCAGTATCAGTAAGAGCGACCACTGCACAATCTTCATGGTGACAACGTCCTGCCTTCACATTCATTATATCTTTTATCACGTTCTGTGGAGCTGACTGTTTTAGATTTTGAACAGATCTAGCAACTCAAGACTTGGGTCCCAATCATCACATGGATGCCAGTCTTTAGCCAATTTGATTCACTCCACATAATGTCAAGAAGTGGTTGGAGACACTGGATACTGCAAAAGCTATGATAAAATTCCAGCAATAGTACTGAAGACATGCTCCAAAGCCTACTGTATCCCCAGGCCAAGCTGTTCAAGCACAGCTACAATACTGGCATCTACCTGACAACTTCGAAAATTGAATCAGAGATAGTAGGAACTGCAGATGCTGGAGAATCCGAGACAACAAGGTGCAGGGCTGGATGAACACAGCAGGCCAAGCAGCATCATAGGAGCAGAGGCGCTGACGTTTCGGGCCTAGACCCTTCATCAGAAAAGGGGGAGGGGAAGGGGGTTCTGAAATAAATAGGGAGAGAGTGGGAGGCGGATAGAAGAGGGATAGAGGAGAGGATAGGTGGAGAGGAAACAAACAGGTCGAAGAGGCGGGGATGGGGCCAGGAAAGGTGAGTGTAGGTAGGGAGTTAGGAAGGGGATAGGTCAGTCCAGGGAGGACGGACAGGTCAAGGGGGTGGGATGAGGTTGGTCGGTAGGAGATGGAGGTGCGGCTTGGGGTGGGAGGAGGGGATAGGTGGGAGGAAGAACAGGTTAGGGAGGCAGGGACGAGTTGGACTGGTTTTGGGATGCGGTGGGGGGAGGGGAGATTTTGAAACTTGTGAAATCCACATTGATACCATTGGGCTGCAGGGTTCCCAAGCGGAATACGAGTTGCTGTTCCTGCAACCTTCGGGT
>NC_063353.1:18419689-18428776 GCF_021869965.1 Rhincodon typus | reverse complement strand
CATCTCAGTTGTCCTCGTTTTTCAAGGACCATAACTTCCCCCCCCTCGGTGGTCGAGAACGCCCTCAACCGTGTCTCCCACATCTCCCGCACCTCATCCCTCACACCCCGTCCACGCAATAAGAACCAAAAAAGAATCCCCCTCGTCCTCACGTACCA
This sequence comes from Rhincodon typus, assembly GCF_021869965.1. NCBI lineage: Eukaryota > Metazoa > Chordata > Chondrichthyes > Orectolobiformes > Rhincodontidae > Rhincodon > Rhincodon typus. The sequence continues at coordinate 18,428,618 of NC_063353.1, read as the reverse complement.
CGCCACCAACCTCCGGATCCAACGCATCATCCTCCGACACTTCCGCCATCTGCAATCCGACCCCACCACCAAAGACATCTTTCCCTCCCCACCCTTATCTGCTTTCCAGAGGGACAACTCTCTCCGTGACTCCCTTGTCCGCTCCACACTCCCCTCCAGCTCCACCACACCCGGCACTTTTCCCTGCAACCGCAGGAAGTGCTACACCTGCCCCCATACCTCCTCCCTCACCCCCATCCCAGGCCCCAAGAAGACTTTCCACATCAAGCAGATGTTCACCTGCACATCTGCCAATGTGGTATACTGCATCCGCTGTACCCGGTGTGGCTTCCTCTACATCGGGGAAACCAAGCGGAGGTTCGGGGACCGCTTTGCAGAACACCTACGCTCGGTTCGCAATAAACAACTGCACCTCCCAGTCGCGAACCATTTCAACTCCCCCTCCCATTCCTCAGACGACATGTCCATCCTGGGCCTCCTGCAGTGCCACAACCATGCCACCCGAAGGTTGCAGGAACAGCAACTCATATTCCGCTTGGGAACCCTGCAGCCCAATGGTATCAATGTGGATTTCACAAGTTTCAAGATCTCCCCTCCCCCTACCGCATCCCAAAACCAGTCCAGCTCGTCCCTGCCTCCTTAACCTGTTCTTCCTCCCACCTATCCCCTCCTCCCACCTCAAGCCGCACCTCCATCTCCTACCGACCAACCTCATCCCGCCCCCTTGACCTGTCCGTCCTCCCTGGACTGACCTATCCCCTTCCTAACTCCCTTCCTACACTCACCTTTACTGGCCCCATCCCCGCCTCTTCGACCTGTTTGTTTCCTCTCCACCTATCCTCTCCTCTATCCCTCTTCTATCCGCCTCCCACTCTCTCCCTATTTATTTCGGAACCCCCTTCCCCTCCCCCTTTTCTGATGAAGGGTCTCGGCCCGAAACGTCAGCCTCTCTGCTCCTAACTTCGAAAATTGTTCAGGATTTGTCATGTGGACAAAAAGCAGGACTAATCAACACACTCAATTACTGCCCCATCAGTCTAGTCAATTATCAGAAAAGATGATAGAAGATGTCATAAACAATGCTATCACGCAGCACCTGCTCAGCAATAATCTGCTTACTGACAGCAAAACTGGGTTCTACCATGAGCACTCAGCTCCTGACCTCATTACAACCTTGGTGGAAACCAGTCCAAAAGAGCTGAATTTCACAGGTGAAATGAGAGTGATTGCACTTGACATCAAGGCTGGATTTGACAAAATGTGGCATCCAGGAGCTCTAGCAAAGTCACGAGTCAACAAAAATCGGGGTGAACTCTCCACTGGTTGGAATCATACCTAGTACATGAGAAGACGGTTACGATTATTAGAAGTCAAGCATTTCAACTCCAGGACATTTCTACAGGAGTTCTTCAGGATTCTGTCCTCGGCCCAGCCATCTTCAGCTACTTCAATGATCTTCCTTCCATAAGGTCAGAGGTGGGGATGTTCACCAATGATTGCATAATGTTCAACACCTTTCGCAACTCCTCAAATACTTAAACTGTCTGTGTCTTAATGCAGCAAGATCTGGATAATGTCCAGGCTTGGGCTAACAAGTGACAAATCATATATGCGCCACACAAATACTAGGCAATGACCATTTCACCAGTACCTGAACATTCAATGGCATTACCATCACCGAATCTGCCACTATCAACATCCTTGGGGTTACCATTGATCAGAATCTGAACTAGACTGGCCATTTAAACACAGTGGGTAGAAGAGCAGATCAGAGGTTAGGAATACTGCAGCGAGTAACTCACCTCCTGATTTCCCAAACCTGTCCACCATCCACAAAGCATAAGTCAGGGGTGTAATGGAATACTCCCCAGTTGCCTGGATGGCTACAGATCCAATGACATTCATGAAGCTTTAAAAAAAAAGTTGTCATAGTCTTACCAGGCTGTAGAGAGATGACTGATGGTGGTTTGACCTGACAGTCACCATCCTCAGGTGACATGAGAAGTTGCAAAGCGGTATGTGTACTATCCAGAAGATGCACTACAGAAAGTCAAAGATTCTTAGCCAGCACCTTCTATGGCCAAAACCACAATTTAGAAGGACAAGGAAAGCAGGTACATTGGGAACACCATCACCTTCAAGATCTCCTTCAAGCCACTCTGACTTGGAAACATGCATTGCTCCTTCAGTGCGCTGGAATTGCCCTTCCAACAGTGTTATGGATCTACCTATAGCATATGGACTGCCATGGTTCAAGAAGGCAGCTCACTACCACCTTCTCAAGGGCAAGTTCAGATCAGCAATAAACGCTGGTCCAGCCAGCAACACCAATCATTGTGTCATCTATAGTTGAGAATGTTAATATGGTTTTGCTCCAACATTTATTATGTGAGAATGTTCAGGTCCAACAGTCCAAGAAAGGTAAAAAGAAATGAGAAACCATTCTCTCTACCTCCCGAACACCAATCCCCCAAGCCACCAAATCAGTCTTCCTCTCTCCTCAACTTCTACATCTCCGCAATTTCAGGATACTCAATTTCAGAAGCTTCCTTGTAAACTACCACCATCAGCCATCCATCTGACCAGCAGTTCACAGCTTTTGTGAAATTGATATCTTTATCCAAATTTCATAACAGTAGAGGAGACACCCTTTGCTCCATGATAAAGCCATGAAAGCATTCAATCTCAGCAACATAATTGTTTCTTTGGCACTATTCATATTAAATAAGAAGACCTCCATTGCACATGTGATTTGCACTCGTTTTCATATACTTTTTGTGTGTTTATGTTGTGAACGTTTAAAACTGTTCATAATTGGTAAACTGCAAACATCCATGATTTCATGGTTTGGACCTGTTCTAAATGTTAGAAATTTTGAACTGAGAGGGTGTTTGATTTTTCAGAGTGTCTGGTTGTATAGGGTTTCACTGTACAAAATTTGTTTTTAAGCACCTACCTTCCAGTGACTCTATGCCAGTAGCTTGAGCGAGAAGATTTTCATGTCTTGCAACAACCTGCAAAAACAAATAATGTTACAACACAGAGACAGACCACCAAATCAAATGACTCTCCCTATCCCTGTATTTGCGACACAGTAAAATTAAAATACTTAATGGCCTTTAAAAATTTACCCCAAGGGTTCCTAACCAGAGCTTTCAAATAACTAGTACCAGAGACTTGGGAAATAACCAATACCAGACACCAGGTTTATAGCTTAAATAAAGATATAATAATTTTTTAATAATAGTGACTTTACAGAGCAAAGTTAAACAACAAGGTAATCGAATTAATGTCTATGATTTAAACCCAATCTTGTGATTCTAGCCACCCCCACTATCAAAGACAGACAAACAGACTTAGTTCTGGGTGATGCCTATTGTTGTTCTACAACATGCCCTAAATAGGGGAGGCGATGGTCTAGTGGTAATACCACAAGATTATTAATCCAGAAATTCAGCTAATATTTTGGGAATCTGGGTTCAAATGCCGCCCTGGCAGATGGTGTAATTTGAATTCAATTTTTTTTAAGAACCTGATTACCATAAAACCATTGTTGATTTCAGGAAAAGCCTATCTGGCTCACTAATGTCCTTCAGGGAAGGAAATTTGCCATCCTCACCTGGTCTGGCCCACATGTGACTCCAGAGACACAGAAATGTGATTGACTGTCAACTGCCTTCTGAAATGGCCTAGCATACCACTCAGTTGTATTAATTGCTACAAAGTCTCAACAAAGTAATGAAACCAGATGGACCACCTGGCATTGACCTAGGCACCAGAAAAGCAATGACAAACAGACGGACGCTGGATCAAAGTCCTGGAATTCCCTCTCTAAGGGTATTATGGGTCAACCGACAGCACATGGACTGCATTGTTTCAAGAAGGCCACCTGCTCAAGGGCACTTAGGGATGGGCAATAATTGCGAGCCAGCTCCATCCCACAAATGACCAAAACTAAAGTCACCTTGGCTTTTGCAAATATACTTTTTGCTAGATTTAACACCAACCCTGGCTAACTGTAATTGTGTAAACAAGTTTTCTAACTGCTCTATATGTTCTATCTATATAGTACTATGATGTCATGCAACAAATCTACACATTTAGGTACTTCAGCTATAACTGTATTCATTAATTGTTGAAATGTGGCTGCAGTATTCTTAAATTCAAATGGCATAACCCAAAATTGGTGGAATTCATGAGGTGTGACAAACACAGAAAGTTCCTTAGTTCCCGCTGTCAACAAAGCCTGCCAATATCTTTTTAACAAATCAATTTTAGACAAGATGAACAACCAACTCTATCAATGCAATCTTCTAGTCTGGGAATCTGGTATGAATCTGTCTTTGTGATTGCATTTAGTTTCCTGTAGTCTGCACATAATCTAATTGAACAGTTTGGAATAGCTGGTCCATTCCAGAGATTGAGTTTTAAGACCCTATTATTAGCATAGCTAAAGGAAAGGCTGCTTGCCTTATGTCTAACCTCCAAATACATTCATCTTTCATGTTGACAATGAGCACCAGGAGTTGAAAAGTAGCAACTCTCAAGCGCTAATATCATCATGATTGGCATAAATATGTATAAGTATTTTAAAATTATACATTTACAGATAAAACAATGTCCACTTAAAAATCCTTCTGCAAGATGAAAGAAACAAAAATTTAAAACTCAATATTGTCTAACAGAAGACCAAAGTTACCCCTTCACGTCTCCGAGGGGGACATTTGGTCGAGTCATTGTCTTTGCACTTTGGCACCCAGAATCTAGTTCAGACCACCTCCGCAATTACTTTCCTCTCCAAAAAGAACAAGTAGAAGGAATACAATACTTGCTTTTATTCTCCTCAAAATAAAACCCTTTTCTAAGAACCATAAGAGCAGCAACATTAACATTTTGAACAAGTATTGATTTTCATAGCATAATTCAAGGAGAACAATCTCCTGAATTTCAGAAATAAACTCATAAGCAGAAACAGTCCTTTTTATTTCAGCATGATGAAATAATGCAATTTCCTGAACACTTGATGGATACAAACCGCAAAAGGAGAGCACTGCAGTGACATGGAAGACAGTGATAGGGATGCTTTTTACGACATAAACTTTTCCATGCTGTTGGGATTAGTAAATACATGGCATACACCATCATTCTTGTGCAAAATATTCACCATTTCACGGATGAGCTATATTTAGCATGATACAATGCCAGTGAAGCCAACAGTTTCAATATCATTTCTAGCAGAGCTCATCAGTTCTGCCTTACTTCTTAAAACACTCAGATACAGCAGTCACATAGTAACAAGATCTCTTCTTCTTACCTGTATATGAAGTTCTTTATCAAGTTGACTAATTCCTTGGGCAAGTTTTGCTAATTGTTCAACTATAACTGCTTGATGAATGGATTGAGCAGTATAGGTCTTCACATCAAACCCTTCTTTCAAGAAGTCCGAATAGCATTCTGAAAAAGGTTAAATTTTTATAAATATTTCATTAAATAATTAAATCAAAATTAAAATGACATTGCCAACATGTGCATCAACATTAATTTAGGCCAGAGTACCAGTACAGATGAGCATACATAGATTGCGAACACAGAATTCTGCCCTTGTGCAATGTGATTCTTCAATAACTTTTCATTGTTTAGTTAATATTGTACACTGTCTATGTCAATTCGATCTTTCATACCTACAAATTGCCATTTAAACCAGAAGAGCAGAGACAAATTGTGGAAATATAGTAGAATACAGATAGACAAATGCACTCATTCTATTCTTCCCAGAGTGTTCACTTTTCTTCTTCACATAATCAAAAAATTTATTCTTGTACAGTATATTTCTAATTCTTGAACCTTTCATAGATCTAGTACGATAAGGAAACAACGAGTCAAACTCCAAAATTCCAGTACTCATTTGCTATAGGTTGCACTTGACTGTCTCTCGTTGCAATCCAAGCCTCAATACCAAGGAAATCTCCCTGCTCTAATCTTCACTCAAATATTAGAGTCTCCCAGCGACATAAATTGGTTAGGACAAAAAAAAACTGCAGATGCTGGAATTCAAGGTAGACAAACAGGAGTTTGAAAGAACACAGCTAGCCAGGCAGCATCTGAAGGAAAGGTGCAGTCAACGTTTCGGGTATTACCCTCCTTCAGGACCGGATGTGGTGGTAGGCAGAGCTGCAGATAAAGAGAGGTGGGGAGGAGTGAAGGCAGAATGGTGGTGATAGGTGATAGGTGATAGGTAACCACTGCCAGTGTTCACCTGAAATATTAAGCAAAAGTTTAAAACTAAACTATAAAACATCTGAAGGGTGATGTATTTCTAAACAGGAAGAACTTATTCCAGTGTTCTACTTGGCTGTCAGAACATGAGTTGTTTAGATACTATGCTCTGCGTAGAAGCAAGAAGAACTCTCGTGATACATCTTTCCCAAAGGGACCTTGTCAACATTGGTTGGAAACGCCAGCAACGAAACATCAAATAAAAGCAAATGTGGAAAAGTATTTGCAAACATTTCTAATGTTCATAATTAGTGCTAGGAATAAACATAATGATTTTAGCAGTGATTTTTTTAAAAGTGTATTTAAAATTTGTAAATGTTCCCATCCGCTAGGTGAATCATAATGATTTCTACGATAACTCAATCTAGCAATCTCAATGTCAACTGAGTAGTAGCTATTTGAAGAAACGGACATTCCTTGTAAAGTGATATTGTGGGCGTAGATTAAATGCAACACTTCTCACCGTAAGTAATATTCAAAATAAAAGTAGACATTTCCATCATACGTGGATTCCTTCAGGGTTACAGCAAACTGCAGTAAGGGCTGATCTGATGCCACATAATTATTTGCACTCTTCACCTGCTCCATCCAGTAACAATTTATAATGCATGATTATACCATTCACTTTGTAAAGTATGGTCACAAAACTAACATGATTTAAAAACATTGGAGCTTCAGCTGGAAACAAAATGGAGTCCAAAGTATAAAAGCCAGATGTTCGCGCTTTGATGGGTTGACAAGTTACAGTCAACATTCACCACCCCATAATAATGTGGTTTACTAACTCCGACTGACCACCCTTACCATCCAGAAGCAATTCCTTGACCGAGTCCCGTACAGGGTAACTTCCATTTCCTTCCATGTTGGCGGAGCCTGACAGACGCTCACGCATGCGATCTACTAATCTGCTGAGCCAAGCGCCGCGAGCAAAGGGTTAACCGTTTGGTTTGAGGCCTGCGGATAGGCGGCAGGGGGACACCGACAACCAATCACTGGTGAGTTTGCAGGATCGGCAGCCGGCCATTGGTGCGCCTGATGCACAAGTTGCCAATCATCGGTAGGCCTTGTGCACCGGCAGCCAATCATTAATGGGCTTGCTGCACCGGCAGCCAATCATCGGAGACATCAAGGGATTCGGCGAATCCGCAGCCAATGGGCTGTAAATGAGGCTCTAGGCTTGGAGAGAGCCGACAGCGCGTTCCATATGAACGCGGTGGAGGTCAGAGGTCAGGTGTAAGAGGTGAGAATTGCATTTGTGGGTTCAGGCCTCCAAATGTGGATTCCAATCGTAAACAGTTGATGGTTTTAATTTCCCCGTCGCTCAAGTCCTTTAGCCTAGTTACACCCCATTCTGTGGCGAGTAATTTCCATGAACGGTGAATACTTCTCCTCTGGATCCTGGCAACGAAGATGCCTGGTCGATTTGTTCCAGCCCGGTCACGTTGTGAAGATTTGTGCCCCTATGGTACGATATTCAAAGTGAGTGATATAATTGTCTCGTGGCAACAATGTTTCATCATTCATTATAAACCTTTGTTTGTCTTAAGAACTCAAAAGATGTTTCTGCCATTACTGTTCAGGTTGGCATTTCGATCACTTGTCAGAAAGTATGACTGTGAGCTGTGTTTTACCCCAATGATCGTTGCTTCTGCCTTCCTGAGATCCGGCAAGGCCAGAGATAGTGAATTTACAACAAATTGTGGTAATGTATATCTTTGAATTGCAGCTGTTTTACGTATGATCAATGCTATAACAAGCTAATCAACACTCTCTCTAGCTTTTCAAAAATAAGGTTTTCTCTCCAATTCCAGCTTGCTGAATATGCCTTTTGATCAAAAGTGTTGGTTGTTTGATTTTCGCCACTGAATACAATGTAGTATGTATCTTAAAAATTATTTTAAAGGAGTCGGAAATATATTTATAGAGCTTAAAAGCTTACTTATTTTTTCTCATTAATATTGTACACTAAGTTTAATTGTACCAAAACAAATTGTTGGACAATCTCAGCAGATCTGGCAGCATCTGTGAAGAGAACATGCATTGTCTGACCTAAAATGTCACCTCTTCTTTACACTGTTAAAACCTTTATTTCTCTCAGGATTGTGACTTGAAAGGAATTCAGGGATTTACATATACATATTAATCAATTAAAACTTTCTAACTGATTAAAGATTTAACAGCATCTTAAGTTTGTTTAGTACATCCTCAACAATGGTGTGAAACTTTGATCTTTTACTATTAAATTCTGTGTCTGATTCTACCTCTCTCACTAACACCTGAAGAAGGACCAAGGCTCCGAAAGCTTGTGTTTTCAAATAAACCTGTTGGACTATAACCTGGGGTCATGTGATTTCTGACCTTGTCCACTCCACTCTAACACCAGCACCTCCACATCTGTGAAGAGAAAGCAGAGCTAACAGTCCCCGTCCAGTGACCCTTCAGAATCCTCTGAATTCTGAAGAAGGGTCACTGGACCCAAACCATTCATTCTGCTTTATCACCACAGATTTTTTCAGACCTCTTGAGTTTCTCTAGTGAATTCTATTTTGTTTCAGATTTCCAGGACCTGCAGTTCTTTGTTTCATTTAAGTTTGGTTGCGCATTGTGCATGAAAATAGGACTTGAACTACAGCTGCTGGTATTTACTCGAGCT
>NC_063353.1:18372236-18419189 GCF_021869965.1 Rhincodon typus | reverse complement strand
TAAAACAAAAATGTGATTTTTAAAAGTTTTGGATTTCCAAAACATTTTTTTCTGCTGAAGGGGTACTTGCTAGGTTACAATTGTGAAGGCGTTATTAATTCTCAGTACTTCACCAAAGCAAACTGAGTACAGGCAAATTGACTGTGGAGCTGATCCTATTTTTTGCCTGGTAACCAGGCTTGCTGGATTGCACTCAGGAGTGCGAACTCATTGGTTATCTTTATTCTTTTCCCCGTTTATTGCCACTCACTGCAAACGCTGATCCTGCTAAGATATTAAATGCAGAGGATGATAAGGATTCAAGTTTGAAGCTTCTCAAATTAATGGACTAATCCTACGTGTGGAAATGCTCACAAATTATGGCCCAATGAATGGAGTTCCCCAGACAAATATGTAATCATACTTAATTTCAGCAGAAAATAGTAGTATATTTTGTTTTTTTATTAGTGCAGTGTATAATCATTCTAGCAGCCTGCTCATAAAGTTTACTATATTTTAATAGATTATGGGAGAGGGCTGTACAGGAGCATGTGAAGGGAGCCCGAACATTCTTCGTGCACAGGACTCCAAGAATTCTTAATTTGGCTCTAAAAGGCCCTTACCAACTGGTTAATAGAGGAGCTTGATTTATTCTGGCATATCGTATCCTGCTTGAGTGAAAATAGCCACATTGTATCTTCAAAATGCTTATACATTTTATGGCATTGTAAAATTTATAGAATTTTGAAAGAAAAGTCATTCAACAATGGTGTATGTTTACAGTACACTTCACTTATTGTAGCACACTCAGAACTACTACATAAAGCAATACAGGAGCATGGAGAATTGGGGAGAAAAATGGAGAGGCTAGGAATGGGCACAAAATGTATATCAAGGAGATGGTTTTCAAAGTTCTGGAAAGAAGTTCAAGAGCTGGTAAAGACACATGAGGGCTGGATGTAAAATCACAAGTGGCATCAGTGTAATAGCTGAACAAAATTCATTCCTGGAATTTTGATGTTTCACGTGTGATAACTTATGATTTAATATGTTATTAAATTATAAAATGTAGCACTGTAAGTCTGCATTTAAATGTTTCAATATGCAGTGCTTAAACATTTTTTAAAAAGTATCCAAAGTTTGAACATGGATTATTTCCATGCAACGTTCTATTAAAACATTGCTTTTATGTTTCTTTTCAAACCAATAAATCTTACTTTGTGCGCTACCCAGCTCCGCCCCCCCACCCCCACCCCCACTTATTGTCAGTTATTATGAGTCAGCATGTAAATTTCCCCCTTTTTTCCTCCTTTCCAGCCAAAATAGCAAAGGAAATAATTAGGGTAGGCAATGTTTCCATAAATGAGAATTCTTTCAAAGCCATGATTAATATAATTTGATCTTAATAAAACCTTTTCTGCTAAAACATCTTCCTCTAACAGTGGAGACCCTGCCAGTTAAGAATATTTTCTTGTTTCTCTCACTAAAGAACAAAAAGGGAACCATGTAATACCACTGATTCCTGGTAACTGACAATGGCAGCTTTAACCCAGCCATTTATTTCAACTGCCCCAGTCAATTATGTTTGGATCTATCCACAACAGGAAATAGATCAATCCAGACACCAATACCTATGAGAATCAATGATATCCAAACTTGTTAAAACTTGTGATAAGGTCAATGAATTGTTGGTCAATTGAACTGTGGTTATATCTATCTCGTAACAGTTTGATATTTGTCAATTTAATTTTCACAGTAAATCACTTCAGTTTGACACTTTCAATCTCTGGTCTATTTTTGAAGTATTTCTTTAAATGCTCAGCATGAACTGGACAACAATAACTTGTATTAACATAGCACATTGAAGTAGAAAATTGCTCATCCCCGACCCATAGAGGAAATACTAAAGAGAGAGAGAACATCCATGCTTTTGTACAGCTTCTTTCATATGCTAAAGTGTTTTACAACTAATTAATCTTAGGTGTAATCATCATAATTTTACAGGACAACACAGCAACCAATTTGTGCAACGAAGTACCATTAACAGCAAATAAGGTAAATTATTAGATAATGTGTTTTGGTGGTGTTGGACAACCCACAAGAATACTTTCTTCCTCTTCATTGAATAGTGTTGTCGGATTTTTCATGACCTTCTAAGCAGACTAACAAGGACTCCATGTGATATTCAAGAGGTGGTACCTCCAACAATGCAATATTTCCTGAGTACTGGAATTAAGTTTTAACCTAATTATTTGTCCAACATGCTTATGCCCTTGATGGGGTCAGATTGGTCAGGCAAATACTCAAAATGATAAGTTGAGAGTTAAAAGATTGACTGCAAATAATGCTCCTCCTCCTCCCTTCAACCCGAGTGTTGATACTAACTATGTTGCGCTGTGCTTTATACCCATCCCTCTTTATTTCTTAAAGTTTCAACATGTTTATCTTTTTTTTGTCTTTCCTGTTATCCTTTTCAGTAACAGACGTATTGGTCTGTACTATAGGCCTTCACCTCTCAATAAAAGAAAACAAGCACAGTAATATGGATATAAACAATATTTTTAGCTGTAACTAATGTGATAGACCAGGTAGATTTTTCAGGAAATAGGTTCGGAAGTGAGACAACTGAGTATCAAAATTTTGTTAAAGATGTTTAATGTATTTGCAAACTAGCCTTCATAAATGACTACATTAAGTTTCCAAGTACAGTCATATTTCCTCAAAAACTCTTACAAAGAAAGTAATGAGATTTATGAAGAAATTGATAATTGGAATGTCCACAAATAATAAATCTGTCTACTTCAGTATTTACAAGAAAATAAGGAGGAAACATAGACTACAGAAGCACTAAGAATGATAGATCTATGCTAAAGGTCTAGAGGATAGTGAATGTCATCTTGATATGCAAGAAGTTAGGTAGACTGCTTAAAACTGCTTAATTTATGTGGCATAATAATAAGGCCATAAGGCAAAGCCTGGTTGGATTTAAAAGGATAGGTAAAGCCTCACAAGTTTATAAGTTCCTGACACAGAATCAATAGGCTGGATGACCTCCTTCTGTGCTGTAACATTTAGCTTTCTATGACAGCTAACCAGGAAATATAATTTATTTCAAGTTTTCTCAAAGTATCCATAACAATTCCATACAGTATTAGAAAGGGCATGATACTAAGGTGCAAATTAGCTAGTTAAGTTGGCAACTTTATTGGTAATAGGAATCAAATAAAACTCAGTCTACTACTGTCTGAACTTATCAGGAATGTGGTTATGCCAACTGCATTCATGTTGGAGGACAGTACTTACAATAGTGTACCATTTATTAATAATGCCAAGATATGGAAATGAAGGAAATAAGCAGCAACAAAATGATCTTGTCCTTCAGAATTCATTTTTAACATACAAGTCTAATCTATATTTAAGTAATATTAAAGGTTATTAATAATGGGAAAGTTTTTCAGTATCATGATGTTGTGCAGCTTACGTATCCAAAATCTCTTTGGAATACACTCCGTTCCTCTCACGAAACACCTAGAAACTATTTTGGTCACTTGATAACATACATTATATAGTAGCATGACACAAGCACACACACAGAGAACCAGTTCCACATCAATTTAAGAGCCACCTACCTTACAGTTGTGATGACACGGTTCAAATTGCCTCATGATGCCAAGTTTCTACACATAAAACATCTTCTTAAAAAGAGACAGCTGCATTGGAAGGAAGTCTGCTCATAATGTACATTGGCGTGGTGAAGAAATGAGAATTGTTTGATTGTCACTCTTCACAGAACTGATTGACAAGGTAAAAGATCTTAAAATATACATATTGCTGCTTGATCACTTTAACAGCAAGTCCCATTAGAAGGCATGGAAATTTTCAACAACTAGTGACAATTGCTGACAAGGCCCCTTTGAACTGTTCTTACTGTGCTTCTACTGTATACTACCATTGGTCACTGATAATTCATATTTTTCAAAACTATAGTCAAATTTCTAAACTGAAGAAGTATAAGTCAGTGTCTGGAATTTGTTGATACAAACAGAATCCAAACAATTTTGAAGGAATACAAATGGGATAAATTAATTTCACTGTTGTCTGTTTAAAGAATTTCGTTCCTTATCACCATATTTACATAAGTTTCTCACTTTGTTTCTAAAATTGTTTTTGGAAAAGAGAAATGGAGCTTTTTACAAGATGAAAGTCAGTTCAATCTCTTCAAGAATGTAGAATAAATAACTTTGATTTATTCTTTTGGGCAACTGCAGATGCTGAAAATTATTTTTTGAGCAATTTTTTGGAGGGAAATAACTCCAGAATAAATTGTTAGCAAAAGTTTGTCATGGGAACAGTAATTCTTGAACAGAAGAATGATAGTTAATTAACCATTGTTGACTGATTACATGCTCCTGGAATTTAGGGCTACAGGGTTCACAGGCCCCTAAGCTGCACATCATCAAAGCTACACTCCACATCCAAGGACAATAAATCCTTGTAACTGCGGAGATCTGAACAGTCCAGCTAAACTGCCAAGGCAGATTTAAGGAAGATATTTCCTCCAATATCTAAATCAAATTAGGCAAAGTCAGATCCATGAGTCAACATATGCAAATTCTACCAACAAAATTTTCAGTGCTAAATTGGAATGATAACTAATTCAAGATATGGTGAATACATTTTAAGTACAGATAGTTTCAGATTATAGTTTTGAAAAATATGAATTATCTGTGAAAAGAGCAGGATACTAAAGAAACACGGTAGGAACAGTTCAAAAGGGGACTTCTAAGCAATTGTCACTAGGTGGTTGAAATTTTCTAATAAAAACTTGCTTTTAAGACTTTGGATTGGGCATTCATGATTTTCTCAATTCTCCGTACCGAGCTCTAATAATCTATGACCCTCTGTTTCATTGTTGGCTATTATAAACAGGTAGCTATTTCCTTTGATTATACAACCCAATGCCATATCTAGAAAATTCAGTTGCCCTTTTAACCCCCTTCTATCCACAAAATTTAAGAACCTTACCTGGGAGAGCCTTTTCCCTTTGTGCATTCCTCTGTCCATTTTAGCATATGTAATCCTGGTGTGCTGCTATTGCGGATTATAAATTTTTAAAAGGGAAGTGGAACGGGGAGACTGCAAATGCTGAAATAATCTATAAGGAAGCAAGTCAGGTTAATGTCACTATCATCAGGACCGATGGAAGATCGTCCACCTGACATACTAACCCTGCTCCTTTCCTCATTGGTGCTGCTTGGCCTGCTGAATATTTCGAGCAATTTCTGTCTCAGTCTTTTACCGCATTTTGCTTTTGATTTGGGTGGAAACTTAAGATTTTTAACAACATGATTTTTACCCCCAAATAGATTTCCATTGTTGACGTGTTTTATTTCAGTCAGTAGTTTGAGTAAACATGTTGCTACTCTGCGTAAGTTTGGCAATGAGCGGGGCTTGCAGACCTGAGCCAATCTCCCCTGATCCGGAGCAGGCTGCTTTGTGTATGCATTATAAATAAAACAGCAAAATATAATAACCATATAAAAACCCGCAGAAAACTCTACCCTTTTGATGAAAACGTCCAACGTCCAAGGAGGTTCGAGACGGCAGCGGTAAAGTGCTAATTTATATAAACATATCTGTGGGTTTTGAACAGGTACTAAAAACACATTCAGATATTTACCAAATACAGAAAGTTTCTAAATGTATCATGTCAAAGAATCAGAAAAAAAAATCGTTACTCCCGTTATGTTTCTGTAACTGATTGTTACTTGACTCATTTTCACAGTTTGTATTTTTTTTTAATCAGTAACTACTTTTTAACTGTCCAGCCTCGGAGTGAATTGGGTCGATAATCTTTGTCGGAATTGTGCTTAGGGATTTTTTTGGGGGGACAAAAAAGAAAAACAATTTCTCCGGAAGAACAGTCCCTCAAAACCGACAATACGAATTAAGTTTAAAAGCGTTCGCCATGAGGTGGGAGACATCCACGTGTTCGTTTTGTTTGGAAGGTAGAGGGGATTTTTTAAAAAAAAAATCCTACTTTGTCAATGTGTGATTTTTTTTCCAAGAGGGATTTCACCCAAAAAGACTGCGGGTACGGGAGTGAAATAGAATTTTCAATTCAACTGGGGTGCAGCGTGGATATGCTGCACAAGTGTTTTATTGAAGACAAATTGTTTCTGGGATTCACCGTGTCTCTGGGACTTGGCCAGTATTAATTGACGTGTTTTGGAAAGTCCAGACAAGCCTCCCACAATTACGCGCTCTCTCGGGGTATGGCAGACGTTCAGATTGTTTTCTCTTGTGTTCATTGTACTAGAAGCAGTTTATCCGGAAGAGCTGCAATTTTTAAAAAAACAAACTCCTGGATAGAGAAGGTGGCTGTTCAAATGGTCCCACTTTTAAAAAACAAAAATCATTGCCTGTTAACTGGAGAGGGAGAAGGGGCGATGATTTTTTAGTTACTTGAGTGGGTTACACAGTCTAGCAAAGTCTAAGTAACTTTTGTTTAACTGCAAATCTGGACTGGAAGAGTTCAAGCTGCAAATTCTTTTGAGAGTCTCTGCAGTGAAGTGCCTTCAATGAAACCAACTCGGGATGCTCTTGGTTTATAACCAAAAGATCATTGTGTTTCAGTGTCCAGTCACCTGTTCGCTGAACAGGAGAGCCTTGAAGCGACTGAAATGCCGACAGCAGAAAATGTCAATCACAACTACTTTGTGGCGCGTTCGGTTTATTCCGAGAATAGTTTCCTGGAGGAAAATGAGAAGAAGGAAAAGGTCCCCAAGACTATACGCGACCGACTGGCCAAGAGATGCAGGTAAGAGGAGGCTTTCCGCCTCTCCGCGTCCCCAGCAAGCCGCTCTAAAACCTCCATTAGTTTCTCGCTATTCTCGAATCTGAAGCAAAACAGGTTCCTGTTCCCCTTCAGTTCAGTAGCAGCATTCTGTAAGACGTCATCAATATTTGCCAGCCACTAAATTTAAACCTTTTTTTTTAAAAAGTCTAATACTGTAATTTGGAAAGAATATCTGAAGAAATAATTGATTTGAGTGGGCAATTTTCAAACAACTTAATAATGCAAAGTAGTAATTGTAAAGCCACTTAAGAAACATTTGAGTTGAAGCATTTTAGCGTAACGTTATGAACAGAAAAGGCTGAATGGAGTTAAGAAACAATTGGGCTGAATTTTGAGATTTTTGTTTGGCTAAGTGAGAGTTGCATTGAGTTTTGTTTTTTTGGAGGAATATTTGCTGTAAGGCCCAATGAGATTTCTCATTGTATCTTACCAAATGTGTCTTGTTAACTACCTATTCCTTTGCCTGTGGCATCCTACATTTTCAATTCTATTCCTATATTCCAATGCACATTTCCAGAACAATTCACCGCTGATCAGATAAGTCACCAAAAGACCAACATCCCTTGTGCTCCTGCCATCTTTAAAATCCCATTGTGCACCCAAATAAGCACTGTCAGTCTGGAGCTGCCCTGCACACTTCCTGACATTTACCCAGGACATGGCAGACCGGGGAAATTGCACCCCAATTTGTGGGTAGGGGATTGGGAGGCCCTGCTGGTTGGAATGGTGCAGATGTGGGTCACCCATTTCCCTTAGGACCAGCAGTGGAAGCCACAATACCAAACCCTCCCAGCCTGGTCTGAGATTACCACCCAGGTCAGTGCAGCCTCAGCCACCTGGAGGAACACCCAACATGGGAGAAAGGAAGCTAGTGACCTTCTCCACTGAGCGTCACACTCACTCAGTCTCTGCTACTGTGCCAGCTTCTGCCAAAGTTCATGTTCTACCACTCACCCTCTGTGCTGCCTGCTTTCTCACTCGAGATATCTCCCCACTTGCACCAAAAGATACAGTTATGCCAGCTGTTCTCCTCTCCCGAATACGTGCCTAATTTTAAGAGGAAAACAGCCGATAATAGGCCAGAAAGACTCCACATAATGGTGTGCTGCCTAATATTCAGCTTCTGACACCTTTTATGGAGAACATCCTGATTTTTGACTACCCTGACTGTCCAAGCTCTTGGACTGGTATCAGAGGCTACCTTTAACTTTCTTGTTGGGACCCCCAATTGAAGGCTAATCCCCTTGACTTGACTGGGGACTGCTGAGAACCATGACAAGCTTCCTGGCTTGTGACTGCACTTAGCAATAAGGCAAGAAAGTAGTGAAATGAGCTTAGCGTATCTGGCTGAGATGTAAAAGTGCAAAAAGACAATGCATGACAGGGATGCTGTGAGCATCCAAGTAGTTTGAGCGAGTGAGCATGATGAACCAAATGAAGAGGCTGGAGGTGCCCTGGTCCAGTCCATGAGCTGGATGCATGACCCTGAGCAGCAGCGGCACTACAATGATAGTTGCCAATGCAGCTCAAAGTGCAAAAGCATCCTGTAAGTGGAGATGTCCTCAGTGTTGTTATGGCCTGGTACACGTTTGATCCCAATTCCCTCGAACATGAAGTATATGTGGCTGGTGTTCGTGGAACATGCTCTGAGATGTTGCTGCCCAGTGTCTAAAGTTGAGCTCCTTTGGAGCAAGCAGTGAGCTTAAGGTGTCAGGTATCTGAACTTACGTTCACGCCGAGAATTCTTGACGGCTAGCTTGTTTGAGGCACTTGGTAAGATTGGAAGCTGAATAGTAATGAGGCGACTTGTGTTGGTAATGAGATTTTTGAAAAGCAACTCTCCCTTAATTCGTAACTCAACGCTGCCTAACAAGAATTTTGCCGTGTTGTAAGAGAAATGCATAAAAGATGGGGCAAGATAGACCTTGACGGACTGCTTGTCTGACCCTACCACAAATCTTGCTGTAGTCTACATTGCTCAGACCCTGATAATATTCCATCAAATTGCCATTTCTGCTACTGCCTATCTGGTTAGAATATAAAGTAGGAACCAGAAAAGTGGTGAGAAGTGGACATTGTTGGGGTTGTACAGGAGGCCAGAACTTGTAGTCTATATCCAGAGCAAGGAAATTAATATTACATTTCAAAGGTGTTCAGGTACAGAGTAGGTGGAAAATGTCACAGACAGACACACAGATTCACTGTAAATAATTTCATGTGATATTATCAGCATTTCATTTTGTAGCTCAGTCATGCCCTTTGCTTCCACAAGATCTCTTCTAGTCCTTCATTTACTCATCCATTGACTACTCTGGTATTTATGTTGATTAAATTAGTATCTTATTAATTTATTTTCATACACTTTTTGGGGCCTTTTTTTGTTTCCTTTTTCAGTTCTCCTCTCTCTTATGAACCAGTTGCGTATTGTAAGCCTCTGATTTCCTGGTTCATTTCAATCTACGCTTTTAGTTATCTAGCTTTGTGTGCAAGTTAACTTCTTTGTGTCTCATTGCCTACTAAAACTTTAAATGAGCAATCTTTAATTCTGGTCTATCGGACCATAGAGTTGCTGTCCCTTTTAGATAAAGCGAATTGGTGGTGGTCTAACCTGAGAGTCACCACAGCTTAGACGAGGGGAGAGGTTGAGAGGGAGGGACATGCATGGCAACTTCGGCCAGTGCAGGTATTAAATCTGCACTGTTGGCCTCATGCTGCATTGCAGACTGGGAGGGGTTTGATTAGCTTAGTTGGCTGGATGGCTGGTTTGTGATTCACAGTCATGCCAACAGTGTGGGTTCAATTCCCAAACTGATTGAGGTTACCATAAACTATGGCAACTTTAACTTTACATGACATCAGGCTTTGACAAAAGGTAGATTAGGTTGGCTGCAGAATGCAGGCTTTTCCACCATACTGAAAATCAAAGCCTGTTCGGGTAGTTTTAATTTTACATGCCTGATGATTGCTTTTAAACTAATGTCCTCTTTCGCAAACTCAATAACTCAGTACCTCAACCAGGCAGCTCTGCAGTGCTCTAGAGTTTTGTAATGCCTGACTGGTTAGAGTGGCTCACTTAGAGAATCTGGATGGGTACAGCTGTCAGTAACAACAAGAATTCTTCTTATTTAGCTCCAGGTAATCCTGCATACCAACAACTTGAAAGGTAAGTAGTCCTAACCAGACAAACAGCAGAAAATGGCTCTGGTAAATTGTACAGCGATGCCTGTTAAACTTCAGGTGCACTAGCTGGGGTGATAATGGGTTTCGGAGAGGGGAAGAGAAAGGTATCTTTAATTCCTTCCCTTTCAACTTGCATCTAAACTTTCTGTCCTTGTGTAAATGGGTTCTTACTACAAGGGGAAAATCTGAGTGATTTGTGAGATGTTAAATTTCATAGTGAAGATTGTTAAACTAGAGAGAGTTCAGAAGAGATTTACCAGGATGTTCCTGGGTATAGAAGGTTTGAGTAGAGAAAGGCTAGGATTTTTTCCACTGGAACATAGGAGATTGAGAGGTGACCTGATAGAAGTTTATAAAATAATGAGGGGTGTAGATAGAGTTAGTGGTAGTTGGCTTTTCCCTAGGATATGGAATTTCAAGACGAGGGGGCACATGTTTTAAGGTGAGAGAAGAGAGATTTGAAAAAAAGACATGAGACAATTCTTTTGCACAGGGTGGTTCACACATGAAGTGAACTTCCTGAGGAAGTTGTGGATATGGGTACAATGACAATGTTTAAAAGACATTTGGACAAATACATGAATAGGAGAGGTTTGGAGCAATATGGGCCTAGAGCACACAGGTGGGACTAGTTTAGTTTGGGATTATGTTTGGTGTGGACTGGTTGGACTGAAAGTTCTGTTTCTCTGCTGTATGACTCTGAGACTCTTAAATGGGTTGGTGGCTGCTAAACTTGAATACTGTTATGAAGAAATGAATTTTTTCAACAAAATACAAGGAAGTAAGACTATAAGAAGCATTTTGATGTTTACAGCCAGTGATTGAACAATAGAAAATAGTTCATCATTTGTGCTCTATATGCAGTATAAAAAGGAACACGTTTGAATTTACAAATTAGGTTATAAGAAATTGAAGCAGGAATAGACCGTTGGAGCCCACTGAACATGCTCCACCAATCAATAAGGCCAATTAATGGAGCCATCCTAGGACAAACCAAGCCAAGACATGCATGAGAATTCCTGGAGGCCTGTCACTCAAACCGGAACTCCATTGACAAACATGTGGAGCTGGACCCCATATACCAACCACTAAGTAACAAACCTGGAAGTGATGCCATTCACCCCAGCAAACCAAGACACAAATAGCAAGTGGGATGGAACACCGATGCTTCACCGGAGGCACACTGATGATGTTACCTAGTATGGTGACGAAACATCTGCAAACAATCAGCTCGGTGAGCATGTTAACAACCGCATCAACAACCCAAGCTACAAATCCTCTCAAAAACCTTGAATGCCTGACCCTCTTATCCTGACACTGTCGGCCACTTGTCCTGGACTCCTCAGCTCTAGAAGACATTACTTTATCCATTGTCATGTGTTTTTCAATCTAATTTAACTAAATTGCCCCTCATATCTACGTAATCTGTTCTGTTTGGATTTAAGGCCCTAGCTTTGGACCAAATCTCCCAAACTCAATGTCAAATGTCTATCATAAACTGGTTGGGAAAGATGGATGTTCTCAAAAACATAAAATACAAATGCTCTTGGTAGGGCACCTTGTCATATAAAGCACAAAGGAAAAGATGTGGATCAGCCAAATATTTTAAACCATTGTAAGCATAATACTAACATACAGACATACAAATTAGGAGCAGAAGTATGCCATTGACCCTTCAAGCCTACCCTGCCATTCATTATTAAGATCATGGCAGGTTTATGTTCTGAATTCCACATTCTTATTTATCCCTGCTAATCATCAATTCTTGTTAAATATGAAGTCATTCTACCTTCACCGATCAAATAAATTCAACATTCTGCCTTCAAAGGTAGTGTTTCAGAGTTGCACAGCCTCTCAGGAAAGAAAACCTTCTCATCTTGGTCTTAAACAGGTGACCCAGGTTTTAAGTTGTGCCATCTATTTCTGATCTCGCCCACAAGAAGAGAGAAGGAGAAGCCCACCTTGTCCAGACATCCAGGATCTCCTAAACTTCAAGAAAATCACTTTTTTCACTCTGGTGAAAACAAGTCCAACCCCTCCAATTTTTCATCTAGGACAACCCTTTTATTCCAGGTAGCAATCTCGTAAACCTCCTCTGAACGACCTCCAAAGTATTTCCATCCTTCCTTAATGAGACCAAAACTGCACACACCTGTCTGACTGAACTGTGGAAACCTGAGACAAATAAACAGGAAATGCTGGAAAAACACTTCTAATGAAAGGTCATCAACCTGAAACAGTATCACTGTTTTTCTCTTTATAGATCAGCATGCCCGAATGAATATTTCCAGCATTTTCTATTTCTCATGTTCAGTTGTGTACTGTCAGTTGAAAGGGCACATATTATATATAAAAATAAATCCATATAATAGGAAATTTAGTTTTGGAATGCCACAGAAGGGAAAGGATGGATCCTCTATTGGGTCATTTAACTTTGTGAAGTATTTGGTGGATCTGTGAACAATCCAGAATTTGAGGCCTGTGAAAAGGCATTACAATTATTTTTGTTGGATGCAAGGTGATTTTTGGGAGCAAAGAACATTTTTGTTTTTAAATAATAAAGACACAAAGAAATAAATTACATGAATATGGGAATTATTTTGTGGAAATGAGGCTCAATGTGCCAATGAGTATGACTAGTAGCTAAAATCCAAACTTTTAGGGTAGATTGCTTGCTGGTTCACTTGTGGTGTTCAAAATTGATTTTGAACAATTTCTGGTTTAACAAAGTGTAGAAGAATAGAAGTTTTAAAGAGGAAATTAAATGGAATAACATTCATGTTATACTCAAACTAGATCTTCCATTACTTTTCAATATTGCTTTCAATTAAAACAAACCCAAGGGATGAAGTTATTATTTTTCAGTGTTTTATGAATCATAACAAAATCATGTCCCCAAGATCCCTTTTTGTGTTATTTGTCATACTTTATATCATTGGATTCTGTTGTTCATTTTTCTTTTGTTTTTTGTTTATCTTGTATCTGGCAATCATTGTGAGGGACACTGCATGATTTGATAGGGCAACTTCAGAGTCTATCAGAACTGAACAGCACTGATTTTGATTTCTGTTACACAAATTCAAGTATGTTATTTGTTAATTTTGTTTCTCTGCAGTTGCTCAGTTAAAAGGGTTCTGGGCATAATTAAAGGCTTTCTGCCCATATTGGATTGGTTGCCCAAGTACAGATTGAAGGAATGGTTGCCTGGTGATATCATTTCTGGACTGAGCACTGGTCTGGTGGCAACGTTACAAGGTAAGCTTGTTTCCAGGATACAAATACATTTAACTTTTTGAAAATTTTGAAATAATAACCCACCTGCTCTATGCAGCTATAGTTTCAGCAATCATTGGTTTTTGCTCATTTGACTGGATATGGTGAAGAATTTTAGTTTCCTTCACTGAATAAGACACATTGATCATTTCAAACTAGTGAAGTAGAACAAATTTCTCTGTGGTATTTTCTATATTTGAACTTAGTTTTTGTTCCACTTTGTGACAGGGTTAAATGCAATAAGTAGTGTAGCTTCGCTTGATCTATTACTGAAAATGGAATGAAATCCAATTTTCCTCCCCTAATAATATTGCAGGTCTATAATATGCAACTGAACAAGAAATCTAATGTAAACATTCCATTTATCACAACTAAAGGGGTCTTATTTTTGTTGAGGCCAAGAGCTTGCCAAGGAACACTTTTTGAGCTAATGGAACTAAGATGGTGGTCTTAAATTTTACGTTTCTGGGGCCCCACAAAATAGCATCAAGTCCATTCTCATCAACTGGTTAGAACAGTGGATAACACTTGTCTCTTTGTAGAATATTGTGCATTTTTTACTTAATGATGGCCTGAGGCTGACAGACCAAGTTTTTCAACTTTAAAACTGTCCTAACAATACCTTAAAGGTGGTCTCAAATGATCAATTCAGGTCTTGTTAATAAAAGGTATGCATAACATGGGTTCACATGTAGGGACCTAATTTTGTGCATGAATAATTTTATGTACAATATTGTGATCAAAATAGCTTTTATCTATGAAGTGTCCGGTCCAATAAAGTTACACATTTTTAATGCAGGACTGTTTACAATAGCATCACAGGAGATGTTGAGTGGAGGTCATGTGCTTTGCCCTGGTACTGATAATGGGTTAGTAGTTATTCAATATAGGCTACTCCTGAGCAACCATCAGTTAAGCTCGCTGCAGAACTACATTTGCAAAATCTTGAACTGGATCTGTTATGAGAATTCTCTAAGAGAATGATATTTGTAGTCATAAGAAAAGTCCAATGAAACCAGTAACAGTTGAAAAATAACCCTCACAATATTCTTCTCCTTCACTTCTTCCAACCACATCCTTCCTTTTTCGATCTCACCTTTTGAGTTTCAGTATATCCTCTAATCTTCTTTTGACCTCTTACCCTCCCCAACCCCACACGCAACAATTATTCCCAGTAAAAGCCCCGACTTTATCCCCTTAGACCCATCTCAGCAAAATTTTGAGCTTGAGACAATGTTAAACTCTTCTTCCTTCCTGTCTGATTTAACTTTATTTGCTGGAAGTCTGTTCACCACCATCAACATATTCCTGCACCAGACCATCCCCAGCACAGAGGACCCTTCTTCCTCCATGCAGAAATTTTGTCCTATCTGGACCCCATTCTCTGCCTGCATGCCGCCTTTTGATCACTTCGTTTGGAGTTGCTGCTTGGCATACCCATTGTTTCAGCTTGTTCTTGTCCCAGAGAACTTGCCTGTCGGTCTGAAAACTTCTTGTCTTCTCCATCTACATCTCCACATCTGTGAATTGCACAATGCCCTTGTCACTTTGACAGTTGTTTTCCTGTTTCCTTTCCTATCCTATCTATCTCTTTTTATTATGGACAACTAGTGCTTCTTCTCAATCTTCAATCATAAAAGTCTGCAGGCCCTCTGTGTCTTCGTTCAATAGAGGTCTAACCACAACCTATCCATTTTGAATAGCTTCCCTCTTTGGCTCTTTCCTTATTTCTTCCAGATAACAAGTATTGCTGTGGGAAATTTTATGGGTCTGATTCTAAATAAGTGAATGGAGGGAGCCAAAACTAGAGGGCACAGCTTTAAGGTGAGAAGCGGAAGATTTAAAAGGGACCTAAGGGGCAACATTTTCATGCAGATGGTGGTGCATGTATGGACTGAGTTGCCAGGAGAAGTGGTGGAGCCTGGTACAATTTCAACATTTGAAAGGCATCTGGATGGGTATATGAATAAGAAGGGTTCAGAGGGATATGGGCTAAATGCTGGTGAATGGGAATAGATTAATTTAGGATATCTGGTTGGCATGGACGAGTTGGACTGAAGGGTTTGTTTCCATGCTATACATCTCTATGACTCTATCCTTCCAATTGCATGGAATATTCTTTATTCCAGTACCAGAATGATCCTCTTCTTCTTGATTTACTTTTCTAGTACATTGTATGAGTGTGGTTTCTTGCTTTCCCCTTGAACTGGCAAATTGTTAAATTTATCTGTTTCCATCTCTCCCTTTTCTTCATATTGCCCACTTTCTTAACTTGTCAATCCTCAAATGAAGATGGAAAATTATCAAAATCCACTATAAGTACTATTACAGCCACAGTTATCTTAAAAAAAATTTCTTCCTGTCCCTTTTCATGTAAAGATTCTATTCATTTCTCCCAGTTTCTCTAACTTTGTTGCATCTGTTCTGACAATGCCACTTTCCAATTTAGTATACTGCATTCACTGTTTGCAATGTGGCCTCCATATATTTTCCTCCATTGAGAATTCCCCTCCACCATGTCAACAGGACCCTGGCTCTGAGTCTACCTCATTTCCTACTTTTTCTCCTGTTATTTTCACCTCCATCCCAGAATCACAATGGAGTTCATTTTCTCCTTGCTTTCCACCTCACTAGCTTCCAAATTGAACATCTTATCTTCTAGTGCATTGATATGATCAAACACATCATCCTTCCCAAAGGAACCACTGACACCATAGTTCACTCTGCAGTCATCACAAGACCTACTGTCTTTTCCATGCAAGTGCAACTCCCACCCTTTTTCTCCTACATGGTTACCAATGCTCAAGACCTCAAGTATTCTTTCAAGTTGAAACAATTTAATGTTTTAGCTGTTCACTATCTTTGCTACATTGCAGAGGACACATTTAGTTTTGGTGATCACTTTGGACCATCTCCAACAATTCCATAAGCTTGATCTTGACCTTTTTGGTTGTTTGCCATTTTGATTCTCCATTCCAATCCTACTTTGAACTCTTTGCTCCCTATAATTTTTTCTAATGAATCTCACTGGAAGCCTGAGGAACAACACATCACCAATCAGTCGGGTGTTTTACATTCTTCCAGACTCAGCTTTTGAGTTCAAAAAGTTCAGATCAGAAATCATTACTCCAATATTGTTCATACAGCATATTCTGGGAATGATTCTGTAATAATGCTGTTGTTTATGGTGACTATTGACCTGTTATGTTTTATCCCATTTTACCACCTCTTTTCTTTTACACCATTATTCATTTTGTTATTTAATCACCCCGTCTCACAACCTATCTCAAACGTCCCTTTTGTACTTTCCTCCCCTGCAATCCTCTTGTGTTCCATTCCTCCTTCCTGCCCTTTCTCTGGTACGGGCTTAAAATGTATTACATCTCTAACAGTTGCCAGTACCAAAGAAGGCCATCAACCTGAAAAGTTCACTCTCTTACTCTTTCCAAAGCTGCTGCATGACTGAGTTAATCCAGCAGTTTACTTTGACTAAAATAGTGGCAAATGGAAAAAACTTGATGAGAATACCATATTATTGTTACTTCTACAGAGGGCTTATGGCTCCAAGATGCATTGGGTAAGGACTCCATACATAGTGTCAAGTGGATTCCGATGATGCAATACTTTTGCAAACACTGGCCTATTAATATGGGAATCAAATTGTCTTTTCTGCTGATCCTTGTCATGCATAATTCGCTTTTTTTTTGTTAATTGTACCTACAGCTAAAATTTCTTAGTTGGGGAGTGAGTGATAAAAACCAATGCCAAACCTGTGCTGTGAAACAGCCATAAAAATAAACTAAATATGAGATTATATGTATTAACCTAAATTTTACTAACCACAGAGTGAGATTTCATTTATAAGAAATTTTTATGGTCCTTCATAACGAACTTACTAACTGATTCAGTTTGAAATGTGATGAAACTGGAGTGGACCTCAAAGAAACAAATTTTAGATCAAATTATTTTGTTTCTTGCAATTAGACTATAATTGCATTATAAATTTAAGATGATGAAAGGTAGTATTATACCAAATATTTCTTTTTTTAGGCCTGGCATTTGCTCTGTTGGCCGAAGTCCCTGTTGCTTTTGGTCTCTACTCAGCATTTTTCCCCATTCTGCCCTATTTCTTCTTGGGAACTTCAAAACATTTAGCTGTTGGTGAGTACACTTTGGTTGAACCTCCTGAGTTTTTTAGTTTTGATCTTGGGTCTAGAAATGTTAAGGTGCAAATAAAAGTATGTATTTCCTACATTTTGCTGAACTGGGAAGTTACTAATCAAGGCTCCGTTAATGAGCACATTTGATTGTAAAGCTGGTGTTTTACAGGTATTGTTGATGTCTTTTGTTTCAACTGTACTTTTGGAGGTAAAACTTCAATTGAACAATTATTAAATTAGCAGAGGCATTTTGATTTTATGGGATCAGACAAAATTTGCGTAGGTCAGTTTTAAACTCAAACAAGAATAAGTCCACCCCTAACACGAATCTTGGGGAGGCAGTTGCCTATTGGGATTATTGCTAGGTCATTAATCCAGGGACTTGGGTAATGTTCTGGGGAAACAGGTTCAAATTGTGCCAGGAATTCAATAGAAAAATCTGTAATTTAATAAAATGACCATGGTACCATAACTGGTTTTGGATAAAAATCCAGCTGGTCCACTAATGTCCTTTAGGGAAGGAAACTATAGTCCTTACCTGGTCTGGCCTACGTGTGACTCCAGAAAAAGCAATCTGGTTGACTCTTAACTGCCCTCTGGGCAATTAGGGATGGGCAATAAATGTTGGCCTGGCCAGCCACACCACATCTTATGAATGAATTAAGAAGATTAATTACATCAATGTCAATGAATGCACATACAAAAAATATTATTGCTCAAATCAACACATTTCCTGTACAAGAGTGCAAAACTGAAATGTGAACATTGGGATGACACTCCATTGTGAAGTCCCAAATACTTAGTATAGGTTCACGCATGAAGAATGATCATATGGATAAGCTACAAGATGGGAGCAGGCATGTGTGAAATCTTATTCCAGAACAAGTTTGCAACTTCAAGAAAAGTTTTTGTATCGGGAAAAGATTTGTAGATTATGGGTATGTTACTGTTTGAAAGTTCCCATTATATCATATCAGTCACCATAACTTGAAATGAATGAGTTCTGTTCCTGTCTTAGATATATTTATTTGCTTGACTTTGCATAGGACCTTTTCCAATTACCAGTTTGATGATAGGGACTTTGAGTCTATCAATGACACCTGATGAAAATTTCCTGATTTCAAGTAACATGACAGATGACAATGCTACGCTTGTGGATACGGTTGCCAGAGATGGCCAGAGAGTTATAATTGCATCTTCAGTCACTGTTCTTGCTGGCATTATTCAGGTAATATATATTTTTAATTGTCTTAATATTTCTCCTCAAACAAAGCCCAAAGGGGTCTGGCCAGAGAAGATGGGAAAAATCGATTCCTATTGGCAGAAGAATTGAGAACCAGAAGATACTGATTTGAGGTGCTGGATAACTGAGGATAAAATGTTTTCCTTACAGCATGTAGTTAGCAACTGGACTACATTGCCTGAGAGTGTGGTGAAGGCTGAATCGATCACAGCTTTCAAAAGGGTATTAGCGGATGAGAATTTGTGGACCTGTGCATTAGTCTGACTAGCTGCGTTTGCTTTTTTCAGAGAGCTGGCATTGACACAGTGGGCCGAATAGCCACCATCTGTGCTTTATTCATATACCATTTAAACGACGTTACTAACAGCTGTTTCCTTCATATTTTAGCTTGTGCTTGGGATTCTGCAAGTTGGTTTCATTGTTCGATACCTCTCCGTGCCATTAGTGGGAGGATTTACAACAGCTGCTGCATTTCACGTTTTTGTGTTTCAATTGAAAATATGCTTAAGCGTCCCAACACAGAGTTACATGGGTGTTCTGTCGGTCATATATGTGAGTATTATCTTGTGCTTGTTCAAGAGCAAATAATTATTTTATGTGAAATGGTTTTGAATATTAAAATGACGGTAATAATTTAAATTGTGGCTAAATTTAGTTCTAAGGTATGTAGGAATTGAAGGATTTAAACTGCTCAAATTTAAGCCCTTATCCCTTTTTGAAACAGATTTTGATTCAAAATCAAACTTAATTTTAGGTAATTGGGTCTAATTAACAGTCAAATAATCCTCATTCCATAAAGAGACCCACAAAGTCATAAAGAGACATTGCTAAATGAGGTGAAATAACTGCACAGAGGCCACTATCCTGTCACTAAGTCACCGCTTATTTACACACGCTTAGTATGTGACACTGGTCTGGCTTCCTCAGAGCCAGCTCTGAGTAAACTGAACCTCTGACACTGCTGTTCATGTCTGTCAGTCAGGGCTCCCCAGTTAGACCAGATTAACAGCCCCAGTCAGGAACTCGTATTCTATGAACTGATTGTGATGGCTCTTTTGTTTCCCCTAGCACCACCAGTTTTAGTTTTGTCAGGTCCTGATATTGTCTGCAGTGACTGGAAGAGTGTCCAGAAAGTTTAAAATCAGAATGAACTCTTCCCCTGGCGGCACCACCAGTGGTATATCTGCCAGTGGGAGGTAGCTCGAGGCATCCGCATTTGCTCCTTGGCTTCCCGGATGGTGTTTCAACTTATAATTGTACACTTAGAATGAGAGTCCACTGCGGAATTCAACCTGAAGCTATGAGCAGCATGGCCTTAACCCCTTAGCAGGGGTTTGTGGTCTGTTACTATTGCAAATTTATATCTGCAAAGGTATTGGTGCAACTTTCTCACACCAACGATGACTGCCAAATCTTCCTTCACGATCTGGGCGTATTTGCGCTCTGTATCAGCCAAAAGTCTGGGCAGCATATGTTCCTTTCCATTGGGCCATCTGTGAGCCAACGCTACCCTGATACCATACGGTGAGGCATTGAATGTCAGCACTAGATCTCGTTTGGGATCAAAATGTGCCAACACCTTAGAGGATGATAGCTGCTGCTTCACTTCCCTAAAGGCTATGTCTTGGCTTTGAGATCATTTCCAAGGCTGACCGTTTCTCAGTAGCAAATGTAAGGGTGGCAGGATGGAGGCCAGGTTACGTATGAACTTCCTTTAATAATTTAGCAGGCCGAGGAAAGACTTAAGCTCCGTTACAGACCTGGGAGCCCTCAGTTTATCTTCCACTAGGTGTAACCCGGTCTTGTCAACTCTGTAATCCAAGTAGGTCACTTGGGGTGCCTGGAACACACATTTCTCCCATCTGGCTTATGGATACTAGCCTATGAGGTTCTCTTTCCCAATTCAGGACTATTAGGACTCTTACACTATGTTGAGCCTGCATACTGGCAGCAACTACATTGGCCTACTGACCCGGATCCTGGCAAAAATGTTAACCGTTTGGCCAAGGCTTGGCTTTGTTTTAGGGCTTTGTTGTGAGCTGACCTGTTTAGGATATGTCCTGAGTGAAGCTATGTAATTGCCTCCACTCAAATGGTGTCCCACAAGCTCAGTTGGTCTGGTGAAGGTGTCCGCTTCCATCGGCATAGCCTGTAACTCATACGATCCAATCATGGCATTTTCTAATGACAAAACCAGTTATAGTGCCTGTTTGAAATCCAGTTGGACTGCAGCTGGTAGGCACTTTTTGCATAGTTACATCATTAATCCCACATACCAAATGATCACTTAGTATCTCATTAAGGGTTAGCCAAACTCACATGCCTTTGCTGGTCATCTTAACCTCCAAGATCCCGACACGGATTCCCCTGGTTCTCGAACTGCAGAGTAAAACTGATAGCGTCTCCGAATTGGAGGTTTGGGGTCATAATATTCCTTAACTAAATCAGTCAACTCTTGAAAGGTTTTAGTTTCTGCTGCCTCAGGAAATGCTGGGCTCCTAATAATGGAAAAAGCTGCAGGTCCACAAGCTGTCCGGAGAATCAATCGGAGATAGTAGGATGAAGGGTCTAGGCCCAAAACGTCAGCCTTCCTGCTCCTGTGATGCTGCTTGGCCTGCTGTGTTCATCCAGCTCTACACCTTGTTATCTCAGGAGAATCAATCGTTGCTTTTTGTCTGCCCCAATGTCATTTGCCCAGGGGAAAAAAAAAGCATTCTTTCCACATACTAGCCCAGTCTTCAGAAGGATTGAGCAAGTCAAGCTTCCCAAATAACAGCATGATGCCAGAAATGCTTACCCAACTCAAAGACGACTGTTTCAAGTGAATTTCTTCAGGACCGTATTTTTTTTTCTCTATCGTTGCCACTGAAATGACTCTGCAGAAGCTGGTATCCTGTCACCAAGCTACGCTTTATTTACACACGCATAGTACTTGACACTGGTCCAGCTTCCTCAGAGCCAGCTGAGTGGACTGAAACTCTGACCGTCCTGTTTATATCTGTCAGCCAGGGCTCCCTGATGGGGCTGTTAACCTGGTCCAAAGCAGAGAACTCATTCTATGAGAGCCACCTGGCTGACCTCATTACAATCACTACAGAGGGAAAGACAAATTCATAAGCCACAACGACAAAACCAACAGTTCTTTATAGCACAAGTGAAATTAAGCTTCCAATGAGCCATTCTATGAATGTCAAAAAGAATAAAGCTTTTGTGTATGGACAAATGGTGGAAAACTGGTCCAGAGCAGCAAGTTTAATTTTTTTTTAGCAAGGAGACTTGATAGTGCTGGTCATCAGAAGATGGGCATGCATTTCATTTCTTTTGCATGATGAATATTGATAGGAAAATTTTGCTGTTCACTTATTGTCCATTGAAAATACTTTCGTATGGGTGCGACTGTACAGAAACCAAGCCCAACTTGCATTAACATGCATTAGTTTTGATGTTGACTACAGGCAGGCGGTCTGACTGTGGAGAACTTCATATCCCAATCTGATGTGACAGTACCTGGTGCCCATTTATCAAACAAATTGTATATGTTCTCTAATTTATGACTAATTAACTATTTTGAAGTGCAGGCATTTCAGACATACTTGGTGTCAATTTGTGCACAACAAGATTTCACAAATAGAAAATAAATTATCCGATTATCTGAAAGTCTTACATGGTATTTGTTAGGGGTGGAAACATGTTCAGGGGAGGGATAGTGTTTAATCATCTTGGTCCAGCTATTGTGTTGTGCGGTTGACTTGATCAAATAGCTGCACTTATTCTGCCTGATGTATTTCACATGTTTGTATGTTTTTGAGCTTAGTCAAAATACCTAGGAATCTTCCTGTACTTCAAACTCTTTTACAAAGTTGCATGGAAGCTTGTATGACCTGCTGAGCAAGCAATTAGGGTGTAGGCTTAACATCTGAAAGAGAACACTTCTAACAATGCAGGAAACCCTCATTACTGCTGTAAATATATATATTCAAATCTGTGACATGGTCAGAATTCATGACTTTCTATTCAAAAAGGAGAAAATGTTGCCAGCTGAATGAGCAAGCATATTAAGAAAACCTAATTCATATCACTTTCTCTAACTCCAGCATAAGTATCAAATTGCTTTTCTGGCTGAGATTCTGCATTTGTTATAATTTCTGCTTTTAAATTTATTTTGTAGACTCTTATTGACATATTCCGGAATATTCGACAAACCAATATTGCAGACTTCATTGCTGGCTTGATTACCTTTGTCGTGTGTGTAATTGTAAAAGAAATCAATAATCGTTACAAAGATAAGATTAAAGTGCCTATTCCTATCGAACTGATAGTGGTAAGTAAATTAAATCAGTCATAAAACCAAAGAAGTAGTTTAAGTCAACCCCTTAGGTAAAGGTGGAGTGTCAGCTTTTTCTGGCTTTTCATCTTTTTAAACGCACTGATATTTGGTTTCATTGCAACAATGATAGCTCTTTGGTACTCCACCAATGTGCCTGTTATTTACAGAAAAGTTAACATTGAATGCCCAAATATAGAAGGGCTAATCAGATCACTTAATACTGTTGTCACATGTTCACCCTCGGGCAATTGGAATAATTGTCCTTTTTTTCACTTCATCTAATCCTGGGGACAGTCGCATCTATTCTGTTCCCCACCTGCTGCTTTATTAAATTCATTAAGACCTTATGATCCAATTTGACCTGTGAAATGTTTTGGCTTGGTACCTCACAATGCAAGGAGAACTTAGTGTCTATTTTCTG
Organism: Rhincodon typus; assembly: GCF_021869965.1. Classification (NCBI taxonomy): domain Eukaryota; kingdom Metazoa; phylum Chordata; class Chondrichthyes; order Orectolobiformes; family Rhincodontidae; genus Rhincodon; species Rhincodon typus. The sequence continues at coordinate 18,395,747 of NC_063353.1, read as the reverse complement.
AACAGAGAATTTTGTTCCAAGATTGAATTCAGTTACTCACTATTACACAGATCATTGTGGTGTTCTGACCAACCCTGTTTGTTTGTTAATGAGGTAGATTCCATTGTGCAGCCAAGTAGGTAACATCTATAAACTTGTTTTTAAAAGTTCAGTTTTATTTTTCAAACTTCTCTTTGGCTAAAAACATCTTTCCATATGGCTGTGCAAGGCTCACGGAGACAAAAATTACTTGCCTAACTAAGCCGGGAAAAATAAAGAAATCATTTACATTGATACAGAACTTTTTACAACCTCAAAACTTCTTTGCAGACAATGAAGTCTGTTGTAAATTTGAAAATATAGCATCCCCTTTTGAACAGGTTGGTTCACAAACAGCAAGAAGGTGATGGCTAGATCATCAGAAGATCTGTAGCTGCAGCAGCATCACTGCCAATGGTGACTGTTGTGATGGCTGCAAGGGAAATGTGACCATCTGCCTGTTGAGGGGTACCGCGTCTACATGGTGGGCTTTTGGAGGGATTGAACTCTCCACGAGCTCTGTTTTCTCAACTTTTGTCCTTTCCAGTCATGTATCTCCACTGAGAGAGCAGCTGATCGTTCTCTGGAACTCTGGTGACTTTCACTTCTGTTGGGACCAAGGGACCAGTCATTGCGACCAGCGGTCCCCTCTGTGACTTATGGAGTCCACAGAAAGAAAGATTCCCAGGGAGTCTGTCACTATTCACTAACTACACAGCAGGGGGTAGTTCAAGTGCCAAAAAAAATTCCTGACAAGATCACAAAATAATCCTCTATAAGCTTATTAGTTACTTTAATTACAATTAATTGGCTGTCCATCTCTGGTCAGTGGCCAGCTATGCTGTTGTCATTCCTGCCTGTGATAATGTCCCAGGTCAGTGGGAATACATTGAGCTCCCCTCCTGATTAGAACTAGAATAGCCTTTATTGTCACGTGCAGTCCAATGAGTGCAGTGAAAAGTTTGTAATGTCCCCTCTCAGTGCCATCTTATCGCCTCTCCTGATTCCCACGATGTCTCCAGAAGGCTGTTAAAATACAACCCTAGGAGATCTTGGTATAGAATAGGTTAGAGTTAGAACATGATTGGTGAACATAGTGGGAGAAGTAGCAATATATAAACATGGTTGATTTTTGAACATGTTTGCTTGTTCCAGACTATTATAGCTACAGGGATCTCCTATGGTGCTAACTTGAAAGAGAAGTACAATGCTGGAATTATTAACAGCATTCCAACAGGGTAAGAAGATTAAATTTGAAGATTACATCCTTTTCAAGATGTCACAATTCATGTATTGCAGTTTAAATATGCTGTTTGTATTCTTTGTTACGGATGTGAAAGCTTTTGTCAGATTGAGCACAGAAATGTTTGAACTTTTTTTTCATTTTGCTCTTGTGCACAGATTTTTACCGCCAGTGACCCCAGATGTGGGCATTTTTGGTCAAGTGGGTGCATCAGCATTTTCCATTGCTATAGTAGGATATGCTGTGGCTGTTTCAGTTGCTAAAGTATTTGGCAGCAAACATGACTATCCCATTGATGGAAACCAGGTAAGAGAGGGTTTGAATATAGTGTCAATTCACTTTTGGTGTCTTAGTTATGTTAAGGAGACCCTGTGATGCAGTGGGTAGCGTCCTTGCCTCTGAGCCATGGGTTTAGTTATCCCTCCAGGGCATGATGGCCATGGAATCTGCATTCATAACATGGCCATAAAACATGATTAATGACCTGTGAATCTTCCCAATCTGCCTGTTGAAGGCAGTAGAGAGTGGGGGAGGCTCTCCTGGCAAGTCATTCATGATGTGGCATGGTGCTGCTCCAGCTATGACTTCTGCTGACCTGTTCCAGGAAAAAATAGCCATGGAAACAGCAAACAAAGTGTGGTGTCACAAGACACAGGGAAAGTTCTGAGTTATATTTCAAGTTAAAGTTACTGTAGCTTGCATAGCTAACACATAAGCAGTTAGGTACATGATGCTGTGGTTAGTAAGCAAGATTCTACTGTTGTCTCTATAGTTGGATGCTTGTTTTTAAAGTGAAAGCTTGAGCTTGAAAAACTTACCCATCTATCTTTTTTTAAAAACAAGTTCAGTAATCAAAATTTGATTTCTATCGTAATTGTTGTTAATTCTTACATTAATGGAGTTTGATGGAATGTGAACTAATGTCCTGCCTGACAAAATTTAGAAGTCAGAATAGTTTCAAACAGCAGTTTGAGAGCTAGCAGTCGTCTTAAGATGAGTCATTGCTGTTTGATTGAGAGATTCGGTGAAACTTAGCATGTGCAGAAATGTAAAACGAGACCAACTGTTACGGATGTTTTGCATATCCACCTGTTTAGCATCCTCGTGTTCCCCATTCAAAGTTCTACCCACTATATTTTCAAAGTGAAAATATAGGCTTGAGTGATAATCCTAAAGTCAATCAATGTTACTTTTTGAGAATAAATTAAGCAGTTGCTATTGTAATAGCCCTGCAGGAACTTAGTCAAATCACCACAGATTTGTCAGTTGTGTCAGCTGAGCAATATCAATCTATTAATGCAACATCCCCTTAAAATATGACTTTGTAATTTATTTTTGGATTGTTCAAGTTAACATAACTTTGGAGCCAGTTGTGCTTTGAGACTAGGATGGAAATGGCCCTAGAACACTCCCAGTTGGCACTGTTTTTTGTTCACACAATGACATTCAGTTTTCCAGAACTGAATCACTTGCATTACCTGGTTGTCAACTGGCACAATCTTGTGCTGAGATCCCAAGTGGAATGGAAACATGTGCACAGCCACAGACAAAAGAAACCTGTACCCACCCTCCTTGGTGCCATCATTATGGTCTTGCAATTACTCTCTCAACAACCACCTGGGTGGGAGGTATAAGTAACGCTACATCTGTTCTTTTTTTTTGGTTCCTTGCAGATTTTGCAAACCATAAGATGTAGGAGCAAAAGTTAGGCCATTCAGGCCATCAGGTCTAATTCGCCATTCAATGAGATCATGATTTATCTGATAATCCTCAGTTTCACTCTCCTACCTTTATCCTCAAAGTCCTTTATTCCCTGACTGACTGATTTACAACCTATCATCTCAGCTTGAATATAGTCAACGATCTGGCATCAATAGCTTTCTGTGGTTTTTTAAAAGAAATTCAGATTGGCTACCTTTTGAGAGAGTGGAAAATAATCCTCATCTATCTTAAATGGATGACCCCTTTATTCTGAGATTAAGCCCTATGGTCTTAGACTCTCTCAAGGGAAGCCGCCTCTGTGAGTACAAGTCCAACCTACTTAACCTCTCCACAAAAGAAAATCCCTCCGTACCCAGAATTAATCTTGTAAGCCTTCTCTGGACTGTCTCCAATGTCAGTATATCTCTCCTTAGATAAGGGGACCACAACTGCTTACAGTATTCACAGTGATCTAAGTAGGATCTTGTATAGATTTAGCATTATCTCCTTATTTTTATACTACATTTCTTTTGAAATAAAGGCCAAGAGTTATAGAATATGGAAGCAGGCCCTTTGGTCCAACTTGTCTGCACTGACCAGATATTCTAAACTGATCTAGTCCATTTGCCAGCATTTGGCCCATATCCTTCTAAACCCTTCCTATTCATGTACCCATTCACATGCCTTTTAAATGTTGTAACTGTACCCGCCTCCTCCATCACTTCTGGCATCTTGTTCCACACATACACCACCCTCTGCATGAAAAATTGCCCTTTAGGCCCCTTTTAAATCTTGCCCTCTCACGTGTAGTTTTACACTTCCCTACCCTAAGACAAGGAACTTGGCCATTCACCCTATCCATGCCCCCCATGATTTTATAAACCTCTGAGGTCACCCCTCAGCCTCCGATGCTCCGGGGGGAAAAAAGCCCCAGCCTATTCAGCTATGACTCAGCATTTATTGCCCAGCCATAGTTGCTCTTGAGAAGGTGGTGGTGGTGAGCTGCCTTTTTAAACTGCTGCCATCATTTGGTGTAGGTACAGCCACAATGCCAATAGGGAGGGAATTCCAGTCTATTTGTCTTCCCTATTACTTACTGAATTTAGACACTTTTGTGATTCATGCACAAGGATCCCCAATCCCTCTATGCTACAGCTTTCTACAGTCTTTCACCATTTTAAATAATATTCAGCTCTTCTATTCTTGCTGCCAACTTCACATTTTCCCATGTTATGTTTCATTGCCGAGTTTTTACCCACTCATTTCAGCTGTATCCCTCTGTAGACTCTGTCAACCTCATTACTTGCTTTCTCTTGTTATTGCCAAATTTGCAGATAATACATTTACTTATGTCATCCAAGTCGTTACTGGGGCCATGATTATTTACAACATATATTACTGATTGCCATGGCATTTCCTAGTTACAGACAGATATCCTGAAATTGCCTGTTTTATCCCAAATCTATTTTCTAACAGTTAGCTAATCCTTTCTCCATACTAATCTCCTAAAACCATCTCCATGGGCTGTTATCTTATGAAGTAACCTTACATGCAGTACTCCTTATCATACTCATTTTGGAAATCCAAATATATTCCATCTACTGTTTCTTCTTTTTCCATCCTGGTTCCATCCTCCTCAACCCTCCAGTCTCGTGAGTATCTTGACAGAGACTTGACCTGCAGTATTTTTGGGTTCATCTCCAATTTTGGAAACATTTTTATTGACAGTAAAGCAGTCAGCTTTACTTATGCAGTTATTTTTCCTCTCTTTTGCTGTCGGTCCAAAGCATGTGGATTTTTTCTTGGATCTCACATAATGGAAATTAGAATCTGCCAAAACCTACTTGAGTGCTACAGAAGTGAATGTGACTGATTTAAAGAATTATGTAGAGATTTTCCAAGTTCAATATAAGAAGTGCACAGTTGTCAACTGTGTGAACTGACAAAATACATTCTTCTGAGGAGAAAAATCTGCTTAATCACATTAACGTGTCACCAACTTGTATCAAAGTAGTAAGATAAGACTGTTGACAGCAATTGAACTATCATTTGCACGAGTATTTATTTAATTGTGCAATCTTCCAGGAATTCATTGCTCTCGGAATTTCGAATATTTTCGCTGGTTGTTTCTCAAGCTTTTTGGCAGGCACTGCTCTGTCACGTACAGCTGTACAGGAAAGCACAGGCGGCAAAACTCAGGTAAAGAATAGACAAAGATTACATGTGTGCTTATACTTTGTCAGCAAATCTCATGGCCATGTTGCCAGTTCTACAACTAAGTGACTTGTTAGGCCACTTCAGAGGGCATTCAATTCACCACATGATGGAAAGAATAAAGAACAAACATAACAAGCATAAGAAATGGATTGCTTTACAAAAGCCGTTTGATAATATACCATGTTCTAAACTTTTAGCAAAATTGAACCACGCAGAATTAAAGGAGTGTTGGACAGATGGATGTAAAATTGGTTGAGAAAACAAAGTAATGATGAGTGGCAGTTGCTTGGATGCTAGCAACGATTGTAGTGATGTAATAAATTTAATACTCTATTCAAAGCCCATAAACTCCCACATCTACCTTGACTACACATCTTCACACCCTGCCTCCTGTGAGGATTCTATTCCCTTTTTCCAGGTTCTCAATCTGTTCTGGTAATGCCTTCCAAATTAGCGCTTTGTTTCCTAGACCAAAGATTCCTACTCATTACAGTTGACATAGCCCCCATTTGTGCCTGATTTGATTTTGCCAACTTCTGCTGTCACCCTTCCAGAACAATTCCACTCAGTCCGTGCATGGGCAACAGGAAGCTAGGAGATGTCATTATAATTCTGCACCTAGCTCCCACTTTGATATTTTGTATCCATGGCCTAGGACAGTGTTCCAGTGAAGCTCCACACAAACTCAAGGAACAACATCTTGTCTTTGGTCTTGGCATTCTATAGCCTCTTAGACTCTGAGTTCAACTTTGGATTATAACCTCTGCCTACATCTTGTTCTTTTTTAGGTATTTTGTTTGTTGGCTTGTTTTTTTTACTTTATCCCCTCGTGTTGATTCAGATGATGCTTTTTAACCTTGCAGAACCCATCTTTGTTTATTTACTATACTTTTTTATGGCTTTTACATCATGAAATATTTAGTTGATCTCTCCTGCCCTCTGTCCTATCAAAGACCTATTTTTATTCCTTTCTTGACTTTCTTCCTTGTCTTTCTATGGGCCCAGAACTCCTGCATGCCTATCCTCCTCCTCCAGTATTGATGAAACATTACCAACCTGAAATGTTAACTGTGTTTCTCTCCAGCCTAACCAGCATCAGTTGTTTTCCAGCATTTACAGTATCTTTCTTTTTTGCATGAGAAGTTATGCTAAACCTTTTACAAAGCACTGGTTAGAACCCAGCTGGACAATAGTTCCAATTCTAGACACTGTACTTGAAGAAGGATGTCATAGCCTTGGAGCAGGTGCAGGGAGAAATAAAATTATCAGTAAGGTATCTGAGATGTGGGAATTCATTTACATGGAGGGAGAAGAGTGGCAATGGCTTAGTGGTTAGCACTGCTGCCCCACAGCGCCAGGGACCCAGGTTCAGTTCCGTCTGTGTGGAGTTTGCACGTTCTCCCTGTGTCTACGCAAGTTTCCTCCCACAGTCCAGAGATGTGCAGGTTGGTTGGATTGGCCATGGGAAATCCAGGTTTACAGGAATAAGGTAAGGGCGTGGGTCTGGGCGGGATACCACTTGGAGGGTTGGTGTGGGCTCGATGGGCCAAATGGCTTGTATCAACACTGTAGGGGTTTTAAGATTCTAAGAAGCTGGGGTACCTCTCCAAAAGGGCACTGATAGAGACGTTCAAGAACATGAAGGATTTTCATAGCGTAACTATTTCCGTTGGCAGAATGGTCAACAGTAATAGGCAGAAGAACCAGAGAGCAGGAGAGGATAAATTATATTCTGCAGTGAGTTTAATGCAATGGATGAAAAGATGGTGGAAGCAAGTGAATTAATAAAGTTCAAAAGAGGAGTGGCTAAGGTGCTTGAAGCAGAAAATCTTTGCAGGGTTATGGAGAAACAGCAAGGGAATGGGGTTCCCCTTCAAAGAGCCGGCACAAGTTTGTGCGCTGAATAGTTGCCTGTGCTGTATCACTGAGATTCACTGAAAGGGCTTGAACACTTTCTTCACTGTTGGCAACAATTTCCTTGTGATTTTTAATTGACTGCGTGCTGAACCTTGTGAAGCCATTTGAAAGGTTGTTAAATGTAGCATCACAAAACTTTTACTGTTTTCTTTTTTAACTATTGCTCTGCGACAGAAATTTTATTTGTTAGCATTGATATTTTTCACATTTCTCTTTTTTGCAGATTGCTGGGCTTTTATCTGCCGTAATTGTGATGATTGCCATCCTGATTGTTGGAAAACTACTCGAACCTCTGCAGAAGGTAACTTTATTATTTCAAAGCATGCCACATACAGAACCATGGGGCTGATTCAGCATAGGTCTGCCAGCGAAGCTCACCACTGTATTCTGGATGTGTTTCTGACTGAAATGGGTAGGCAGGCCTGATGGCCTAATTTCAGAAGCTATAAATTCAGTAATGTTAAGGTTTAGTGTGGTGTCTGAAGCCTTCTTGCCAGAGACCAAAAGCATAATTAATGCAGCTTCTTAATTTGATCCCCCTCCCTCTTGCTTTCTCAAATCCCTCCTAAGATTCATTCAGGTTGTTCCTACAGTACAGCCTCTGGTGGTTCACTATTAGCATTACAGACATTTGAATGATTTAGAATGATAGAATCCCTACAACGTAGAAACAGGCCATTCAGCCCATCAAATCCACACTGACTCTCTGAAAAGCATGCCATGCAGACACACCCTGCTACCTTATCCCTGTAACCCTGCATTTCCTATGGCTAATCCACCTAGCCTGCATATCCCTGGACATTGGGCAATTTAGCATGGCCAATCCATCTAACCTGCACATTTTTGGACTGTGGGAGGAAATTGGAGCACCCGGGGGAAACCCACGCTGGCACGGGTGCAATCTCCACACAGTCACCCGAAGGTGGAATCGAACCCGGGACCCTGGTGTTGTGAGGCAGCGGTGCTAACCACTGAACTACCATGTCGTCCATTGGTCACTAGCATTTGATTTCCTTTTGGTTTATTGCCCAAGCTGCATACAAAGTCCACCACAAGCACTGCTCTGCTGCAGTTATGAAGATAACCACAGCATTCAATGTTTGTGTGATTTAGATCCTTTCCGATCACTGCTGGAAGGTTTTGGCAAAGTGCTTCGCTGTGTTACACAGTTGGCAGAAGTTTTGTTTACCTGGAAGCAGGTCTTATTATTTGTTCCTTTAAACTACAAAAAGCAACATCTGGGACCACAGCACTAACTGATAAGTAGCACTAACTGAATTCCTGGTATTTGGCCTTTACTTCAAGAGGGTGAGAATACAAAGAGGTGGAAGTTATGTTTCACTTGTTCAGAATGCTGCTTGGACAGCATTCTGGATGCTGCACTTCAAGGATATGCTAGCCATGAACCGGGTGCAGCAAATATACCCCAAGAATGATATTGGCTTTAAAAGGAAAGGATTACAAGGAACAGGTTGCACAGACTAGAGGTGTATTTCCTCTCATTTAGAAGAGATTTAACTGATGATCAAATTGAGGTGTGAGTTTTGAAAATTCAGAAATGGAAAAGTTAAAGTTCTAAATTGAAGGAAGGCCAACTTTGAAGGTATTAGGCAAGAACTTTCAAAAGTTGATTGGGGCGGCGCGGATGTTCACAGGTAAAGGGACGGCTGGAAAATGGCCTTAAAAGAAAAATGAGAGTCCAGAGACAGTATGTTCCTGTTAGGGTGAAGGGCAAGGTTGGTAAGTGTAGGCAGTGCTGGATGTTCAGGGAAATTATGATGTTGGTCAAGAAAAAGAAGGAAGCATATGTCAGGTATAGACAACGGGGATCAAGTGAATCCCTAGAAAAGTATAAAGGCAGTAGGAGTATACTTAAGAGGGAAATCAGGAGGAGAAGAAAGAGCACATGAGGTAGCTTTGGCAAATAGGGTTAAGGATAATCCAGAGGGATTCTACAAATACATCTAAGGATAAAAGAATAACTAGGGAGAGAATAGGTCCCTTAAAGATCAGCAAGGTCGCCTACATATGGAACCCCAGGAGATGGGGGAGACACTAAATGGGTATTTTGCATCAGTGTTTACTGTGGAGAAGGATATGGAAGATAGAGAAGGTTGGGAAATAAACAGTGACATCTTGAAAAATGTCCATATTACAGAGGAGGGAGGTGCTGGACATCTTAAAATGCCTAAACCTGGAAAAATCCCTGGGACCTGAACAGGTGGACCCTAGAACTCTGTAGGAAGTTATGGAAGTGATAGCTGGGCCTCTTGCAGAGATATTTGTATCATCAATAGCCATGTGAGGTGCTGGAAGACTGGAGGTTGGCAAATGTGATGCCACTATTTAAGAAAGGTGATTAAGAAAAGCCAGGAAACTATAGACCGGTGAGCATAACATCGTTGATGGGCAAATTGTTGGAAGGAATCCTGAGGAACAGGATTTACATGGATTTGGAAAGGCAAGGACTAGTTAGGGATAGTCAACATTGCTTTGTGTGTGGGATGTCGTGTCTCATTAACTTAATTCAGTTTTTTGAAGAAGTAACAAAGGGGATTGATGAGGGTGGAGCAGTTGACGTGATGTTTGTGGACTTCAACAAGGCATTTGACAAGGTTCTGCATGATTGACTGGTTAACATGGTTAGCTCAAATGGAATACATGGAGAACTAGCCATTTGGATACAGACTGGCTTGAAGGAAGAAGACAGAGGGTGAAGCTGGAGTGTTGCTTTTCAGACTGGAGGCCCATGACAAGCAGTGTGCGCCAGGCTCCGTGCTGGGTTCACTGCTTTTCCTCATTTATATAAATGATTTGGATTTAAACATAATAAGTATGGTTAGTGAGTTTGCAGATGACACCAAAATTAGAGGTGTAGTGGACGGTGAGAATGTTACCTCAGAGTACAGTGGGCTCTTAATCACGTGGGTCAATGGGGCAAGGAGTGGCAGATGGAGTTTAATTTAGATAAATGCGAGGTGCTGCAGTTTGGAAAGGGAAATCAGGGCAGGACTTATACATTTAATAGTAAGGTCCTGGGGAGTGTTGCTGAACAAAAAGACCTTGGACTGCAGGTTCATAGTTCCTTGAAAGTGGCATCGCAGGTAGGTAGGATGTTGAAGAAGGCATTTGGTACGCTTGCCTTTATTGGTCAGTATAGGAGCTGGGAGGTCATGTTGCGGCTGTACAGGACATTGGTTAGGCCACTTTTGGAATACTGCATTCAATTCTGGTCTTCCTGCTATAGGAAGGATGTTGTGAAACTTGAAAGGATTCAGAAAAGATTTACTAAGTTGTTGCCAGGGTTTGAGCTACAGGGAGAAGCCGTATAGTCAAGGGATATTTTCCCTGGAGTGTTGGAGACTGAGGAGTGACCTTGTAGAGGATTATAAAATCATGAGGGGCATGGGTAGGGTGAATAGCCAAGGTCTTTTCTCCAGGCTGGGGGAGTCCAAACCTAGAGGACATAGGTTTAAGTTGAGAGGGGAAATATTTATAAATGACTTAAGGGGCAACTTTTTCATGAGCAAGGTGGTGCATGTACAGAATGTGCTGCCACAGGAACTGGTGGAGGCTGGTACAATGACATTTAAAAGGCATCTGGATGGGTACATGAATAGGAAGGGTTTAGAGGGCTATGGGCCAAATGCTGACTCGATTAATTTAGGACATTTGGTTGGCATGGATGAGTTGGACCGAAGGGTATGTTTCCATGCTGTACAGCTCTATGACTGAGAGGTTGCTAGATTTTTTTAATCTAGGATTATGCACCTATGATGGACAAATGTAGTTCAGATGCAGATCAGTCATTCTCTTATTGAATGGTAGAAAAAGAGTTAAAGTTTGAATGGCTTACTCCTGTATTATCCCTGACATAATGAGCTCATACTTACATACACACAACTCTATAGCATAAGCAGAGAGGAAAGTGTTCAGTTTCATTACTGCCAGATGATAGATCATAGATCATAAAATCTCTACAGTGTGGAAACAGACCCTTTGGCCCAACAAGTCCACACTGACCCTCCAAGCATCCTACCCAGACCCAACCCCCATAAGCCACCTAATCTACACATCCCTGAACACTATGGGCAATTTAGCATGGCCAATCTACCTAGGCTGCACATCTTTGGACTGTGGGAGGAAACCCACACAGAGACGGGGAGAATGCGCACACTCCACACAGTCGCCCAAGAGTGGATTTGAACCTGGGTTCCTAGCGCTGTGAGGTAGCAGGACTAACCATTGAGCCACCATGCCTTTGACCACAAGATCTGAATCACACCAGTAAATATCTAGTAAAGGTCACAGTGCCTATACTTTCCTTGTGGTCCATCATGTCACCACTAGGGCAGGCAGATTCGACAGAAGGTCTCTGGGAGGACAAGGAGACAACAAGCCCTGGTTAAATACCATATTGAGAATCTGGAACAGACCCAAGGCTTGTGTGCTGAACAGGATGCTGAAGGAGTTTACCATTGGTATGCTTAAGCAGCTATTCCACTGTTTGGAGAGGTCAGAGATTCATGAACTCGACCAAAATGTCCAAAAGCATTAGACAATTACTGCTTGTTGTAGAAATGTGTCATCAGCGAGATATAATCAAGAGGGATAGGTTTGGGCAGTAGCAGAGGAGGAGCAGCAGAAGAAAGAAATGGTTAAATGCATTTTGTAATCAAGAAAGCTTGACAATTAACCTAACATCTCTCCACCATCCCCTGCTTGTAAGCTGCTAAGATCTTGAGTGCCACTTCGGTTGCCTGGCAACATGCCTTGTATTACAAACTATCCTACATGTCTCCAGTTGAATATGTCCTTCTCAGATGCTTGATGATGTTAGAATGAAAGAAAATACAAGGATGTTTGTTTGTTCCCTGTTTGTGATCTGTGAATGTGGTATTACTGTGTGTTTTCTTAGTATTTTGCATTAGTAATTGTGTATGAGAGCATCTTTTAATGATTAACTTGTCTGCTTCTTCTTGGTGCTGCCTTACTGGGCTGAGTATATGAGATAGTGAGTTTGTACGACTGAGGCCCAATATTTCTCATCCAGCCCTCTGCCTGTCAGTTCCTGTGCCCTTATGAAAAGGTGGGTTGGGTTTGGCATTGTACTTGCTCAATCTTCTTACTCCATGTACCTTTTGCTGTCATCTGTCTCACATGAAATCCTTCGGGATGAGCAGGGAATAAAATAATGATTATCATTGAGAGATGTGAAGCTTAATGTGGTATTTCCCACAAAGTGATGATCTAGCCTCTCCAGTATAGAATGGAAAGGTCTGTCCATTGGAGTCTCGCCTTTTAACAATTGCAGTCATAGCTTTAGATCTCTGACTTTGATACAATCTTGTACAGGCTGTGAAAATCGGTCTGTGTTCCGTGGAAGAATGTTCTATATTTATTATGGAATTATATGGGGAGGCAATGGCCTAGTATGGGGAGGTAATGGTCTAGTGGCATTATCACTGGACTGTTAATCCAGACAACGTTCTGGAAACCTGAGTTCGAATCCTGCCAGATGGTGGAATTAGAATTCAGTAAATATCTGGAATTAAAAATCGGATGATGACCATGAATCCATTGTCGATTGTCAGGAAAAACCCATCCAATTCACTAATGTCCTGTAGGGAAGGAAACTGCCATCCTTACCTGGTCTGGTCTACATGTGACTCCAGACCCACAGCAATGTGGTTGACTCTGAACTGCCCTCTGGGCAATTAGGGATGGGCAATAATTGCTGCCTAGCCAGCGATGCCCGTCATCCTGTTAATGAAAAAATATATACCTGTAGATTCTGTGACACACCAGCAAGAATATTCTGAAAGAACAGTAGTGTTGAACAAAATACTTCTGGCCTTTAACAGATACTGTTCCATTAATGGTTAATGTCAGATACAAAATCCTGACCCTTGTGGATGTGTTTGGCAGTGAGACAGAGAGGAAGAGTGGGACAGGATTCCAGTCAGTAGGGTATTGCTCCTCTGCTGTGTGTTCCATTTGCTGCTCCTCCTCCTCCCCTATGCTGTATGCTTCATCAGGTGATTCTCCTGACTTCCTTGTGCCACTCTCCATAGGTGAATTACTTGTTACTTATCCAGTATATGTAATGGCTGCTGATGAGAGCAACCAACTTTACAATAGTCTTTTTTGTTCTGAAAGTGGTTTCTTACAAAAGAGGAAGGAACTTAGTGAGAAAATAATTAGCAGAGCTAATAAAATGTTATGGTTTATAGTGAGGGGAATTGAATGCCTGAGTGGAGAGGTTATACTTCAATTATACAGGGCATTGTGTTCGGTACTGGTCACTGTAATTGCAGAGTGATGTTAATGTGTTGGCCACAGATCAGACGAATTTACTGGACTGTTAGCAGGAATGAGCGGATTGTCTAACGAGGCAAGGCGAGACCAACTAAGCCTTATCCTCTGGAGTTTAGTAGAATCAGAGATGACTTCATTAAGACACAAGTCCTGAGGGGAAAGGCTGTGGAATGGATGTTCCCTCTTGTGGATGAAAAAAGAACTAGGGCTCATTGTTTTACAAATAAGGGTTCATTCATTTAAGACAGATGCAAAAAAAATCTGAGGGTTGAGAATCTTTAGAATTCCCTTCCCCAAAAGGCAGTAGATGCCATTTTTTAAGGCAGCAATTGATTCATTCTCGATTACCAAGAGGATGAAAGATTATTAGCAGTATGTAGAAATATAGAGGTGAGGTTTTAAATCAGATCAGCCAGGACCTTATTGAATCGTGGAGCAGGTCTAAAGCGCAGAGTAATTTAGTTTATTCCTTGTTTATATGAAGATTCTCTGGAGAAAACCTGCCTCCTGCAAATCAGTGTCCTTTTACTTTACCAGCAGATACACTGAGGATTTAGTCAAATTTATATTGCAGACATTATATTGCCCAACAAGCCTGCTTTCCCATTCATGACCGGTTCATGACCGATCTGATTGTGGTCTCAAATCTACTTTGCTGTGCCACCCCTTGGACTGAATTCTTGAACTAATTTCACTGGTTCTGAAGTCAGTTGGCCGCCTGTGTCTCTCGATTCCACCACCTGTTTAGGCAGGATCACTGAAATTGGCATTATATTTATAACTGATTGCTGAGAATTAATGAACATAATAGAATGGATTGGATTTTCATATTGATGATTAGTTATTTCCATTGATTTGTTGCAAAACATCACCACACTGGAAAGATATGTCTAAATAAATATGCAGTTATCATGAGTCACCTGGAAAGCTTAGTGTTTTGAAATGCTGAAGCAGAATACCTGAAATGCATTTTCTTAACTAATTTCTCAGGCTGTTTTGGCAGCAATTGTCATTGCCAATCTGAAAGGAATGTTCTGGCAAACCTTTGATGTTCCAGTGTTGTGGAGACAAAACAAAGTTGATTGTGTAAGTATTTAATGAATGATACTTCTTTTTTGTTTTAAAAAAAACAAAAGAAACAACCTTCATATTCATTTTAAAAATGTGATTGTCCTGGTATGTGATATGTATTTTACTCATCTTTTACCTGGAGCAGACCTTTGTAGAAATTCTCCTAGCTGTGATATCTTGAATAAGGAATATTGCAAATACCTTGATTTGTCACATTTATTGCAATGGAGTTTCAGGATATCATGTGAATAGTGATTGCACATGGTATTTTATACATGCAGATTCCAAGCAATAAAAACTATAAATTTGCAGTAATATTTTAGAAATGTTATTCAATGCAGTCTTGTGCTCGAGAATGGATTTTGTGCATTATTTCTGTTATGTATGTGTCACTCTAATCATAAAATGGCTACAAGATTTATGGTATACTATTGTCAAATAAAGTAGTCTTCCAAAAACTAAGCCTTTATTTTAAGAAAACAATGTTCTTTAACTCTTTATCTTGCCTTTCTGTAGCTGATCTGGGTTGTTACATGGATTTCATCCATCCTTCTGGGACTAGATTTGGGGCTTTTAGTTGGTGTGTGCTTTGAGCTTCTAACTGTTGTACTTCGAACCCAGTTGTAAGTATTTGTATAGCGTTTTATTAGAATGATACACTACTTAGTTTATCATTTTTCTGTCTGGAATCTTCATTTATTTAATTCAATATTAATTTTCTAGCCCTGTTACTACTGCTTTAGGAAATGTACCAAGTACTGACATTTACAAGAACTTAAAGAAGTACAAAAATGTAAGAACATTTAAATTTGTTTCGAGAAGCTGTTCTAAAATAGAATGCATACACAAACTCATGAAAACTGTATATTTTCTGCCTATTCTATAGCTTGTTGAACCACCAGGAGTGAAGATCTTCAAATTTTCATCTCCTTTATATTTTGGAAGTGTTGATTATTTTAAGGAGAAAGTGAATGCTGCTGTGAGTAAATCCACAATTATGCGTGTACAATAGTCAATAGATCAAATGGTCGACGCAAAAAAAAATTTTCAATGAATGCAATTGTTTCAGGTTGGATTTAATCCAGTTCGAGTGTTTAATAAACGAACCAAAGCATTGAAGAAGATTCAGAAGCTTATAAAGAAGGGTCAGTTAAAAACCACAAAGGTAAATCACACTTTTGGTACTGCAATTATGTAGTCAAAGAAGTTTCTTTATCTAAAGCTCGTGTCTAGTGTAATTTTAAACATTGTTTTCTAACTTCCTTTTTATTTTCAGTAACATTGTTGGACATTCCATCTCTCTTTATTGCCTCTCTTCTGCAAACTATTTCAGTGAGATTGCTATCATTTTGATTTTACATTTTACTGCAATAATGTAGGCACGACTTTGCCACCAGTAGCTTCTCATCTTTCCAATCACTATTTCGTATATACAAAGTTGACATCTATTGCTGAATTCTTATTTAACAGTATATGGTAGACTTTAAGTAGGTCAAATGTTTTATCATGTTCGTTATTATATAAGTGCCAAAGCCATCCTGATTGGTGCTAGTCAGAGCCAGAGGCAATGTATCTCTGGCTTGACTGCATTAACATGTAAGTGTGAAGCCTTTTGTGTACGTTCAATTTATTTTTCAATTCTGCTGCACCATTTCTTTCTACTTCAAGCCTACTTCACCAAGCTGTCCCCTTTTTCCACCTCAATTTATCCATATCACCAATGTCTCATTTCCTGTAGCACACTCCTTGCTGACTGTCAAACTGAACCCTCTATATGTGTCAACACAGTCAAAATGCTGCAAATTCTTCTCCACTGCATGATATTTTGCAGAGCCTATTTTTGCTGGCTTCCCACAGTCGGTTGATTGAATAGTTCTTCATTTGCTTGCTGATCTCTCCATGGTGTCACACTGACCTGTCACTGTGATTACCTCCTGCTTTATGTACCACATGTCCCCTCCACTCTACAAACACTGGGCTTTTCAATGTGTTTCAGTTTCCTCTCTGCCAGCATGGGTAGGTACTAGTTTGCTCATAATAGCCCTTGATGGCCCTATTTTAACAACCTCTCTCAAGCTGATGGCTAACTCTGCTTTTGGTTCACCACTTCTTCTTGAGCTATCAATATTGACATTGTGACAGGTGCAAGAACCATCAAAGCAAGTGTAACCTATTGACAGACTTTGATTCAGTGTGAAAATGAACAGGAGTGGAAATGCCTACCCCTACACTGAACATCTATAGAGGCAATACTTCTGCTCACTCTGCTCTATACATGTCAAACCTGGGCTGTGTACCAATGTCCTACTAAGAAGCTTAACCATTTTCACTTAAGCTGCCTTCAGAAGATCGGAAGGCAAGACACAGTGATGCTCACTCGATACCATATTGAAATAGTCACAATAAGTTCAGCTGCAGCCAGAATGCCTCTCACTCATTCACTAAACTGAATATTTTATAGTGAGTTTGGGCCACTCTAATGGAAACAAATTAAACTGAAAAGGATAATCTAAAAGCTTCACCCAGGAGTTTCGATCCACCTTTTGAGTTCTGGGAGAAGCTCACTCAGGAACTTTACACCTGGCACAACCACCTCAAGAAAAATGCAATGAGAAGTCCTGCAGATGCTGGAAATCTGAAGTAAGAATGAACTTAGCTGGAAAAGCTCAGCAAATCAGGCAACAGAGTCAAGTTTCAAGTGACATGTCTTCGACTTGAAATGTCAGCTTTCTTTTTCTTCACAGATTGTGCCTGACCTCCTGAGATTTTCCAGTTTTTCATTTGTTCTTCTCTTAAAACAGTGTTGCCACCTTTGAAAACAACTGTATGACAAAAAAGATAGATAAAATGTCAGCAGAGGAAATTCGAAACCAACAATTTGTTGAAAATTGTTTGGACCAAAATCATTCAGATGCTGATCAGCCATGGCAGTTACACCCACCAGAAACTTACTTAACTCCACAAATGATGAACATCTTCACCTTGCAGGTCAAACAAGATCTTCTGCTTTCCATGCCTTGTTGGCATCCCCTGCATTTTTTTTTTACTTTGTTCTTGATCTTGAGCACCTTTTTAGAAATCCTGTGTGCAAGTGAGGAATGCACGTTATTGCTAAATAAAAACTGTGCCCATATTGTGTGTGTGTATATATATATGTTTTATATACAAGATTGCTTTACTTTTTATTAATTCAAATTTGAGTATGCTATTTATAAAAATAAACTCCTGATCTAGCAGTTTAAAGATGATTTTTTGTTTACTTTTTTTTAACTTGATGAATTTCACAATGATCTATGTAATAGGTTGTCCAGAAAATTTTTAAAATTTGCCTGTCTTTCTTTAGGATGGTGCTGTTACTGATGGAAGTGTTTCTAATGAGGCATTTGAAGATGACGAGGAATATCAAGAAGAATTAGAAGAGGATGTTCCTTCAAAAGAAGTGGAAATTAAAGTTGACTGGAATTCAGATCTCCCTATCAAAGTCCTCGTTCCCAAAGTTACCATTCATAGCCTTATTTTTGATTTTAGTGCAGTGTCATTTATGGATCTTGTAGGAGTGAGAATCCTGAAAATGGTGAGTAAATATTTGTTGATATCGGAGTGAAAACTGAAAATACTTGAAATGTTTCACCGATCAAGCTGAATTCTAAAACAAAAATTGTTGGTTTCTTCTAACATCCAGTAACATAAAGAGTACTTCCCAAAATATTTAAACTCTTCTCCCTCAGATACAGATATATATTTTCTGCATACTTTGTTTTTGGTTCAGATTTTGAGTGTTTGCCTTTGTAAAACCAGTATTGTATTGTGGTTTTAGAAACAGCTCAGTGAGTTATATTATTGATATATCATTGCATTTTCAATTAGATTTATTGATTGCCTCGTGACCACTTTCTCTCCTTCAAATATGGGAGTTTTTAATGAAAAGTATTTGAGGGAAACTTCTTGATTTCTTACTTCCAGTGCAATTTCCCTAAAAAGTTCTCAAATTTTCAGTATATATGATGCAATCATGCTTACCTGGAAGGGTGAAGCCATTTGTATGTTTATACAATGATCCATTGTTCACTTTGTTGAGTCATTTAGAAAGAATTGTCTGTTAGAATTGGGGCTGCAGACTCAACTCCAATTCAATGACTTGCATCCCTTTTGAGCATAGCTTAACACAGATTTATCTTGTACCTTCTACTTCAGAATCTGGCACAACTATATTTGTAATAATGATAATCATTATCTTTGAATGTTCTTTTTGGATTTTTGAATGTACTTTTGAATCTTCTAATAGAAAGATAAGCACATGAATAAGCTATCCAGCTTATTGAGTCTGCTCTGCTATATTGTTCACCACGGTATCTCTTTTAAAACAAAATCTAAATATTCCTTATTAACCCTCTTTCCTAGAATAGTGCACTCAAATTGATGCTGTATATATTTTTCAGGGTAGTGTATTTTATGTCTTGTGAAGTTTAAAGGCCATAACTGAATGCTAATCACTAACAAATCTAATAAAGAATTTGAGACAATCTTCTTTACTAAGAGAGTAGTCAGCATGTAGAACTTGCTACTATATGGAGTAGCTGAGGGAAATAAGATAAACGCATTTAATAGGAAACCAAAAATGCGCATGAGAGAAAAAAGAAGATAGATAGTTTGGTGGGACTCAACATTAACTCTGCTTTCTTCCCACAGATGCTATCAGATCTGCTGATTTTCTCCAGCAGTTTGTCTCTGTTTCAGATCTGAAATGTCCACTGTTCCTTGTTTTATTTCTTTGTTGTTGTGCTGCATTTGCTTTTTGGTTAATTTAAATTTAATCCTTGCTCTGATTTTGTTTTGAGGCAGGATCACTCACAGTTAAAATTTTAGCTTCCTGCATTCAAACATCCCCATCACTTCACTCATTAACTTTCTCAGCTGTGTGGATTATAAACTTAAAAGCTTAGTCTCAAGTATAGCTTCAAAATATTCATTACTGTACTTTTCCTCAGCAACCTAGCATGGGGAGACTGGGATAAGGGACACTGTATAAAAATAAGAGATCTGCCCTTTTAAGAGGGAGGAGAAATGTCATTAATCTACTAAATTTCTTCCCCAAAATCAATGGAGGCTGGGTCGTTAAATTTATTCAAGACTGAGTTTCTTCTGAAAACTGACAAAATCCTTTCTGTATTTGCTCTACTTCTTTAAAGGATGTTTCCCCTGCCTCTGGGGCCTAGATCACAGGAACACAGGCAAGCCATTTAGGATTGAGATGAGGAGTGATATATCTGGACTGCTGGGGAAGTTCAGTCATTACACTCAAGGCAGAGATTGATAGGTTTTGGTTATTTACGACCTCAAGGGATTTGGGAAAAGCACAGGAATGTGGCATTGAGGTAGATGATCAGCTATGATCTCAAATGGTGCAGCAGGCTTGAGAGTTGAAATTACATAAGATCTATATTCCTATCATTATCAAATGAGGCATCCCTACCATTGTGTATCAATAACATTGTGTGCATTTAGATTCTATAATCTTGTGGTGTAGCTCAGCACCTCAACTTTTTTTTTGGATTAACTTTTCATGCTTTTAAATATGTTTAGCATTTCCCCATTTAGGCTATAGAGCAACCTCACTTAGTCAAGGTTGTGTTCCTGAAAAGTACACCTGTAAGGGAAATGGGGTTTCCCATGGAGTCTGTGTTAAAAATAGAGTTAGGTTTCTGAGGGAAGCCCAGCAAATAAAAAGTGAAATATCATGCCATAGTCTTACCAGACCATAGGGCTGCTCTCTCAAATGAGAGAGAGTGAGAGAGATGACTGGTGATGGCTTAACCTGAGGGTCACCACGCCTCTGGAAAAGGAAATGGTTGAGAAGGACAGTCCTTCTTAGTAATCTCAGCCAGTGCAGGAATTGAATCCATGGTATTTGCGTCACTCTGCTTTACGAACCAGCCATCCAGCTAACTGGCCCTCTTAGTGCCACATTTTGGAATCCCTACAGTGTGGAAGCAGGCCATTCAGCCCCAACATGTCCACACCAACTCTCCGAAGAACTTGCCCCCCACCCCCACCCCCACCCCCACCCTATCCCTGAAACACCGCATTTCCCATGGTAGATCCACCTAACCTACACATCTTTGGACTGTGGGAGGAATCCCCCGCAGACACTGGGAGAACGTGCAAACTCCATACAGACAGTTGCCTGAGGCTGGAATTGAACCCGAGTCCCTGGCACTGTGAGGCAACAGTGCTAACCGCTGAGCTACCATCCCATATGCATTCTTAGCCGAAATAACTTGAAAATTAAAACGAGGAAAGTTTCGGTGAAGGAAGCTTAAAGACATTTAAATTACCGCATAGGTATAGTATATGTTTTACAATTATTGTACCTGTATAGGTAAAGTACTATGGACTACAGTACAGAAGAAAACTAAGTCCACAGAAATTCCTCTACCAGTAGTGCAGGTACAAACACTAGAGAAATTTAAAATGCAAAGATTGAAAACAAAATTTGCCTCAATAGTTAAAGAACTGTTCTTATGAAAGAAAAATGATCTTTGACTGAAGAGTACAGTCAAAATTGCACCAATTCCATCAATTTGATTAGGGAGCCCTGCTGATGATGCAATGACATAAGAGGCGCAATGCCCGGAAATGATACCAGGAAGTAAGAGATGTTAAAATGGGGAACAGGAACTAGAGGAGGAGAGAAGACACAAAAAAGGGCAAAATCAATCTGAAACAGACAAATTTAAAAGGGGAGATATAAAACAAAGATTCCCTGTATATTCTCATTTCCCACACTTTTACACCCAATTAATCTTTATGTTAAGTTGCATCTGCTATCATTATCCATTTGCTTAATCTGTAAAATTTGCAAAATTGGAATAGGCTATTCGATCCTGTCTGAACTTGCTCTCCCATTCAATATGATAATGGCTGATCCTCCAACTTGGTACTCTGTACCCCTCACCCTTTGATCCCTTTAGCCATAAAAGCTACATCTGACTCCTTGAGAATATTCAATGTTTTGGCCTCAACTGTGTTCTGTGGCAAAGAATTCCACAGGCTCACCAGTCTGTTCTTTTTTGCAATTCTGTGCTAAGTTTTTAACTACTTGGTATCCCTCCTAGATGAGTATAACTGGGTTAAGTCTAATTGCCTCGAATGATTTCTCATCAATGTATAAATGTTGATTACTATTAACTGCTTTTATGTACTTGTATTAAGGAACCAATCTATGAACTCATCAATTTCATACAACCTTATTCTTGTGTTGAATGCGTGATTTTTTTACCCGAGCAATATTTAAAACCTAGATATTGCACAGATTGACTGACTCATGCTGACATGTTGCTGATTATTTTTTTTCAGGTTGTCAGACAATTTGAACGAATAGGTGTCAAGGTGTATTTGACAGCCTATGATGGTAATTAGTTTTCATTAATCCATTTTCATTGACACTTAATCTTTAAATTATTAGCAGGAGAAATCATTTGGAATAAAGTTTGTGTATTTAAAAAAAAAAAATCCATGAACCCATTATCTCCTCTTCTTTGTATTATGCTTCTTTTATTCTTTTCAAGCTGGTTTGAAGTGACTAAAAAGAAAAGAGGATTGTGCCTATCTCAATCCTGAAACTGAGAGATTTCACTCTGTTCTAAATGCAATGAGTGATCTCAGTATTAAAGATGTAGTTGCATTCCCGAAAATCATGACTTAAGTTAAATTTGTGAATGAGAGAAATCCAATGGGAATCTCTGTTAAAACTGCCTCTTCAGACATTAGTGTGCAAGTTGCAATACTGTAACTGTACAGCACCAAGCGTTTCTCGATGAAATAACATGCCAAATAACATAAATCATTAAATATAAAAGAAATACTGCATTAATAGGATACACTTATCAGTCTCTTCTCAGGCAGACCCTCTGGTTCAAGGATACCTTGTTTTCACCCCAGTTTGCAGCGCCTTTCATGGCTGATTAGACCAGTGCACAAATGGCAGACTCTGCCACATGTAGAGCAGGTGCTGCTTGAAAGGTATGTTCAGTGAGTTGTTTAGAGGTCTTTGCTGTCTCTCCACCACCTTGACATTTCTGAATATTCCTGACTTCCTGTGTTTTAGTGTTTTCCTGAAGGAATTAATTCCCAGTTTGTTTGGTCACCATGAGTCAGTGGAGATGTTTGTCTTCAGGATGTTTCGAGGATATCCCTAAAGATGTTTCAGTGGAAGTAGCTTTAAGTGATCAGTGCCTTAATGTCTGGCTCACTCTCTGGCTGTCTCTTTCTCTGGCTGTGTTTCTCGTTCGCTTGCGCATTCTCTCTCTCTCCCTCCGTCCCTCCTCCTCTGGTCATCAAAATACGATCAGCTCTCAGTTGAGAATTGTGTCTTTGTGTGCAATGGAATGAGCAACTCAGGATTCAACTTGCCTGCAAATAAACCTGTTGGGTTGCATTCTCTTTAAGATCTAAAATTACAATTGTCATTCATTGGAGCTTGAATGATGACCTGTGGTTACACTTGCTTCAAAATCCTGCCAATTAGTGTCATGGCACCCGACATCAGATCAATGTGCACTGTATTGTCATTTCACAATGACAATACGCAATGAAGCAAAGTAATACATGATAGTGCTAAATGGAAATTGAAGACGCCAACTGAGAATACCAGCCTTAAATGGAAAATCAATCTGGAAAGTGTCTGTGTAAATACTGAGGTTTGCACTGTGCACAGCTGTGAGGTCCCCCATAGTTGGACAGCTTGCTGAAGCTATTGAGGCTAATGCATGAATAATAGCTGCATGCATTCAGTACTAAGTGCAATCAGTGCCAATGAAAGCATTATATCTAAGAGAATCAGTGCCCTCAGGAAGAGTAGGGAGGATTTTTTTCTATTAATCTACTCATGGGTTGAGAGTGCAACTAGCAAAACCAACATTTTCAAACTCTTGAGCTATATTGGTCAAAGAAGGCAACTCACCATTGCCTCAGAGATAGTAGGAACTGCCGATGCTGGAGAATCTGAGATAACAAGGTGTAGAGCT
>NC_063353.1:18355783-18371836 GCF_021869965.1 Rhincodon typus | reverse complement strand
AAACGTCTGCTTTCCTGCTCCTGTGATGCTGCTTGGCCTGCTGTGTTCATCAAGCTCTACACCTTGTTATCTCACCATTACCTCATATGGCATGGGTTTGTGAGGGAGGAATTTGCAGGATTTAGATCCAGTGACAGAAATAGCAGCAATATCTCTCCAAGTCAGGCTGGCAAGTGAACTGGAGGTAAACTTGCAGATGGTGATGTTCCCATGTATCTGTTGTCCTTGTTCTGTAAGTTGATGGAGGTTGCAGGTTTGGAGGATGCTGACCTTAGTACGTCCCTTCCCGAAAAATATGTGTAATTTGTTTTCGAAGTGGAGAAGCAAATATATTGAGATTTGTTTCCTTGTATCTGCATGTGATTTCACTGAAGATTCTCGTCAGAGAGTGGAGTACTTAGTCAATAAGAGAATTGGAAAGATGAAATATTATCGCTATCACATGTTATGTTACAACCTTTCTCTCATCTGGAGAAGAAATGCATTATATCCTGAATTACAAAACCTATTACTCTGCTGAAATATAAACGTGCTCACTGCTGCCTGTTTCTCTGATCAGTTAGAGTTCACTGGCTTTGGTGAAGTCTCAGGTTATCCAGAGACTCAACCACCACTGGGGAGATGCAACAGTGATGCCATTGAAGTGGGTTCTGGGCCATGGGTTCAAATTCTACTGGTATCACTGGTAGAATTTAAATTCAACTAATAAATCTTGAATGTGGACACTATATAACTGGTATCATCAAGCAATATGCAAGATTATGGGGAAGAGGCACGAGAATGGCATAAAGACAAAATGCTCTAAGCTGATGCAGGTGCAATTAGTCAAATAGCCTCTTTTTGCACCATATCAATTGTGATTCTGTGGTAACCACCCATTTGATTCCCTAATGTAGGAGGGAATCAGCCACACTTGGTTGCGCCTGCATGTGATTCCAAACCCACAGCAATGTGGTTGCTGCTTAACTGTCCTTTGAAATGGTCTAGCAAGCCTCTCAGTACATGGGTATTAGTCAGCTGTGTAGCCCATCCACATTGCCAGCTTCACCCACATCCCATGAAAGACTTGAACAACCACATTTGTCAGCTTCCTTAGAATTGGAAAAGTAGGATTGTTTCCTAAAGCAGATAGAGAAAGAGAATCTGTCTTTCAACTGGACTCTGACATTACAAGGAATTATGCAGCATTGTGACCTCAGCAGCCACAGCAATCACAATTACCTGAATTTGACTGAGTCAGGTAAGTATAATACTGTGCTCTAGAACGGCAATCACACCACACAAGATTTGCTGGTAGTTATTGTGGTTAATACTCTCAATTTATATAGCCGTCCCATGTTGTAATATTAGTAATCTGTAGATAACTTTCTAAGATTTGATTCTTCATTAGTTTCTTAATATCATCTCTATCAATTTGGGGTAAATATTCAGACTGTTGCCAATAAGTTTAGTGTAATGAGAGAATCCCTAAACTGAAAAGTATTATGATTAAAATTGAATCTGTGATTTTAACTTTTTTTTTAATCATTCTAAATTTCAGACCATGTTGTGAAGAAATTGGAGAGCTGTGGATTTTTTGATGACAATGTTAAAAAGGACATCTTGTACCTCACAGTTCATGATGCTGTTGTTCACATACATACTCAGACTATGTATAAAGATATAGAAGATCCTATTTTTGACAAGGTGGGAGAAAATTGTATTCTGTTAGCTAATAGTTTTCTGGTCCTATTGATTGGAATCTTGTAGCAAATCCGTACAAGGTGTTGTGAATCACAAACTGTTTATTTGCAAATCCTGTTCAGGTCCTTTCTGTAGAGCAAACCAATCTCTTCATCCTCTCCTGCGATGTTGCAGCAGTTATTGTTGACTATTTTCACTTCATGAAGTAATATTCCTTTACTATTCAGTGGACAATTACTGAAATGAAGGCAATGAAGAGTTGAATTATGGGAGGAACGCAAATTGCATATCGAACTAGAATTTTGCTTTGTTTGTGTGTTTTTCTTGTTACGCTCTTTAGACTAGCTATTTTGGACCAAATCCTGCAAAGTGCAGACAGTCAGATGGGAGCACCTGGTTACAGAGAAAAAAGGAAACACAATGGAGACTATCCATTAGAACTGACAATTATAAGATTACCCCTATGATCTCCTGTAGAACAGTGAAAGGTGGAACATTTGTAAAGAAAGGAATGCAAACTGAAAGAAACAAAAGGGTACTATGTAATGGAAGTTTAATGAGCAACAAATTAAATCTTTGGGCTAAAATACAACAGCTTATGATTCAGCATTTTATGTACTAACTCAAGTGTGCCAAACCCTTATAAACAAAGAAACATAAGGATACTATCAGAAAAAAGCCAACAGTTTTGAAGAAGTTTCCTCGTACTATTTAGAATTCATTACTCATGACACTGATGAATTAACCAGGAGGCCTATCCAGAGCTTAGAAGCTTTCTCAACAAATGGAGAGAATTCTGATCCCCACCCAATTTCTTGCATTTGGCTGAAACAATTTACAAGAATATAGTAATGGCACTGGAAGGTACTTGATTATTGAGACAGCCTTACACTGTCTGTTGTCACTGAAATCCTCAAATGATGCTGTGCAAGCCTAAAGTATAACAGAACGTCTCAATAGTACTGTAGATGCAGATCTATCACTGAGTGCTGTCATTAATTGTAATCTGTAAGGCCTTGTTAGTTGCTAAACATTCGATCCATTATGCTTGAGGAAAATATCCTTGCTATGTTGAGTATAGTTTAGGACAAAAACAGAAAATACTAAATATTATGTTAAAAGTAGTCATCCCATTTCTGTCAGATATAATAAACCTTCTTTCTGCCATTGATTTCTGCATTTACTGCCTTTTTCTGCTTCGTAATTATACAATTTATTAATTTGATTATTTAGATATCACTCATGCAAGAATCCAAAGAACCAATTCCATTGTCAGATCAGGAAGATGATGTGGAAGAATTGGAAGATCAAAATCAGGTAAATGCTTGGTTTTAAAGTCAGTTGTTTATGGTAACCTTAAACTGAGTTCTCTCTCCATTCCCTGGAGCACAATTTCCTCTGGAATGATTAGCCTTTTCTCATACCTCGCTTTGCTGGCACCTAAGTTTCAAAGGTGAATGAATCAGTTTATTGAGAAAGTGCAAATGTAGTCACTTACTATACAGTACAGTCTTGGTCACATTGTGCACAATATACAGGAAATAATATTGCACTATGTAGTCAAAGCAGCCACTTGTATCTCAAAGCTACCTTTGTTACGTTGTAACTGTAACATTTATTGAACAAATGCATCATCATATCAGGACCTACAACAAAAATTTGAACTTTAAATATATGGGCCACAGATCATTTAAAGTGTAGTACAAATAAGACAACAAGCACACGCATGTACATGTGATAGTAAGTTCAATTGGAATTTTCAAAACTGAGATCAGTGTCCCTGGATTTTGGTTGGTTAAGTCTGTTGAGGAAAATGGAATAAAGATTGATCAATTGAGTTAAAGTACAGAACAGCTATCATCGAATAAAATAGCAGAACAAGGGTCTAAGTGATTCCTGGTGCTGTTGGGAAAATAAGCTAGATGCTGTTATCTGGATTATACATAATGCATTGTAATTCTAAATGTGAATGGGAGAGAAGGTATTAAGGGGGACAGTGAAAGGAAACTAAGAATAAGAGACAGCAGTTTGTGACGCAGAGGGAAAATTAAAATAGATTAAAAGACGATGAAAAGGAGAGAATGAGAGATTGGAAATGAGGGAAGGAAAAGTGAAGGAATGAGCCAAGAAGATCTTGCAGCATCTGTGGAGAAAGTAACAATGGCTCAGATATTCCGCTGGCAACACAGTTGTTAATACCCCCAGAAGGGAGTTGTGCATGGAGACTCTGCAAAATTGCCATCACAGCAGATTCCAAAAGAATTCCTGGGGAAATTTCAAGATTCTCATTTACAATTCCCCCTGCACATAGAAACCTTTGAAATGTTCCATTTTAACTCAGAATTTGGAGGTTTTTAATGAAATTTTAAGTAAAATAATTAATCAGCAAAAGGTTAGCCTGTTAAATACATAGTGTAACTCATATCAATTACACCTGCCCCAGATCCCTTTTACCAGTCCCCAAGACCCTGACTGAACCTCCACCTCTGGACCCAGCTCAAACATGTGGGTGCATCACCATCAGCGCCAGCACCCCTGACTGGACCCCACCTGACCTGGCCTGACCTCCTGCTGCTACACTGATCAGTCCCAATGCTGCCCATGTCCTCACCCTTCTGACTGGACCTGACCTAGCCCAAATCAATTAAGTAGACCCAACCTGATATTGCCGTTTCCTCCCCCCCCGCCGCTGCCACTGGACTTAAGCAACCACCAACCTGACCCACCTTGAATGCTGCATCACCTACCTTATCACCCTGCACCCTGGCACCCAACCCTTTCCTATATGGACTTCCACCCACCTGGCACCTTACATTGCCATGCTCCCCCTTAGCTGGCATCCTACCCCTGGCACATTATTCCCTCTCCAGCTGGCACTCCACCTCCTACCAATCTGGTGTCCTACCCCGGCACCCTGCCCCTCCCAGCTTGTACCACGCTTAGCTGGTACCCTGACACCCTAACATCACACTTGATTTTGAGTAACTTAACAGAACTTATAATTCGACTGCAGCTGTCAAAGTGGCAGGCAGTACCTTTTTTTTAAGTTTCAGAATGTGGCAGCCAAGTGCTATGAGAAGGGGATGTGGTTTGTCTTCCTCTTGACAGTTCTATGCCACATTAGACATGCAAAGCTCCTCTTTCTTTTAAAATAATGAGGTTCCTTTTTGAGGACACATGAGATTGCCACTCTTCAGAAAACCGGTCCCAGAGTTAATGTTTTGAGTCTGATATGATATTTTAATACAGAAGAGCTATTAAAAGAAAGGTGGGGTGGGGCAATCCTAACTGAAAGAAAAATCAAGGAAACATTAGAAGGTAAGGGAGATAGCAATCTCTGGTGTCTTAGAACAAAGGCCAAGGAAGTGGTAATTATGGTAGAGGTGTAACAGAGCACTTGTTCAGAAATAGGCGTTACTAACAGAAATAAAGGTCAACTTTGACTGAAAGGAAAAGTCAGATTTTGGTTTTAGTTTCCTTCAGTGGAAGGCAAGAGGAGGAGAGAGAGAGCAACAGAGAAACAAAAGCTTGGCAGTAAATTTTCAATAAAACAATTGGAGAAAATAAATGCCAAAAATCATTATTGTGCTAGCTTTCACAATCTGTAGCATGGTATATTGTTTATAAATGTAGCTGCAATGAGAATATTCGTAATACTCATTACTCTATTTTTAGAACTGTCAGGATAAATTGTGGTCACTTTCCAGTTTTATGTTCCTACCACAGAATGCACATTGGAATTTAAGTCGTGTGAAACTTAATTTTCTGACAATTTTAAGTGATTTGTACAGGTATGCTGTACATGACTGTCCATTTTATCTCTTGGCTGCAATGCTTCCTACTGGAGTGCACAGTCAGACAATTATGTCTAATATCCTTTTTCTGTTTCTTGAACTTGGAAAGGTTGGATTGACCTGATATACAGATCAAGCCCATTTATGCAAGGCAATTTGAATCCAATTAAACATTTGTTTTGCAAGAACTGAGTATTACAATAGCCAGTGTTTACATTGGCATTCACCCAGGACTAAACTCAATTCATGGGTGGTTGAAAGCAGGAGCAGTATCTTTGTTATCACTTGGCTGAAGTATAAGAAAAGCTATGCCTCATTTATTATCAGTTCCTAACCCTGATGGCAGTTTATGATGTTGAAGTCTATTGGTGACTTCTCTTCCTGCATTTTGTTTCCAAAATCCATCCTTTGAGCAGTGCTATGAATTTAAGTGCTGAAGAACCCCTTTCCATGATCATTCTGTGTTCTGAAAACCTTGCTGAGTTCTCTATTCCTGAAAACCTCTGTTTATAATGGTAACACGTAATATCCACATAGAGGTCCCTGATTAAATTCTTTCATCTGTGATTTTTGTTACCTGATCTCAGCAAAGGTGACAGGTCTTAACAATTGGCTAAGAGGAGGAAAATCATTCAGGATTCCATATCCTTGTGTCTGACTCTCAGTGTATGTAATTGGGCATTGGGTGAAGATACAGCCAGGTGTGATTGTCAACTGCATTGTTCTACCCATGAAGAATGGACAATCTAACCAGCTATAATGGGGCAAATGATGCTGAGGGAATGATAACCTGGGCATGATTGAACTGGTTTCCGAATAAGGTGGGAGACAGCTTTTGTCTTTCAAACACTTCAGGGTATCGAAGAATCCTTGCCAACCTGAGTGTCTGAAGTAGGATTTTAGTGTGCCTCAGCATCCGAGATCTGAAACCCCAACAACCATTATTGAACAATAAACTGAGTCAAGGTTTCTGTTTCATCAGCTTATCCAATGCTACCTGGAGAATAGTGCAAATGTTGATTTTCAAGCTTTTGTGAGGTCCTCCGCAGCCTATTATCAATCACTGTCTAAGATGGCATTTGATGAACAGCTACCTTGAGAAGTGTCAAACTGTCTCTGAAAGAAATAAAATTGGTAAACTCTCTAAATTCTTAAGAGAGTTTATAATTAATGCACTGATTATCTTTAGCAAAAGCAGAGTTTTGTAGTTTAATAGACTAGACATCCTTGCTTTTTAATGTTATCAACCTGAAATCATTGACTAACTAGCTACATTGATTGCTACAATGACAATTCAGATGTATTAACTTTATTGGAAAATCCCTTCTACACAATTAAATGTACCTAATATGTGAGTTTAGTTAAACATCTACCATTATTTCGAAACAGGTTTGCTTTCTGCAAAGCTTGGAGTTCTGGTAAGAATTTGTCCAACATGTGTGTATGAATGCAGGTTCTAAACTTCCTTTTCAACAGTTACAAGTGATACATTGACTTCCTCAGTAATGTACCATGAATGTTCACTTGTACAGCAAGATCTGAACAACCTGTGTTCTCAACTTATGGAGTTTCGAGTTGCTTGCCTTACTCCATGAAATGCTTAGTTTAAATTAGTTCTATTGGTTGACCTTCCTCTTGCTGACCTACAGCAGTTATTTCAGTTGGTGAAGCTGCTGTTGAAGTCTGTTGTTTACACTCCTTTTCTGTGCTAGTTTAGCAGAACCAATAAGCAGTAACCAAGGAAACAGAGCACACATAGTGGTCAAAAATAACATTCGTGTAAATTATTCTCTTAGCATCTTATCGAAATATGCAAAAGGATGAAAGTACTCAGGCTTATGCAGTGTCCATGTGACTGCAAATCATATACCCTGTGCTATGTCCCTTCCTAAAAAAGAAACCTAGAATCCCAATTAGCTACATTATGCCTGGTGGCTTAAATATGAGACTGTTCTAGAAATCAGTTTGTAGTCATTAACAGTTGTTGTAAATTGCATCTAAAATTCTGAATGTTTCACCTTCTATCAAATTGTAATGTTAGACTTTTCTTCTGGCTGTTGCATTTCAAATTACTGTCCTGAGATAAGAGTTATAATGCTCTATTCTAAATATTTCTTCACAGGGCCACCGTGGATTCAGCTATTAAAGAACACACATCCAGATGTCTCAAAACCATGCAAATACCCTGGCCATCCATACCTAGTTATTATTTAACACAAAGATTCAGTGCTGTTTTCAATTATATGCAGCTATTACGCAGTTCGAACATGAGTGATTTTTAGTAAAATCTATTTAGTCCTCAGAATTTAGTTTTATGTACATCATGTATGGAAAAAAATTACTTTTTCCTATAATGGTAACTATAATTTTTTTTATTTTCTGGTTGTTAGCTGTTCACTGTTTCTTGATTATACTGGACATCATTTGCATGGGTACTAGAGGCATGATATTAACCAGCAAGAAATTATGCTACACTGTAGAGTAACCTAAAGAAAGCTGCTGTCATTGTCGTACAGGTCTAATTGGTGTGTAACGGCAATCACAAATTGCCAGTATCCAGTTTCCTTCTGACTGCGTAATTCCTTCATTTTTTAAAAACATTTTCAACATAAAACACTGCAAAAGTAGTCCAACACTGTTTCACATTTCCTATAATATCATGGGGGCTTGCTATCATTATTACAGTATCCGTAGTAGCAGACCCTTTTAGGCCACACTATCAAGATATCAAAATCAACCTCTCCAGGAGCCCTGAATCGACAAGAACCAACATTACCCTTCATTGTGATATCTAACCAATGAATTCTCACTAGGCATAGAACTCTACTTTCTAAAAGCTTTGTCCTGTCTGTGTTATTAGTTTAGTTTATATACACTAAGAAATGTTCCAAGCCCTGCAGGTCTGATTTGGCCCACCAGCATGATCCTGCCTCCAAATGTCGAATGATAGGTCTGACAGGCACTAGCTGCAGTGTTTAAATGGTGGGGTCAATTAAATACCACTGGGGAGCAAATCAGTGATACTGTCAGGATCTTCCTAACAGCAGACAGGCTGCCAGCTGGGGTCAAAGTCCTGGTCAGTGAATAGAGATGGCCTCCTGACGAGGGTGGGGGAGTGTCGGTGTGGTTTCCTTTAATTTCCCCTCTCCAGGTTCAAGAGGAGCATGCCTGTCCTGTTGAAAAGGCTACCCTTGATGATGATGATGATGGCCTGAAAGATATGGCCTCACTTACTGTTTTGCACATTATTTTCAATTCTTCAGACCTCCGTTTCCTATGTGCATTGGTAGCACTCACTTATCTCAGTGGGCCTGCCGACCAGAAATCACTGCAGATCCTCTGCTTAGGTTTGTGGTTTCTCTGGTCACCCTGCTGTCCATAATTAGATGGAGCTTCTTCATTGACCATCTGCAGGAAGGTTGCAACTGTTCCCATTATGATTTCCAGGTTCCTGACCGAGGGGAGTCCCAGCGACCTCTATACATTCCAAACACAAGATTTTGATTTTATACAAAGAATTCCAAGTCCAAATGCTTTTCTGCACAGTAGGTTGAGTGAATTGTTCACAATTTGGACCCTTTTTTTACATATCAGAACTGAATTCAAAGCACAGCATTGAACATTGCCGGGTAAGGAGAAATTGAATTATTGAATTGTAAAAATTTTTATATAATTTGATAAATTCTGATTCTTTGAATTTTCAAAATATACTTTTTTAATCCTTACGGGGTTAATTTGATTGTTAGTGGTATTTTTAGTTGCCGTCAGTCTTTCTTAAATAATATTTTAATCATACAGTAGGAAAAAATGCAATAAATATCAAGGAAATATTTTGGAAACAATTGTTAATTTGGGAGTTTTTGTTACTATCAAATGATAATTTTTGTCTGCAGTAGTGATGGTGAGATTTCTT
Organism: Rhincodon typus; assembly: GCF_021869965.1. NCBI lineage: Eukaryota > Metazoa > Chordata > Chondrichthyes > Orectolobiformes > Rhincodontidae > Rhincodon > Rhincodon typus. The sequence goes on along the minus strand of NC_063353.1, from coordinate 18,362,446 downwards.
TGGAAAGCATTAATGTTGTAACTGGTTAAGTGGGATCTGTTTTTGTTTGGTTTTTATTTCTGGTTTACCCACAAAATAGAATACCAGGTGTCTGAAATTTTAGAAGCATTGAGATCGAACTGAACACTATATTCTTAACTGAATTCTAAGATAAGTTTTATAGTCTAATTATGGAGCGTAAGCCACCTAATTGGGTGCTATCTTTCCAAGAAAGCTTTGTAAAAACAAAAAAAAAATTCTTGCTGGTATAAGTAAATAAAATTGCAAGACAGCTGCTGAGAACTGTATCTCTTTTTTGTGTAATTTGGAACTTGACAACAATATAATCCAATCTAAACATGAAAACCAATATGCATTTGTAACAAGTTATGGCTAGTTTTATATTTGATTTATTGTTCATGAGCTCCTTAGCTCAAAACATTTAAAAGATAAGAATGTGGCATTTCAATCATAATTTGAACGGGTTCAGTCAATCTGTGGTATTATCAACAGGTATGTTGATGCATAGAAAACAACCGGTTTCAAACCTGTGTTAAGATGTGATTTACAACATTATATACAATTCTGAGCGCACCAACTTCCAAATGACATTGGAGATCCTTCAAAGAGCATAATTTAGCCTCATTCTAGGGCTTACAGTCATAAAATCTAATGAGAATTTTGAGCTGAATTTATTTTCATTCAAGATAAGAAAATTGCAAGCATAAATAACTTGAAGTCTTGATATGATGATTGACAGAGAATGTGACTAGAAGTAGGACTGTTAGAAAATTGACGATTGAAGTAACACAAAGTTAATAAATCTTGAATAAAACTAGAGATTAGAGCATTTTCTTTGAATAGTGAATGGACTAAACTCCAGTAAAAGCTGTTTGTGCTCTGTTTATTAACTAACTTAAGATATTCATGTTCACTGGAAAACAATGGTTCATGTATTGATAAAAGCACATCTTGGTTGCCTTTTGGAGAAACAAGATGTGGGCTTTAAAATATGGATTAATATTCCACAGATATTGTTTGAATCCCATTTTGTGCTTGAGACAATTAAGAGTGTTAATCACTTGGAAGTTTCTCTGGTGATTAGTTGGTTGGGTAAGTCCCATGTTGGAATATGTTGTACATTGTGAGATTAACAGCTGAAAATCATTTGCTACCTTGTTTTCTGTGTTAAGAATTTTGGAAAGTGGTTGTATGACTTCTTCACATTTTTAATGTAACTGAAATAAAAGGACAAGCTGGATAAGTTCATTCCTTCCAGAAGCTCTGATTTTTGGTCAGCTCTGATTTGTGTTGTATTTACTGTCAAAGATTATTTTTAAAATGTTCTAATGAAAGAAAATTGGATTTTTGAATTATGTGTAATTGATATTTTCGTTGTTTCAATAATAAAGTGAACTTGTGAATCTTTAATTCTACAAATTTTAAACATTCAAACAATTTTTCAGATAAATCAAAGATAATGAGTTATATAATATACTATACATTAGGATCCAGATCAAGTTTCATGATCTGCTGTTACTGAAATTTTCTTCATAAAATGATTCCAAATAATTTCATATTTGATAGAATGCATAAATTGATAATTTCTAGAAATAGTAGTTGATTAGTACTCATTTATAAATCAGTCTGCTTGCTTAGTAGCATTAACAGGTTTAAAAACAACTGATTAATACCAATGTTAAAATAGTGGACAGGATAATATTTTAGGTGTTGGACATTGTTCTGCAATATTTTAATTTCTAGACATCTACAGTTGGGAGCTACAAAATCCACAGCACTAACAGGTTGTTTTTATTGTTCTTGTTCTCCGATGTGAATACTTATGATGTTTCGCGAGTGAAATGTCTTGAATTTAATCTGCTAGTGGGAACATTTCAGTGCCTTGCTCATCAGACATGTGAGATGACACCTCACTACTGCCAAGTATTATTTTCTTTTTAGTTAATATGAATTCCAAAGCATGCGAATTCCAATGCGTCTGTTGTGCTGGCGAATCTTATGGGGTGTCTGTTGGTAAAGGCATTGGCTTATGTGGGTGATAGACTGCCACTGAAACTATGCAGAGTACCAAAACATGGCCTTAAATGACTTGTAGCCATCAGTACAGTTTTGGTGCTCTACACGTCAGCTAATCTTGCACTTTTTCAGGAGAAATAAAACCCCACCAGTGCTATACAAAGGAATAATTAACTACATACGGCTGTTGACATTCAATGAAATAAAACTTGATGTAGCATTGGAGGACAACCTCGGAGCTCTGGGTTTTGAGGATTTCATTGAAACAAATAGAAATTGCTGGAAAAGGTCAGCAGGTCTGGCAGCATCTGTGGAGAGAATCAGAATAAACGTTTCAGCTCAAGTGACCTTTCCTCAGAACCGATGGTAGCTAGCAAAATGTCGGTTTATATGCAGCAGATAGGGAGGGGGTAAAGGGTAAATGATAGGTGCGGCTACAGCTCAAAGAGAGAGAAGAGCAGTTGGACAGACAACTGGGGACTCTGCAGCCTTCCAGACTCTGTATCAAGTTCAATAACTTCAGGACCTGAGCTCTTCCCTGTCTTTATGCCTACCCCCACAATCAGAGATAGCAGGAACTGCAGGTGCTGGAGAATCTGAGATAATAAGGTGTAGAGCTGGATGAACACAGCAGGCCAAGCAGCATCATAGGAGCAGGAAGGCTGACGTTTTGGGCCTAGACCCTTCTTCAGAAATCAGACCTTGTTATCACATTGTCTGCTACTACATACCACCCACTATTAGCCACTAATAGTCTCATTAACAGCTATTCACACTTCTAGCCAGATTGTTATGCACTCCTTTGTCCAACTGCTCTCCTGTCTCTTGGGGCTTAATTCCCATCAATCATTTACTCCTTACCCCTTCCCCTGCAACCTATCTTCTGCATGTAATTGACATTTTCCCAGCTACCATCTGTTCTGAGGAAGGGTCAGTGGGCCTGAAACGGTGACTCTGTCTCCTTAGATGCTACCAGACCGTCTGAGCTTTTCCAGCAATTTCTATTTGTATCTCTGATTTACAGCATCCACTGTTCTTTCGGTTTTTATTGACGATTTCACTGTTGATTTCATCTCCACAAGTGTGATAGCAGTCTGTACTGGTTGACTGTCAGCAAGAAGGGCACCAAAAGAGTGGCAAAGGTGGGTGAGTAAATGCACTGGCAAACTGTGTAATCAGGATAGGGGTAAACTGATAGCTCAACCACCATTAATGGAATAATTAAAATCAAAGGCACTCGAAGAATCCGGAATTAGATGAACATGGATATTGTCAGAGGGTTATGGGACTGGAGGGGCTTTCAGTGAGTGGGAGGAGAAAAGACATACAGGGTTTCAGAAGCAGGTAGAAAATTTTAAAAATCAAGGTGTTTGTCTGGAAACCAATGTATGTCATCAAGCTCATGGGTGTTAGGGGATCCAGGACTTAGTCTAAGCAAAGACGAGGGCAACAGCTTTTTGGATGAACTTAATTTTATGAAGGAAAGAATGTTGAAGACCAGCCAAGAATGCATGGGAATAGTTAACACCAGAAATAATGAAGTCAAGTATGCATTCAGATGAGCTGAGACAGAATAAAGTCAGGGGATGTTATGAAAATGGAAATACATAATCTGAGTGATGGTATGAATATACGTGCAGAAATTCCCCATAGGATCAAATATGACAAGTTTGCGAACAAACTGGTTTTGTTTTGACTATTGCCATTGATATGGATGGATTTTGCGGCTAAGGAACGTAATTTGGAGTGAGAGCTAAGATAATGGCTTCAGTCTTTCCAATGTTTATGAGCATTAAATTTCTACTCATCCAGTGTTGAATGTTTTGAAGAGAAGTCTAATGACATTAACAGTGGATGAGAAGGGAGAGGTCGTTCTAAGGGAGTGTTGGGTGATAGCAACATAAATGCTATGCTTTAGTCACAGGTCTCAGAAAGGGGCAGTATGTATATCAGAAATAGGAAGGGGCTAAGGATGGATTCTTAGGGAACAATGGAGGTAATTGTAGCACAGCAGGAAGAAAAACCGCTGCAAATGATGGTCTGGAAAGATAGATGAGAATTGAATCTGTGTTTAGCAGCTAGCAAGATGACAATGGCAAAGCACTGGAGGAGGATTCTGAGCGGCGCAGACAGGGGACTGCCATTTTTGGTGCCGGGGCTGGAGAGTTCCTGGTCTTAAGAGGTGAGGTGACCTGATGACCCTCAACATAAGCCAGTGGACAGAGTTAATTTGAACCATCTCCTAATAAGGGAAATTGACAGGTGGACTAGGCATTTCAGTGCCTGCGGTCATTTTACATGACACCTCTCCATCCTCCTGATCACTTTGAAAGTATACGAGTGGAGGAAGTGTGAAATACAGCCTATATTTATTGAGTGGAGGAAGTGTGAAATACAGCCCATGTTTATTGAGTGGAGGAAGTGTGAAATACAGCCCAAATTTATTGAGAAAGCAGCTGAGTCGCGTATCACTTAAATGTGATTTATAGCTGGCAGAGTTGCTCTCCTGCTATTATGTGAGAACACACTGCTGATGTATTTAAGTTACTTTGGGTTGTCCACACTGTTGTTCATAGTAGTTTTGTGGCTTCATTGATGTTTGGTATGACCCCACTTATAGCCAGGGTGCTGAGCAAAGTCATGGAAGAGAATGGGGGTGAGGTGCGCAGTGGAATGATGGGGTCTGGAATGCAAAATTCCAGTAAAATGGCAGCAGAGTGGGACACTCCAACTGAGGCTCCTCTGCTCTGTCCATTCTTTTTTAATTTTTCTTTTCTCCCTCTCTCCTCTCTCCTCCCTTCTCTTGGCCTGGCACACCCAGCCCTTGCCTCTGAAGGGGTCGGAGATTGTGGAGATGCCTGTGGCCTGGTGCAGGGATGCCAGTGACCAGCGGCCCAGTGTGGAGTGTGGTGGCAGCCAGCAGTCAGACCACATGGAAGTCCCCTGCACTGGTCTGCTGTGGAGAACCTTTGGAGAGAGACTGTGATGTTTGTCTTTATAACTTTGCTTCTTGTTTTTCTGACCTATGGTTGTATAACTGTAATGTAACTACCCTTTCTTCACTTCTCTATTCTATAACTAAGGATTGTACCTTTGTACCTAAGATGGCGCTGTAAGTGGCAACTTATAAACTTTTCAGTGCATTCATTTGAGTATATGTAACAATAAAGTTAATTCATTCATTCATTCAAAAGGCAAAAGAGAGAACATAAATCATGTTAATTTTAATATACTTTAAAGGACTTTAATACTGTTTGGGGATGGGGTGCCACTGTTAGTCTGAGGTGATGTTTTACATTCTGAATATAATCAACAGTTCGTACACTGAATTTGTGTGAGTAACTTTTGTCTAATCCACGTGTGTCTATAAAGCACATGATTCCTTCATGGTTTCCAGCCAGGCTGTTTTTTTTCCAAAAACAAAATTATTCTTGGTGTTTGGGCAGCACTGCTAAGGCCAGGATTTATTGTCCATCATTGAATGTACTTGGTTGTAAGACTTTTTCACAGTACAGTCAGGTATCCTTTATCTGAAAGCTCCGGGACTGGCTGTTTATTTCAGATAAAGCATATTTTTGGTTTTCAGATACACTCCCACCAAGTCAGGAGTGTCTCGATTTTTTTTTCAAACCTGTTTCTACCTACGACTGAAAAGCTGTTTCAGTTTTCCTGCTTCAGTTGCAAATCACATCCTGGTTTAAACTGCTATCAATCCCATTAAAGTGATAGGACTTGCTTAATTGCTCTAGGCCCTCCAATAGTCAGACAGAAATTGAGGAGCAAATATGTAGAGAGATCTCAGATTAATGTAAGAATAATTGAGTTGTGACAGTAGAGGAATTTAATTGTCCACATATTGACTGGGACTGCCATTGTGTTCAAGGCTTGAATGGAGAAGAATTTGTTAAATGTGTTTGAAGAAAATTTTCTTTATCATTATTTAAATTAACCTGCTAGAGAAGGAGCAAAACTTGACCTTCCCTTTGTAAATAAGGCTGGGCAAGTGACTGGGGTGTTAGTAGGGGAACACATTGGGACTGGTGATCATTACTATTTCAAAAATAATAGAATTATGGAAGCAGATAAGCCTTGCATAAAAGTTAATGTTCTTAATTGGAATGAGGCAAATTTTGATGGTATGAGGTAAGAACTTTCAAAGTTGATTGGAGTAAGCTGTTCGCAGGTAAAGGGGCGACTGATAAGTGGAATGCTTTCAAAAGTGTCATAACGAGAGTTCAGAGTCGTTATGTTCTTGTTAGCGTGAAGGGTAAGGCTGGTAAGAGTAGGATACAATGGATGAATAAAGATATTGAGGTTCTGGTCAAGAATACAAAACAATCATGTATTAGATGTAGACTACTGGGCTCAAATGAATCTCTTAAAGTATAAGGAGTACAAGGAGATTCTTAAGAGGGAAATCAGGAGGGCAAAGAGGGGATAATGTGATAGGCTTGGTAAATAAGATTAAGGATAATACAAAGAAATCCAGCAAGTACATTAAAAGCAACTAGAGAAAGAATAGAGATAGTGGGAACTGCAGATGCTGGAGAATCTGAGATAACAAGGTGTGGAGCTGGATGAACACAGCAGGCCAAGCAGCATCACAGGAGCAGGAAGGCTGACGTTTCGGGCCTAGACCCTTCTTCA
>NC_063353.1:18294189-18355383 GCF_021869965.1 Rhincodon typus | reverse complement strand
TGATGCTGCTTGGCCTGCTGTGTTCATCCAGCTCCACACCTTGTTATCTAGAGAGAGAATAGGGTCCTTTAAAGATCAATGAGGTCATCTATGTATTGAACCTCAGGAGGTGGGAGAGATACTAAATGAATACTTTGTGTCAGTTTTTACTGTAGAGGAAGAATCTGACTGTAGAGAATTTGGGGGAAATAAATATTGATGTTTTGAAAACAGTTCACATTACAGAAGAGGAAGTGCTTTAAGATGTGAGAGGAAAGATATAAAAGAGACCTAAGGGGAAACTTTTTCACACAGTGGTGCATAAATGGAATGAACTGCTAGAGGAAGTGGTGGAGGCTGGTAAAAGTACAATATTTAAAAGGCATCTGGATGGGTATATGAATAGGAAGGGTTGGAGGAATATGGGCAGAATGCTGGCAGATGGGACCAGATTAATTTAGGATAAACTGTGTCCAGTTCTGGTCACCCAGTTATAGGAAGGATATTATTAAACTGGAGAGGATTCAGAAGAGATTTACCAGGATGTTACCAAGTATGGAATGTTTAAGTTATAAAGAAAGGCAGGATAGGCTGGGACTATTTTCACTGGAGTGTAGGAGGTTGAGAGGTGACCTGATTGAAGTTTATAAAATAATGAGGGGTATACATAGAGTTAATGGTAGTTGTCTTTTCACAAGGATGGGGGATTTCAAGACTAGAGGGCACGTTTTTAAGGTGAGAGGAGAGAGATTTTTAAAAGAAATGAGGGGCAAACATTTTACACAGAGGGTAGTTCGCGTGTGGAATGAACTTCCTGAGGAAGTAGTGAATGTGGGTACAATTACAACATTTAAAAGACATTTGGATAAGTACACAAATAGGAAAGGTTTGGAGGGGTATGGGCCAGGACCAGGTGGTGGACTAGTTTAGTTTGGGATGATGTTCGTCATGGACTGGTTGAACCAAAGGGTCTGTTTCTGAGCTATATGACTCTGTAACATCTGGTCAGTATGGACGAGCTGGATCAAAGGGTCTGTTTCCGTGCGGTACATCTCTATGACTCTATGCTAGAGGCCTTAGAAAGCATGAAGATAGATAAAGGAGGCATGGTTAGTAAGTTTGTGGATAACACCAACATTAGTGGTATAGTGGACAGTGAGGAATGTTGTCTAATATTACAAAGAGATCTTGATCAATTGGGTCAATGGGTGAGGAGTGGCAGAGGGAGTTTAATTTCGATAAATGCGAGTATTGCATTTTGGAAAAACAAACAAGGGCAGAATTATACAATTAATGGTAGGGCCCTGGGTAGTGTTGTAGAACACAGAGACCTAGGAGTTCAAGTACATAATTCTTTGAAGTTTGCGTCACATATAGACAGGGTTTTTAAGAAGGCATTTAGCACACACCTTCATTGCTCAGACCTTTGAGTATAGGAGTTGGGACATCATGTTGAGGTTGTACAGGATGTTGTTGAGGCCTCTTCTGAAGTACTGTGTGCAGTTCAAGTCACCCTGCTATAAGAAGGATATTATTAAATTGGAAAGGATTCAGAAAAGATTTTCCAGGATGTTGCTGGGAATGGAAGGTTTGAGTTCTAAAAATAGGCTGGATAGCCTGAAATTTTTTTCACTGGAACATAAGAGATTGAGGAGTTTGTAAAATCATGAGAGGCATAGATAAGGTGAATAGCAATGGTTTTTCCCTAGGGTGGGAGAGTTCAAAACTAGGGGGCATATTTTTAAAGTGAGATGAGAAAGTGTTAAAAGGGATGTGAGGGCAACTTTTTTACACAAATTGGTGCGTGTGTGGAATGAACTGCCAGAGGAAGTGGTGGATGCAGGCTAAGTTACAATGTTTAAAAGGCATTTGGATAAGTATATGAATAGGAAAGGTTTGGTGAGATATGGGTGAAACACAGGCAAGTGGGACCAGTTTAGTTTGGGAACATGGTTAGTGTGGACTAGTGGGACTAAAGGGCCTGTTTCCTTGCTGTATAACTCTATCAATTTGCAGATTTCTTCGACTCTCAGCCTCCTTTTAGGCAAGTACTTCTTTCACTTGCAAAATCAGAAATGATGGAGATCTGAGTAGGTAAATAACCTACCAAATAAAGACCGAAAGAACTGAGGATGCTGTAAATTAGGAACAAAAACAGAAGTTGCTGAAAAAGCTCAGCAGGTCTGGCAGCATCTGTGAAGAAAAAAAATCAGAGGTAACGTTCCGGGTCTGGTTCTGAGGAAGGGTCACCGGACCCGAAACGTAAAACCTGATTCTTTCTTCACATACGCTGCCAGACCTGCTGAGCTTTTCTAGCAGCTTCTGTTTTTGTTGTCGTGGGTAAATAACCTACTTTTTTTTTCCAACTATTGGGTCAAACTAGGGAGAAAGTCATGTGCAGTGGATATGTAGAATCATTTCTATATTGAAAATGTAGGATCATACTAAATACATACTGAAATTCTACTGATGAAAACATACGGGTCTGCTTGGGCCTTTGGAAGAAGAAACTATGCTTTTAAGTCAATTCAGGGCAAGCAAAGCTTTTTTCCCCCTCCCCAAAGGGCTGAAACTCAGCATATCTCCAGCTCTGTTCAGGTCCGCTTTCAAAAAGACCTTTGGTTTTTAGGTCTTTTTGATTTTCAGATCAAGGATAAGGGATACCCGACTTGTAATTGCTAAACAATTTTTAAGGTCCTCTGCTGTACAGCAAGGGTTACAGGCAGCATGGAGAATAAAGGGATATCACTGGAATCTCTCCGCCCAATGCTTCAATCCATCCTATAAGATGATTAGGTGAAAAATGTGTTCTGCCCACCTTGATTTGACAGTGAATTGCAACCCCCATACCCAAAAAACAAGATAGGTTTTAATCCACCACATTAACAAACAGAGACTGTGGAGTTGTGACTGGATAGATGGTTCCAAAAAACAGGATTAATATTGTTTAGTTCAATGGTAGAAATAAATTTGACTTCCTCAGCAGTCCAGGGAGCCTGTGAGAGAGTCCCACATTGCTGAATTTAATCAGAGACTTCCTCTGTGTGTGGCCCTTATGAAGGCCTTTTCATTTTGAAACAACTGGCCTTTGTCTAAAGAGGCAGTACATCCTTTTATTAAACCAGGTCTATAGCTGAATAATAATATTATACTGTTTCACTTGGTAGGGCAACACTCGCTATGACATTGTGAGATTGATGTTTCACTAATAGCAATATTCCAATCAGAGGTGGTATTTTTCTGCTTGACACTCCTTTAATTGCTCTCGTCAATGCTGAAAAACACATCGCTTTGTATAGCTTTCATTTCCAGTGAAAGGTCATGGTTAGTACAGACTAAGTTTAGTCTGAGATCCTGGAGGCTACGTTGGACAGCCTTTGAAAACCTGAATGAGTAGTGTGCTGTGAGATTGTATCACAATCATTAATGGCCCATTTTCATTCTGCCTTCTGAATGAATTATTTCAGAATGAAACCATGTTAGACTTATAAATAAAAGCAAAAAGTACTGTAGAAACCCAGCAGATCTGGCAGCACCTCTGGAGAGAGAAACAGAGTTAACATTTCAGGTCCAGTATGATGCTTCTTCAGAACTAAGTTCCAAACCGGACTCAACATTAACTCTTTCTACCTCCACAGATGCTAGCAGATCTGTTGAGTTTCTCTAGCATTTTGTTTTATTTCAAATCTGCAGTATTTTGCTTTTATCTAAGCTTGTAAATTGGTTGCTTGCAATTGGGTACCAATCTGATAAGTGGCTAGCATCTCCGAGGGATAAGGCAGTGATGTATTGTGGCTGCAGCAGGTGCTGGTTCAATGAACTCACACGAATACACAAGGTCAGTAAGTGCATCTTAAAATTCATGCTTCACACTGACATCTCACACTTTACACTCACGGCCAGTGATGAGTTTCTATCCCTGATAAGCAAATGATTTAAATGAAAAGCTGATTAATCTGCACATGGGAGCCTTTTATTGCCATCTGTGCTTAAATGGTAAGGTCATTTTTAAAATGTTTTTTTTTGGTATTTCAGTAGCACATTTCTCCTGTAGTCTGAGATCATATCAACATAAAATTGTTTTCTTCTCAGCTCTTCCCAGCTGCCAGTTATTTATTGCACTGCCAAATGTTAGCATGGTATTAAAAGCAGAATATTTTTGGTGATGACATCATGGCACTACATCAAAGCACAAAAGTACGTTCAGTTATCTCTCTAATGGCTTTGTGACATCAGTACTCTGCACAGACATGCTGACTAAAATAATACAATCTGACTTGCAAATGTACTTCTTTCTCCCAATATCAGACATTAGCTGCGTGTTACAACCTAAGTACAGGCCAGTAGTTGGGTTAGAATGCTTCAGCATACAGGCTGTGATGTACACACAGCTATATATTTAAAAGTTTCAGAATGGAATTGATTGAACTCCAAATGGCTGTTAGTTGATGAGGGATAGCAAACTGAAATCATTGAAAAACCACACAGTTCAGACTTTGTATCTGCTGGTGCGCCTCTGTCATAGTACTTAATTACAGAGACATCTTTCTGGTTTCCTAATTTCTTCCCATCTGCGAAGCGCATACAGCTTTTAATGACCCTGGCTACATTCTTCTGTTCAATTAGAAGTAAATGGAAGCCTTTTGCTGTTTCAGCAGACTCTGCAACATTAGATGGGATCTTTTTGTTACGATGGTTTTAATTGGAAGATCAGTTTCCATTTCAAGACTTGCTTGTGTTTCACTGGCTCAGGTCAGGTAATCAAAGCAATAACTGCTTTTTGTTTTTGGCATTTCTTATACAACACCAATGAAAAGCTGCTTGAACTCAATCCAAGTGATGATCACTTTAGCCAACGGATGTTTAATTCTGTGACTTCAGGTTCTTTGGACAGCTGCGTAATTGGGATATAAATGCTAACTAAATTATATCAATGACTTGTGGACATGAATGGTACATGGAAATGATGATGGATGGAATTGGAAGATTCTGAGCGTACATCAGAGGTGAAAGATGAAACAAGAGAGAGTTGGAAATAGCTTGTAATGGGATAAACACCATCAAATCCATACTTACCTTCATTTCTGTCAATAGAACTCAGTGCCTGGCTGTACTTTTAAATTGGGGAGCCTTCGGACAGGAATAGACATGTTCCTGAGAGTGGGTTGGGGGAGGAATAAAAAGGCTTTCTATCACTACATAATTTCTCTGCATTTATCTCAGGTTGGTGGAACTAAAGCATGAGCGAGAAAGAGTATGCTTGGATATTTACCTTCTAGTGTATAACACAAATATTTATAATACGCATAGGAGAAGGAAACAATCCTGCAGTAAAAGTCGTAGAATTAACCAAGGGAGATTTTTGAGCAAGCTGTGGCTGCAATTTTTAATACATATTCTCAATAATATGTCCCAAAAGAGAGAACTATGTCAGAAAACTGCCCAGTTGAGCTCACAACCATATCTCTTGTCTCAGGACGTCAGAGAAATGTAGAAAATAGGAAAGGGAGTAGGCGATATGGCTACTGGAGCCTGCTCCAACGTTCAGTATGTTCATATTTGATCCTTCAACTCCGCACCCGGTTTCCGGTTTCCACTTTCTCCCCATACCCTTTGGTCCTTTTAACTTTAAGAACTATGCCTAACTCCTCCTTGAAAATATTCAGTGTTTTGGTCTCACCCACTTTCTGTGACGGAGAATTCCACAAGCTCACCATACTCTAGGTGAAGAAATTTCTCCTCATCTCAGTCCTAAATGGCTTACCCCCTATCCATAGATTGTGACCCCTGGTTCTGGACTCCCCAGTAGTTTGGAGCATCTTTCCTGTACTTACCCTGTCTAGTACTATAGAATTTTATAGGTCTGTATGAAGCCGCACCCCCACCCCCACCATTCGTCTAAAGTCCAATGATTGTACTCCTAACCTATTCACATGTCATCCCAGAAATCAGTCTGATAAATCTTCATTGCACTTGCTCTTTTACTAGAGCATTTATCTTGAGAGCAGGAGACCAAAACTGCACACAATCGTCAACTTGTGGTCTTACCAAGACCCTGTATGATTGCAGCTACTCCTGTACTTGGATCCCTTTGCTATGAAGATGATTTGTTTTAGTCATTGCCTACTGCACCTGCATACCTACTTTCAGCTACTGGTGTACAAGGACACCCAGCTCATCATATTTCCCACTGCTCGAAAGCATTGGTTCTGCAAATGATGTTCATATCCAAATTGAGTTGTTACCAGATGCACAATTTAAGCAAATGCATGATTTAATTATGTGGTACAGATATACACAAACCAATAATCAATAAATGAATTACAAAATAATAATCAGTAAATAAATCACAAAACAAAATAGGGTAGTAATTAATAAAGACAATGAACTACTTCTGTGAAATAACACTATGCTATATCTATTGCAATTTTAAGATTATCATGTCTTAACCAAGCTAATTCCCTCTTCAGCTGCTGCTTTTGTTGCTCTTGCCAATGGCTAAACATAATAGTAATAAAAGCAAGATATATCCAAATAGGCAATGACAATAACAAAATGTGAAATAATATGAATCTAGGTGGCCATGTGTATATTACTTCTCCGATTCCAGATATTGTCCCACCAGCTATGTTCCTTAATGTTTTTAATATCTATCTCGATTTTCTGACAATTTTGCTGAACCATAATATGTAACCTGTGTGTCTTTCTCAAAATCTCTTTTGTTTGTCATAGAATCCCTACAGTGTGGAAACAGGCCCTTCAGGGCCAACAAGTCCACACCGACCCTCAGAGCATCCCACCCTGACCTGTCCCTTTGTAACCCACCTAATCTACACATCCCTGAACACTACGGGCATTTTAACATGGCCAATCCACCTAACCTGCACATCTTTGGATTGTGGGAGGAAACCCACGCAGACAATGTGCAAACTCCACACAGACAGTTGCCAAAAGAGAACTTGCATTCATCGTCCGGGAATTGAACCCCGACCACGGCGATGAAAGCACCGAAACCTAACCACTACACTACCAGGGAAGGCATTTCTTGCAGATGTTCTCTTTGCGGGGCAATGTGAACCTTATATTCTTGCCAATAAGACATTCTCCTTATTGATCTAATATCAGTTGCCATATATATTACACAAAGTTACATTTATATGAACTTGAATGCTCTTTTCTGCTTTTATTAACTAGTTAATTGCATCTGCATGTGATTCTAAAATGTTAACAGTATGAAATGCAACGTCATTAGTGGTTTGCCCTGCTTGACTACCAAGATTAATATCATCATTCATTGCACCTATTATACCTTTTACTTGAGAAATTAATTGATTTAATTGATTACTTGTAGCACCAATGTCTAGGCCTATAACTGTAGAAACTCCTGCACTGTAAATGCGATAGCTCCTACTTTTCCTCGTGAATTTGTAACCTTCTTGATTAAACAGTGCCTTGGCCCTCTGTATCCTCTCCCTGCCTTGTCTTTGGAAAAAATGGTCCTTTAGTGTCATTTGTTTCAACTGCAGCACAAACATGTAGCTTTCCCTGATGCAGAAAATTGCCTGCTGAAAAAAGCATTTTTGTTTTTCACCTGCAGTATACAAGCCTTGTACCACAAGTGTCCATCAATCTATTCTGTTCTGAATAAGGGCACCATCTTTAAGATACCCATCCAGCAGTACTGGATAGGAATTTGCTCTATTAGAATGGTAAAATGATTAAGGACAATTATGTATGCAACATTTTATACTGCCCAGAAAACAGCAAGCAAGCAAGCAACCATTTTTCACAAAATGAGAAACTTTTTTCTAGTGGTGTTAATGGCCTAGAGGTATATGAGATAGGACATAAACGCTGATGTCTATTTTGTAACAGTACAGCTACTACTGTAGTGTTGGTAGCTGCTACTTCTCATGGTAAGTGTACCTCTGGGTCTGGAACCTGTAGTGTTAATACTTGTTTCAACTCACTGAATCTTGTGTGTGCTGTTCCATCCATTCCTATGGAATGCTCTTTTCCAATAGATCTGACAATGGACGTGCTTTGTAGCAAAATCATCAATATGATTTTACACTACAGCACTAATCTTAGAATCCCTATAGTGTGGAGAGAGGCCATTCAACTCATCAAGTCTGCACCCACCCTCCGAAGAACATCCCACCTTATTTCCTTAACCCCACATTTCCCATGGCTAACCTATCTAGCCTATCTGCACAGTATGGGTAATTTAGCATAGCCAGTTATCCTAACCTGCACATTTTTGGACTGTGGGAGGAAATCAGATCATCCATAAGAAACCCACGCAGACACGGAGAGAATGTGCAAACTCCACACCAGTAGTCACCCATGATTGGAATTGAACCCAAGTCCCTGGCACTGTGAGGCAGCAGTGCTGCCCAAATCCTAAGAATAATCATAAGTCACTCATGTCTTTAGGTAAAGGCAGATTACAGATAGCACCAATCCATTTTCTGTCTATCTGCAATTTACCAGGTGCCATCACCACACTCAAATAAGAGACTTTCTGCTTCATGATCTGTGCGTTCTTAGGGTTAACTGTCAATCCTAGATCTGTAAGGAGAGTTAAAAGCTCAAGTAGAAGAACCGGGTTTTCGTGTTTGTTTTCCACCTGCAGCAACAAGTCATCTACATACTATACTAGGCAGTTAGGATAGCTCTAATCCCTTTGCTAATCTTTGATGGAATGTGGATGGGCAGTTATGGAATCCTTGTGGACTGTTGTCCTTGAAAGGTAGCAACAAATTTATGCTGACATTCCCGCTTTACAGGAATGGACCAAAGTCTATTACTGATATTCAGGACAATGAAATAATTTACCCCAGGTGTCTGTTTCATCATAGTCTTGGGACTCGAGGCTTCAGTGGGTGCTATACAAGGAGTAGATTTAGTTAACACTCTATAGTCAATTGTCAGTCTTCAGGAGCCATCTGGATTCTTAACTGGCCAAATAGTGGAATAGATAGTAGAGGCTACCTGATGCAAAATTCCCTGCTTAAGCAGACTATCAATTACTTTGGCTACCTCCTCTTCTGCTTGTTTCGGAAATAAACATTGTCTCTACTTGCTCCGTCATACATCTACAATCGTGTTTGTGACAGCCAACACATTCTTACACTGTACAATAAGACTCTGAGCAGCTTGCTCTTCAGTATGTTCAGAGGGATTGACCCATCATTCTCCCACTGTTCAGATTTGGTGGTTGTACTCACGAGTAGGAACCTCAAGGTGTCTCTGTCCCGCTGATCAGGGCACCAACTAGATCCCGCAGCTTGCTGGATCAAAGTCTAGATCACATTTGCTTATAAAATCTGAACCTAAAAAATGTTCCACATCCTAATCTAGTTCTACCAGGATGACTGGAAGTTCACCCTGTATATTACCAGTTTGAATATGCAGCGGACAGGTCTTGTGTGTGACCTGTGAAGCCACTTAAAATAATTGTATTTGCACTGTGCCCATTTAATCGCAAACCATTGGCTGTGTTGAAGGCAGTTCGGGACCCTCATGTCTCACATTGGAATTTGACAAAGTGGCCTGCCTCCTCGAACTCAACAAGAGATCCTCCCACACTATGCCATTTGACACTCCACACCCATTGTGGAGAGGCTTGACTCTGTCAACAGGGGCACTCACTCCCCCTGCTCCATGATCGGATGCATGTGAGCGGGTCCTTTCAATGTTAGTGGCCTGTTATTTCTATCGGATAACCACAGGGAGGAACAATCTCAAGCAAAATTTCCTCTTCCCTCACAATTGAAACACAATGGCAGCTTTCTGCTCCTTTCAGTAGGGGGCCGAAAAGGTGAGTTACTCCTGCATCGACTGGAACCATGTCCTTTATTCCCCCAGACAGGTGGATCCCCCTGAGGCCCTTGCATTTTAACTGGGCACATTTTCTCTGTTTTTCTTATTCTTATCCTGGGCATCCCTTTCCCATGCCAGAGCCATTAGCCGAAGGACCCATACTTCTGTGTACCTATTATCAAAGGTTTTGCGGGCTTTCTCAGATGCCTAAGTGGAATGTTCCATTTGGGTTCGCAGCAAAACACTGCGCTGTCTATCATCAAGATTGTTTCTTTGATGGATCCCAAAAACAGTTATAAACTGGGCCCACAGATGGGAGGTAAACATCACCAGGTGCTCCCCTTTTCTTTGTCTACATTTATTTAGTCCGTCTACACTGTCCCTTTGATTGTATCCTATTGCTATCAGTATTGCCTTCTCCATATCTGCTAGAGATACCCCCAACCACACCCCGAACGCTTTGTGGTTTGGCAAGGGAATTTTGTATTGAATCATTTTAAGCAAAAAGCAAACGTTTCGCCTCCTTGGTTTCATCGGGACCATGTAGCTTTCTATAATGGTGAGTGGCAGCAAACAGCAATCCTGTTCAGGCTGTCCAAAAGGGCTTCATCAGATTTACCAATAGAGGCTGCTTTAGTGTTTCAGCTTGTTCTTGGCTCTCAAAGGGAACCTGTGGGGAATGCTCTTTCTTAACCTCTAGTCCCAGAGGTTGAGATGTCTCTCGGAATTGAAGCACTGGCACATAGGGTGCATTGGGCAGGAGTGTTGACTCAGACTATATCACCGGTATAGATTTATGCAAAGCACCTTCATCTAAGTATGGCTGGGAACGGGATTATAATCATATTCCCTACCCTGATCTGTGTGGTATATGGGTTCATCTTCAACCAATCCCAATTGAGATCATCCCTTTCATGCCCTGATTTCTATATGGGTCCCAAAGCACAAAGAAACCCTCTCTGGCTATAAAGCTGTGGCTTCAAGGCATCAGTTTCTTGTTGGCATTTTGAATGATCAGCATTCCACGCTTGTCACTTAATCTGTGCTTGATGCAGCAGTTTAAGTCTGTCCGGAGATCTTTACATTTGCTTTCAAGTTCCTGAGTCTTAATCTCTGACTCCTGAATCTACCTCTGTGCCTTCTTGCCCTTTCCTGATTGGGAACTTCAAGGGTATCAAGTTTCTGTTTTAGCTCTGCATTTTCTGACTTCAACTCACTTATTTCGGCATTTCTCTGTTTTAACTCATGCTTCACTT
The DNA here is from genome assembly GCF_021869965.1 of Rhincodon typus. NCBI lineage: Eukaryota > Metazoa > Chordata > Chondrichthyes > Orectolobiformes > Rhincodontidae > Rhincodon > Rhincodon typus. The sequence continues at coordinate 18,344,323 of NC_063353.1, read as the reverse complement.
ACCAAGTCTCCGTCTAAAGACAATGAATTCCCATCAGATTGTCCTCTTTGGGTGCACACTTTCCCGAGGAATTTTTAACTGACTCTAACAAATGGTTTGGTGCACCAGGACTCGCAACATCACAAGCTTCACAATACTGTATCCACTTCAACAGTTCATTATTCAAGTTCTTCGTAACCAAGTTCTCCAATTCAGATTGATTGTCTGTCATGATTTCATGGCAATGTTTCAATGCCAAATTCAATAACATAAATATTTAAATGATCCAATTAAATCTGAAAAGGTATTGGTTTGATTGTCTCTGTCGTCATCCACCCACCAGAATCCTGGCTGTCACCTGGGCCAGCTGCCTCTTGATTCAAACTCAGGCTGGATTTTTGAGAATACAAGGATGGTGGGTTTGACTTCAGAGCAACTTAGGGTCATTTCTTAATGAAAGCCACCAAAGGGACACCAATTGTTGTGTGTAAATTATCACAAGCCACATTTAATTTTGGTTACTTATTAAGAAATCTCATAGAAAATCAAATACTGAAATAATTACTCAAAACTTTATTTCATGCAGCATACCCGAGAAATAAGCAAGTTAAGCCTCACAACTCTACTTAGCTATTACCCAATTAATGGTGGAATTTAGCTGTAGTTCCAACCAACAGTGTCTGTCTTGGGATGTCCAGGATTCAATTCTTGTGCAGTGTTCCCTGAAGTTCTGTAATTAAAGAATCCTGAGGTTGAATTCTTATAGGATTTGTCTTGTGAAGTTTCTTATGTGATATCATTGATATTACTATTAGATCTGAACATCCACAATACTGATTACACTTCTGGAATCCTCAAGTCTGTAGCTTGCCTTCTTATCAGGAGCAGCTTCCTTGTTCCTAGTAACATTCAGTATTAGCTGTCTGTTCAAAGCACGTTTCCTGCAATTAACCCCTTTACCTCAGGAAGTTCTTTCTGCAAGCAATCTTAATTGCCCACTTGTCATGAGGCAGCAGGTTATCATGCAGTGTTACCTCCTCTCTCCCAGCAAATAGATTGTTTATGTTGCTTCAATTCCTTCTTCCTAAGGATAGTTAATTGGCATGTTGCTTTTAATTACTTTATAATGGATTCTCCATGACCCTTTCATCTCAGGAAACAGTTTATTCCCAAAAGAGATATTGCTGATTCTTTCAATCCTTGAATAGATGTTGAAGTTTTGAAGGTTACAAAATCACAGTATTACAGTACATAAATAGTTGAAGGGCCTTATTTAGAGATAAATAGAAAGCAGACTCAGAGCCTGTGTATGTGGGGACACCCATGATCTGAGAGACTCCAGACTGCATTGGCATTTAGCAGTTTGGTTAAAGCACAAGATCAAACCGAAAAACTTGGGCCATGGTCATTAACAGTCCTCCCACTTCCTATTCATATAAAAAGTATGGTTACTTGGTGTTACATTTAATGATAGATTTCATAATTTTGCATTTGCTTCCAAAATCAACAAGAAATATCTTAATTTATTATCTTAGATTTACACTTAGGATGTTTGTCATTTCATATTTGCATTCAATGTGGAGGTAATCTTTTGATAAGTGCAGTTTTGCCATTTCTGAAGCACATTTGGCTTTCGTCCAATGTTCTAGAAGTTGCTTTGAGCTGTAACTGAATGATGGTGCATTACTGCTTCAGTGTGTTATGTTATACAACACTTGATACAATCTCGTTCACATGAAACTGGGCAAGATTTTTAGATTTCAACCTAAATGAACAACTTTCTTCTCAAGATCACTTCAGATGCTCCAGGCAGATAATTAAGTCTGATTTGTTTTCCTTAAAATGTTAAAGAAAGGTCAATAGTCTGGTTTGCCTTTAGAATGGTCAAAAATTTCTAATGACTTTTTAGTGACTGTTTTACATATTATGGGCAGTTGTTTAAATGTAATATATTCTAATTATGTTGACTAATGTTATTCTTGAATGTTGTTGACCTTTATAAATGAAACTGAAAAATGGAGTCATAAATAGAATGCAAATAGAAAGGCTGTTGGCCCCTCATTAATCCAAAACGTAACATCTTACAGTACCTTTCATCTTGCCTTCTAACAGGTTAATGTTCTTCTTGACATTGGTTTGTTTGAGTTGATTTGTCCTTCGTGAATTTAAGCAATATTCTTTGTCCAATCTTGCATTACTTCGAAACAATGTACTAAATACATGAATTGTAACAATTTCTTCATCTTTCTAACACCTCTCTGGTGATATCTTTTAAGGCATACAATCCCAGTTTTTCCAATCCTGGTTATTTTACCCATTTTATTCATCCATTTTCAGGCTTTGCCTTAAATTTCCATTGCTCAATTTTGCAGTAGTCATCGACAATAAGTTTTCCTGAAGAGGCTTCTGGAAGTCCAAGAACTGCCCAATAGGACACTGTCATTTGGAAGTCTACTTTCAATGCAGAGGGCAAAAAACAATAAAAATACAGAAATACTTGGAAATGAACACAGTGGGCATACTGGATTTGAGATATACAAGATAATTCTGAACATTATGTGTCATTTGCCAATATTATTGGAATTTCCTTCTGGGAAGTCCAACTAGGCCAATCTAATTTGGATATTTAATACCATTCTTTCATTGATTGAAATCTGAGAATTTCCAATCTAAAAGCTATCTTCAGTGTTTTTCTCCTTATTGTTTGGTTTCTTTCAAAGTGATATTTATCTGTAAAATGTTCCAGTTATGATGAAGGGTCCACACCTGAACGTTTCATAATCACCTTGGTTGCCCGATTGGTGGGTCAAATGTTTCCAGCTTTTTCTTTTTCTTCTATCATGTAACAGAGTGAGGTTACAGTGACCTCTGTAGGCATGAGGTGGTGTTGCTGAGCTCACTGATGAAGACGTAAAAACAGAAAATGATGAAACTACTGACAGGGAAGCCTCAATGGAAAATGCAAATACTCTTAGAATCATTGGAGATTATAGCACAGAAGGCAGCCACTTGGTCCACCTGCCTAGGGCAGCTAAAGCAGAGCCATTTAACCTAATCCTATTTGACAGTTCTTGGACAGTGTTCTTTAGCTTTTCATACGCACATTCAAGTGCACTTTAAATGCAACAAGGGTTTCTGCTTCTTCCGCTCTTTTGGGCTGTGATTTCGACACTCCCACCCGATCTGGCTGTAAAACAATTCTCCTCAATATAAGTGAAGCCCTGTTAGCCAAAGCCATTCAGGGAATGTGTGGATTGGGTGTCTCTGTTTTCTCTGCAGCTGATATTGTTTTCCTTTAATGGGAGGACTGGAGCAATGTACACGATATGTCATGATAATGGCATTGGTATACACAAAAATACTGTACCTGCAGAGTTATGAAAGAACAGTCCAACAATGAAGGAGCCGGGTTGAAGTGTATAAACAGAAAGCATACAGAAATGGCATTTTCCAAATGAGTCTGAAGTGGCATTTTCCAAATGAGTCAGAAAAGATCAGTGGTACATTTCTGAAAGTGGTTGGGAGGCAGTAACAGGTATCTATTAGTTAAGTCTAAACACAGAATTTGGGAGTGGAGAAATGAAAGGTTTAGTTAGAGTGAAATTCTGGATTAATGGGTAAAATAAATTCAAAATGAATTTAAATTCACAGGTTAGGTTTAGACCAATCATAGTTATGTTCTGGTTGAAGAGGTTGTTGACGAAATAAATTTTAAATTAAAACTTCTAAAATTTGCAACATGAAAGCAAGCAGACGTGCTCTGAATCACCGTTTAGTGTTCTATCGGGATCTGGTGGTGTCATAAGAGCAAGAGTCATGGCAACTACAGTGTGAAAAGGAAATTCAGAGGTGTGACAGGAAATGATGACGTTCATGAAATAATGTGTCAATTTTAATGTATCACTTAGCATTCTACTTAAGCATTAGACAACAGGGGAATCAAGATCAAAAGTGATATTCCGGTCAAACAGGGCAGGTGAAGATGGAGTTAGACGAGGAAGAACAGATTAAAGGATGCGGATTAGGCAGAAGTTGAGGGATAGGAGTTGGGCAGACGATGCAGGGAAGAGGTAGAAAGAGTGCAGGAGATGAGGAGAATGGAGAAGGTGACTTTATAGTTGGGTACAATCAGTTGTGATAATCAGGCAGGGAAAGAAAATATCTTCAAAGTGAGATGATACTAAAACAAGTAAAGTTACTAAAACAAGACCGAAAGTCTTGTCACTAAGACAAGACAGAAAAAACTGTGGATTTTGTTAGTCAGAGCTATAAACAGTGTGGGAGGTGAAATTTCCTGACTGGGAGATGTGGGTATCTAGGGTTACTTGGGGTGAAGGATTCCATATAGTTTGGGTATTGGTCATGATATTTCTGCTCTGTGGTTCATGATTAAAAAGAAATGCACAAGGTTTAGTTGCAACAATTTTGCTCAGTTTGGGGGAAATAGAAATTGTAGGTTAGTGGTCTGGTCATTTCTCATTTGAGGGAGGGAGAAAGTTAAGGTTCATTGTGTATCAGCTCCATTAATTGGTGATGATGTAGGTAATAGAGAGTATGTTTCTGGTTATATCAAAGTCTTTTTGTTTTTGGAAGGGGTATTCCAACCTGCATTTTTATTCAGGGATGAGGTTTCAATCCCATCTGTGATGACTTGGTCACTTTGAACTGGACAGATGGCAATTAAACATGGGTAACTGTTTGTTTACTTATGCAGTTTTCATGGTGGGACATATGAGTCTTTGTTTTTCTGGCAGAACTGATGTCATGCTTTGTGGGGAAGGACATTATGCCTCATGTTTGCTTGCAGTTACATTAGTGAATTGGATTGCAGCCCAGTGAGGTGTACCAACTCAGCAATGGTTCATGGACTATGTGATCCTTCTTACAGGGGTTGCAGCTGTAGTATGTGTGAGCCAGTAGACACAGGTGTGATCCACTGTGACCCCATCTGCAGCAAGTGTTGGCTGCTCTGGGGACTTTGTCCCAGAGTTTTAATGAGCAGAGGCCTGAGCTGTGGACACTGAAACCCATCAGGGAAAAGAGTTACCGTGACCCTGTGTTTCAAGAGACAGTTACACCTGTCAGAGCAATTACATCAAATTTTGTCCGTGATTAGGGGCAGGAGGATGTAACTATTGGAGAGGCAGGTATTGAGATCCATAATGTAGTGTTGGAGGAACCTTGTCATATAGGTATGAAGCTCCTACTTTTGGTGCAGACAAAGGCACAGACTGCAGGGAGGATAAGCCTGACCAAGGCCACCATGGTATAGAGCACCATTCAAGTTGGGGGGAAAAAGGGAAATGTTACAGTAGAACCACATTTAGGAAAATAGATTGTGCTCTCTGCAGCAGAGACAGAGAGTCCAGAAGGCTGTGTTGCCTAACCAATGCCAATGTTCAGGACTGGGCTGAAGGGGAACTTGGAATGGGAAGGGAAGCATCCAGTTGTCATGGTTTATGCAGCCACCAACAACATAAGTAGGACTAGGAAGGAAGTTCTGCAGAGGGATTATGAGCTTTCTGGGGATAAATTTGGAAGAACAACCTTAGGGTAATAATCTCAGGATTACAACCTGAGCCATGTGCAATTTGACATAGAGTAAATAAAGTTAGAGAGGTAAATGCATGATCGGTGTGGAGAAATGTGTTCCAACCCATTGGGCACATGTGTTAGTACTGGAGAAAGAGAGAGCTGATCTGTTGGAACAGGTCTCATTTGAAACATGCCGGTAACAGTGACCTGGCAAATAGTATAACTAGATTCACAGAAAGCATGTTAAACAAATTAGTGGGTGGGGAGGGGCAGACTTAAAGTGAAAGGAAGTTTTAAAAATCAATATGAAACAAGTGAGCAGAGACGCAGGGTGGTGCAAAGGCAAATGATAAAGTGTGACAGGATGGGGCAGAAAATATAAGCAGAATGCAGCAGAAATTAGAATCAGACTGAGCAATAATGGTACAAATCCAAAGGTTAATGCTATTTATAAGTGCATGCAGTATTTGTAACAAAACAGATGAGTTGATGACATGAATGGAAATAAATGAATGTGGCTTAATAACAATTACAGAGGTGTGTTTGCAGGGAACTCAATATTCGAAGGTGTTCAACATTCCAGAAAAATGGGCAAAAAGGAAAAGGAGGCAGGGTAATATTGTTAATAAAGGAAGGTATCAGTGCAGTGGTGAGTAGTGACATTGCTGCAATAGATTATGGTGTGGAATTAGTTTGGGTGGAAATAAGGATTATCAAGGAGAAGAAGTCATGGGTGGGAGCCAACTATAGGCCCCAGAAATATTGCCTCACAGTAGGACAAAGTATAAATCAGGAAATAGTAGAGGTGTAAAAAAAAAGGACACTACAATTGTAATGGATGATTTTAATTTGCATATTGCCTAGACAAATCAGATGGGCAAGAGTAACATGGAATATGAATTTGTGGAATGCATCAAGAATTTGTAGAATGCATCAAGAATTGTTTCTTTGAGCATAATGTTGCAGAACCAATCAGAAGGCATTTTCACACGAGGTTGTGGTCCAAAACTTTCTGGTCTGGTCTAACATACCCATGGAGGTGTCCAAATCTGGGCTGGTGTGTTGCAGATGGTAACCTTACTGATGCTTCCTTTGAGGACACCTCGGTGTGAACTTCCAAGAGTTGGGGGTGAAGGAAGGTGGTTGGGTGGGGGGCTGGGGAGTAGGGGTATAGGCGGGCAGGTTGGAGGTAGAGGGCTCAGCCACCTCTGGAGTATCCTGAGATGTTACTTCTCTCTTCAGAGATCATTGCCAATTGTCGGAAAAACCCATCTGGTTCACTAATATCCTTCAGGGGAGGAAATCTGCCATCCTCACCTGGGGTCTGGCCTACATGTGACTCCAGTCCCACAGCAATGTGGTTGACTCTCAACTGCCCTCTGAAATGGCCTAGTAAGCCACTGAGTTGTACCAATCGCTACAAAGACTCAAAGAAATGAAACTGGACGGATCACCTGGATCGACCTAGGCACCGGAAAAGACAATGGCAGAAACAGCCCTGTAAACCATGCAAATTCCTCCTCACTAACATCTGGGGGCTAGCGCCAAAATCGGGAGAGCCGTCTCACAGACTAATCAAGCAACAGCCTGACACAGTCATACTCACAGAATCATACCTTACAAACAATGTCCCAGACACCACCATCACCATCCCTGGATATTTTGGCAGGACAGACCCAGCAGAGGGGGCGACACTGGTATACAGTCATGAGGGTGTTGCTCTAGGAGCCCTCAACATGGATTCCACACCCCATGAAGTCTAATGGCTTCAAGTTAAACATGGGCAAGGAAACCTCCTGCTGATTACCACATACCACCCTCCCTCAGCTGATGAATCAGTACTCTTCAATGTTGAACAACACTTAGAGGAAGCACTGAGGATGGCAAGGGCACAAAATGTACTCTGGGTGGGGGATTTCAATGTCCACCACCAAGAGTGGCTCAGCAGCAGTACTACTGATCGAGCTGGTCAGGTCCTAAAGGACATAGCTGCTAGACTGGGTCTGCGGCAGGTGGTAATGGAACCAATAAGAGGGAAAAACATACTTGACCTCATCCTTACTAATCTGCCAGCTGCAATTGCATCTGTCCATGACAGTATCGGTAAGAGTGACCATCGCACAGTCTTTGTGGAGACGATGGCCCGCCTTCACATTGAGAACAACCTCCATCGTGTTGTGTGGCACTATCACCGTGCTAAATGAGACAGACTTCGCACAGATCTGGCAACTCAAGACTGGGCATCCATGAGGCGCTGTGGGCCATCAACAGCAGCAGAATTGTACTCCAGCACAATCTGTAAACTCATGGCCCGGCATATCCCCCACTCAACCATTATCATCAAGCCAGGGGATCAACCCTGGTTCAATGAATAGTGTAGGAGGGCATGCCAGGAGCAGCACCAGGCATACCTGAAAATGAGGTATCAACCTGGTGAAGCCACCAAACAGGACTACTTGCACACCAGACAGCGAAAGCAGCACGTGACAGACAGAGTTAAGCGATCCCACGACCAACGGACCAGATCTAAGCGATCCCACGACCAACGGATCAGATCTAAACTCTGCAGTCCTGCCACATCCAGTCGTGAATGGTGGTGGACAATTAAACAACTCACTGGTGGAGAAGGATCCACAAATATCCCCGTCCTCAATGATGGAAGAGCCCAGCACATCAGTGCAAAAAATAAGGCTGAAGCATTCGCAGCAGTCTTCAGTCAGAAGTGCCGAGTGGATGGTCCATCTCGGCCTCCTCCAGTGGTCCCCAGCATCACAGATACCAGTCTTCAGCCAATTCGATTCACTCCGCGTGATATCAAGAAACAGTTGGAGGCACCGGATACTGTAAAGGCTACAGGCTCTGACAACATTCCGGCAATAGTACTGAAGACTTGTGCTCCAGAACTTGCCGCTCCCTGAGCCAAACTATTCCAGGACAGTTACAACACTGGTGTCTACCCGACAAAATTGCCCAAGTATGTCTTGTACACAAAAGCAGGACAAATCCAACCCGGCCAATTGCCACCCCATCAGTCTCCTCTCGATCATCAGTAAAGTGATGGAAGGTGTCATCAACAGTGCTTTCAAGCAGCACCTGCTCAACAATAACCTGCTCAGTGATGCCCAGTTTGGGTTATGCCAGGGCCACTCAGCTCCTGACCTCATTACAGCCTTGGTTCAAACATGGACAAAAGAACTGAATTCCAGAGGTGAGGTGACAGCCCTTGACATCAAGACTGCATTCAACTGAGTGTGGCATCAAGGAGCCCTAGCAAAATTAGAATCAATGGGTATCAGGGGGCAAACGCTTCGGTGTTTGGAGTCATACCTGACACATTGGAAGATGGTTGTGGTTGTGGGAGGTCAATCATCTCAGCTCCAGGACATCTCCGCAGGTGTTCCTCAAGGTAGTGTCCTAGGCCCAACAGTCTTCAGCTGCTTCATCAATGTCCTTCCCTCCATCAAAAGATCAGAAATGGGGATGTTCGCCGATGATTGCTCAATGTTCAGCACCAGATACTGAAGCAGTCCATGTTCACATTCAACAAGATCTGGATAATATCCAGGCTTGGGCTGACAAGTGGCAAGTGACATTTATGCCACACAAATGCCAGGCTATGACCATCACCAATAAGAGACAATCTAACCACCGTCCCTTGACATTCAATGGTGTGACCATCACTGAATCCCCCGCTATCAACATCCTGGGGGTTACCATTGACCAGAAACTCAACTGGACTCACCACATTAACAGAGTGGCTACAAGAGCAAGCCAGAAGCTGAGAATATTGTGGCGAGTAACGCATCTCCTGAGCCCCCAAAGCCTGTCCACCATCTACAAGGCACAAGTCAGGAGTGTGATGGAATACTCCCCACTTGCCTGAACGAGTGCAGCTCCAACAACACTCAAGAAGCTTGACTCCATCCAGGACAAAGCAGCCCGCTTGATTGGCATCACATCCACAAACATTCACTCCTCCACCAACGACACTCAGTAGCAGCCGTGTGTACTATCTACAAGATGCACTGCAAAACTTCACCAAAGATCCTCAGACAGCACCTTCTAAACCCACGACCCCTTCCATCTAGAAGGACAAGGGCAGCAGATATATGGGAACACCATCACCTCCAAGTTCCCCTCCAAGTCACTCACCATCCTGACTTGGAAAGTTGTTCTTCACCGTTCTTCACCGTTCTTCACTGTCACTGGGTCAAAATCCTGGAATTCTCTCCCTAATAGCATTGTGGGTCAACCCACAGCAGGAGGAATGCAGTGGTTCAGGAAGGCCGCTCACCAGCATCTTCTCAAGGGCAACTAGGGATGGGCAAGAAATGCTAGCCAGCCAGCGACGCCCACATCCCATAAAATGAATAGAAAAAGAAAAGATACTGGAGGTGGCTTCTAGGGGAGCTGGGTGTTTCTGCACACTGGCTGTACCTACAGAGAGATGGTGTTATGGCCAATGGCTAGCATTAGTGTGCATTTAGTGAGAGTTTTAACAAGACCAATGTGAGAATTACAGCTGAATGATCAGCGCTACTTACTCTGTTGACAGGACATGTATGTCTCTGAATCCCTGCAGGAGTGATTGCAGACTTCTCCTTAAAGGCACTCCCCTACCCATAAGGCCTCAATCTGCCCTGTTGTGGGCTGTGTCCTCACGTAATGAGAGAAAGGGATGGATTGAGTGATATGAAGGTGGGTGGAACAACTGTTAGGCCTGGTGCAGGTGGTGAGGTGTTCCAAGGAAGTGAAGATGTGGCACAGAGGACATGTTTGGTTAGTGATGTGGGGAGGTTAGAGTGGGTGAGAGTGCATGAGAGAAAATGTTGCAGGCAATAGTGAAAGTTTAATGTTTTAGCGAAGATCTGTAGCTTGGGTTGTAGCTGCAGTTGTTGGTTGGTTTGCCGAGCTGACTGATTTTCATTGAAGCGCTGTTGTTCTGTTCTGTTCTGATCTGATTTATATGGTCCAGTCTGTTATGGTGGGTGGTTCTGTTTCTGGTTTTGCTCCGTAGTGATATGTAGATGGGATCTATTTCAACATGTTTGTTTATGGTACCAGTGGTTGAAAACAAGGCTTCCAGCAATCCTCTGGCTTGTCTTTGTCTTGCTTGTCCTATGTTGTCCTTCTTTGTCGGAGTGAATAGAAATGAGGGAGAGTTGGTCATGCTGTTTTGCTGTGAGTTGGTGTTCGAGTATCCTAGTGGTGAGTTTCCTGCCCATCTGTCCTATGTATTGCTTCTCGCAGTCGGCTGCATTGTATTTTGCCATAGAAGGGGGACGAAACATTTGCACGAAAGCCAGTCAGCTCAGCAAACCAACCAATACCTCCAATAGTGAAAATGGCAGAGAATGAGCACTGAGGTGGGTGTAAGGGCAGTAGGCAAAGATAGCATGAGAATAAGGCAATAGAAAGAAGAGGTTGCCATTACCCTGGCACAATGGAGGAGGCTATTGACCTTCCTACAATGCTGTGGCCATTCCTCTGGACTCTCGAGTTGGCATTGACCTGGGTGGTGACGTCAAACCAGGCTGCCAGGGCCTGGCGGTGTGTCCTCCTCTGCCTGTCCTCCAAGAAGTAGATGGCCATCCTCTGCACCAGCCTCTTGACCAGGTCCTCCAGGTCCCTGATGGAGAATCACAGTGCCATCTTTTCCTTTTCTGTCATCTCGCAGAAGCGTCCATGGGGGAGAGGGGCAGCCTCGAGTGTCAGTGCTCATCTGGGTGTGCAGTGACTTTTTAAAGATGGCATGGGTGCAAGGGATTCAACAGATATCTGCTGAGTGCTGAGTTGTTCTTGGAATGATACCTGAGAAAATGGCGCAAGATGCGAGAGACATTCTGGGAGTGGGGTAGGAAGTTAATATGATGAGTTTGGTAAGGTACAGCAAGAGGACTCATTAGGTATTTACCCAAAATAACATAAAATTCAGCCCTACATATTAGTGATCCTACCAATATCAGGTGAACCATTAAATGCCTGCTTCAGTGAACCAGTAAGAATAGAGAAAGTTAGGGAAGTGAATTATCTGATTGAGATAGCAGATTAGGGCAAAAAAAAGGCTGTGTCATGTCATCCTGTGCGACCAATATCACTGCCTAGAACGGGACAAGCAGGTAACAATCTGACAATCTGTCTTACTGCTACTGAGATGAGGGTAACAGCAGAAATGAATTGGAGGGAGATATGGGTGACGCCAATACTACCCAGCTAACTGACATAGAAATACTAGCAAACAGACTCCTTATTTGCCCACCAAGGTGCAGAACAGCCGGCAGGTTTAATGGGGTCTGCTCACTGCATTGAAGGGCTTATGGAGAGATGGGCTGGACTACACAAACACCCGACCCCACACAAAGTGGATGTGGGAGAAGCGGTTCACGTCAACTAACATCCCTATCGGCTAGGCCCAGAAAATCTGGCCCAGGTTCAGGAGGAGATCAACTGCATGCTGGAGCACCAACTAATGAAGCCCTGCAGTAGAAGCTGGAGCTCATCAGTTGTGTTCATGCTCAAGCCAGACAGTTCCACAAGTTTCTGCATTTATTCAAAAGTCAATTCAGTGATCAGAGCTGACTTCTACGCAATACCCTGGCTGGGAGATTGCACAGGTAGGGTCAGTCGAGCAACCTACACTACCAAATTAGGTTTAATCAACAAATGCAGGCAGGTTCCCTTGGCTGCTCGTCTAAAGGAAATCTCTACCTTTGTAATTCTAGATGGGTTATACCACTGTCAAGTTATGCCATTTGGAGTTCAAAATGCCAACTTTCAAAGGCTGATGAATCAAATAGTGCCAGCCTTATCTAATTGCATAGTGTACCTAGACAAGTTCCCAGTGTATAGCTACATCTGAAAAATTGCATTTAAAGCAACTGAAAACTCTTTTCCAGAAAATACCCAATCTGAAATATCTGATCTTAGCTGACATAGTGGTCAATTTCACAATGATCAGATATGCTAAGGCCCAAGTGACCTTTCCAGGACAGGGTCAAAGACTGTTACTGCCCATAGCTGGAAAGGTAGAAGCAATAGCACAATTCTTCATTCTAATATGAAGTTGGGTAGTGTACTTGTGGATTGGGAGGCAGGAAGTTAGAATTTGGTATTTGTAAAATGCTAGGGGGGAAATAATTCTGTGGCCTCTTTAAAAGATGATGTGCTTTTTCTGTGCTTAGAGATTTAAAGTGAATATCTGTGAGCAGTAGCTTGAGAGTTTGCAAGAACACAGAGAGCACCCAAATTCAAACATTTATATCAAAAGGCCATATGGTTAGCAGGCCAAGCAGCAGTTTTTAGCAAGACAACAGGCTTTAGCCAATCAATTTAAACCAGGCACTTAGATACCAAAAACCTATTAAATTTAAGTCTGATGGTTTTGACAACCTAGGACCAATCCTATTGTAAGAAATATTGATATGTCATCAAGGGTATAAAAGATGGCGCAGTTGGACAAAGCAACAGAGCGAGCTGCCATCTGCCAGAGCTAACAGCCCTCAGCTGTCAAGAGAGAATGGCTGCCTCTCACAGCCTCCTCTATGTCTTAGAGAAAGCACTATCTAAATAACAATGGTACCAATGGCACAACTAGTTAATATTCCTGACTGAAGAATCGATGGAGATAGCATTCCTGACAGAAAAATCGACAGAGAAGTCATAGAACATTCCGGAAGGCACACATCCTAGCTGTAATTTCAAGAGACTAAATTCTATTTTTACATATATAAGTGGGAGTTGTATTTATTTGAACGGCATACCATTAGAACCTTGCTTTATTTGGGGATAGTTAGTAATTAGAAGGGATTTATTCGGTTTGTTAATAGTTTAGTTAATTTGTTCACTGTTAGAGTTAGATAAATAAATTGTTACTTGTTGATTTTAAAGTAAGTGCCAGGAATTTATTTTCTTAATTACTAGAAGTTGCAGAAAGCCAGGTTATGCCACTTTTCACACTCCTTTTACAGATTATCGGGCAAAGTGCTTCTCTTTGGGTATTTTGGTTTTAGTTCTCAGAAGTGGTGAGTTGGGGGGGGTTGGGTTTGTGGTGGTGGTCAACCTCTGCTTATAACTATTCCTACAACAAAATGGGAAATTGTGAGGTTCTGGGGAATGTGTGAGTTCTACTGAAAGGTCATCACAAACTTCAGCACAGCAGTCATGCCACTGACAGACCTACTACAGAAAAAAATCAAAGGTGGTATAGACTAAAAAATACCAAATAGCTTTTGAAAATCTGAAGGCCATTTTAATGTTAGCCCGTGTTTGCAGGTCCAAACTTGCAGCAAGAATTGAAAGTAGCCATCAACGTGAGTTACATCGGGATAGATGCTGATCTCCTTCAGGAAGACCACTTCAGAATTCAGAGACCAACCAAGTATTTCTCCAAGAAAAAGTGAAACAAGCATCAGAGCCAGTACTCCCCAGCAGAGAGGAAACTTTTGGTTCTCGTAAAGTTTGAGATATTTGTCCAAAATCGGTACGGAGAAACCACGGTTTACACTGACCACAACCTGGTAACGTTGTAGAAGGTTTAAAGAGGCAGAACACCAGGTTGTTCTGTTGGATTTTGTTCCTCCAACAACACCATGTAAAAATCACCCACATTGCTGGGAAGTCAAATGTGAATGTAAAGGCTCTGACCAGAACTTAAAGAAACACAGTAAGAATTGAAAAGATAACATCGACCAAGGCTAAGAGAATGATTGTGGGTGTATGTGTGTTTGTTGTTTTACTTGTACAATACTTTTTCACCATTTGTAATGAAATCAGAATAGATGTCATTTTATTCATCCCAAGGGGCAAATGTCATGACAACACAACAGAATGCTAAAGCGCTACTGGACATATTGATCTTTTCATTCCAATGTGTGTGTTTTTAAAGGAAGACTGCTTTACAGCTAAAAGATGACTGCGGATGTAAATTCAGACTGTCTGGCAGAAGACCAGGAGGGAAAACATTCTTTATATTAAAATACTGACCACTTCCTTATTTGATACAAAATGGTTTAAAAGTTCAGAACATAATAATATATATTTAACAATCATGACAACAGAAAAAGTATTTTGAAAAAAATCAGGGGACGTGCATGTCACAAGTCAACATTTGTTGCCAATCCCTATTTGCCTTTCAGAAAGGTAGTGCTGAGACATTTTCTCCAAAAACTGCAGTACATGTGATGTAGGTATTGATTAAATAACTGTTACGTGCTTTCAGGCAATCCGAAATTGTGAAAAGCGCTATATATGCAAGTTCTTTCTTTGCTCTAGCTTATTCTCATTTATATACACCCCATCATGTTATAGAGGCAAATATTGAATGGTGGGATTTTATTTTCTTTAAAAATATTCACTTGAGCTTTACAAATCATGGGTTAATGAATTGTTACAACAATTGTATAAAATTTACATCACAGAAACAGGTCATTCACTGGTGTTTATATTCCTATGAACTCTTTTCAGTTTATTCACCTAATTTCCTCCATTAATAAAGCATACTTCCATCTATTTATGGGTGATTTATCTAAGGCTGGAGTTATGTGCCTCCAATGTGTCTTAATTCCATGAACACCTGGAGTCAAAACAGAGTCTAAACTGGTCACTGGACAGATTTGTATTATTCGTCTGAACCTGCATGGTTTAGAAGAGAAGTGCTGAAAGAATTTTGAGCGATCACTAGGTGCCACTATTAAACAGTGACAAACAAGCTCACAAACTGAGAGCACATTCACAAAGTGATGATTTTATAAGCACTGACTAGTCTCTAGTGGCATAAAACAAAATGGTTACTATCCCCTTGGCAAATCCCAACCCTTGGAAAGCCAAAGCCTTGAAAAACCCCAACCCCTTTTGTAAGCCAAACTCACAGTTAAGCCATTCTGTCAAATCCGGACTCTTGGAAACTGTATGTTTTTGTAAAGCTCATGCTCTGACAAAACCCACACACTGAGAAAACATATACCTTTGGAAAACTCACAGACTTGGAAAACCTGTGGCCACACTCAACACATACCTTTAGAAGAGCTAAGTCCTCACAACACCAAGAACAATCTACGAATAGTCCAAGCCTCTGAAAAGAAGGGTTTAGGCCCGAAACGTCAGCCTTCCTGTTCCTCTGATGCTGCTTGGCCTGCTGTGTTCATCCAGCTCTACGCCTTGGTATCTCAGACTCTCCAGCATTTGCAGTTCCTACTACCATTGAAAAACAAATGCCTGCAGAAAACCACGCAATAGAACATTTTACACCCTGCTCATTTTTTTCCCATTGGACATTGGTTAGGCCACTTTTGGAATACTGCCTGCAATTCTGATCTCCTTGCTGTAGGAAGGATGTTGTGAAACTTGTAAAGGTTCAGAAGAGACTTATAAGGATGTTGCCATGGTTGGAGGTTTTGAGCTATAGGGAGAGGCCGAATAGGCTGGGGCTATTTTCCCTAGAGCATATACTGGATATCAGCTATATACCCCAATTTGTGGTTGCCCAAATTTCTATTTTCCAAGGTCCAAATCATTTGTGTAAATGATGAACAGTAATGGTCCCAGAACTAATCCCTGTTGTACACCACTAACTTGAAATTGTTGTGTATTGCAAATTACATGAACACAATTTTAAATGAAACTGAAAGAAAATCTCTATCTGCTTTTTATGATGTTTTATCTGACAGTATCCTCTAATCTTAGTCACAAGATTACATAATGCTTATGCCAATTAAGAGTTAACAATGGTATAGCAATACTTAATTTGAATAATCATTTTGTTTGATATATCATGAAATATTCCAAAAGAGTTCTCAATTTTGCACTGAAACCTATTCACACACTCTCTTGTCAATAAAAATGCCTTGACGTTTCCCAAATATAATTTGTGGATAAATCAAGGAGCTGTTGAAGTGTCTGATTGAGCTGCTATTGAGTTTACATTGAATTGTTCAAAGGGAGATTTGTGCAACAATATTCTTTACGCCTGCAATAAATTATATGAAAACTGACATGATTATATCATTAACATTATTGTTGTTACCCCAACTGTGAATTGTGTAATTATTCATCCTGATTAAATTTTATACACTGAATAATTCCTCTGCTTCAAGATGGAATGATGTTAACCCTTCTTAAATTTTAATATTTAAATATGCCATTGTGTGTAATTTTCTAGAAACATCTGCAAACAGTTGAATTTGTTAATAAAATCTCAAAATACAAGAAAACAATATATACTTTCACATCTAATTCTCTGAATTCGACTACTCTTATACCATACTGTTGATATGGCATCCTGAGTTCACATTGAAACGAATCACAGTAAATATTCTCAAAAAAACCCTTTAACTCTGGTCAATTTTATAGTTAGTTTCATTAGTCACAATGCTGAATTAATATCAAAAATCATTTACACTGGCAAGACATTCATCAATAAGATGTAGAGGGAGAAAATATACATATTTCATGAAACTGCATCAGAATCCTAGCAATATCCTTAGTTAAAATGTCAAGGTTTCTAATCTGACTCTATTTAACCTCAGGCATAAAATAAAGTAGATGCTTCTGGCCCAAGGTGATGAAGTTTGAAAAGGCAACACTGTTTTCAATTAGGAAATATTTTCTTCCCATTAGCAAATGATCCAACTGTAACTGTTTTCAATGTCGAGTAATTTTAACCTAATGTTGAGCTATGGAAGCTCAGTTCCTGAGCGTGTTCAAAACAAAAGTTAACAGATTTCTGGAGACTTATGACGTCAAAAAATGTGGAGGTAGTGCAGATGATCATCTATGATCTAATTGAATGATGGAGCAAGCTCAAAAGGCTTATTGGCCCAATCCTATTCTCGCTTTTCTCTATGAAAAATGTTTATTGGAGACATATATGTACAAAATAAACTGACCTCTTGACCCCTCCCCCTTTCTGATTTATATCTATCCTTCCTGTGTTGAGGGCTATGGTGACACTGCTTGGCTGTCGGGGTGAAGACTTGCATTGCGCAGACACCACTGCCAGAATGAGGACCTCAGCAAGACTCCCTCTGTGTCCAGCAGAGGGCTATGAAGGTGCTGATTGGTGATTGGGGTGAAGGTTTGCATCAGTGCAATCCCCACTAACAAACAGTGGTTTGTGGAGGGTGTGTTGGCAAGAGACAGTTAAACCTTAAACATAACTTCAGTGTTTCTTTCCTTCCTTCCTTCCTTCCTGTAACAAAAAAAAGTGTTTGTGAGGATGACTAGCAATGGAAGTCTTGTCCTGCTGCAGGTAACTACAAGGGACAAAGCTGATGAGTGTGTAGTGGGTAAGGCAGGTAAGTCCTTACAAATTCTATCGCTTAAAGTACTTTTTTTGGCTTTTAATCTGTAAGGGTAGTACATGGACCAGGAAAGAAGAGCCATAGATAACTGGATTTGATTTAATCTAATATAAAGTACTCTCCAAGGTATAACTTAAAGAGGTAAACCATGGCAGGAGAGCTCAAAATCTTGCCTTGACCCTCTTGCTCCATGTGGTAGGCGAGGGACAGTTCCAGCACCCCCACCCGGTTCATCATGTGTGCAGGAAGTGTCTCCAGTTACAGATCCTGGTAGCTTGAGTTTCAGAGCTGGAGCGGCAGCTGGGGACACTGTGAAGTGTCCGCAAGGCAGAGAGTATTGTGGATAGTACATATAAAGAGGTGGCCACACCGCAGGCTCAGATTCTGCAGGCAGGAAGGGAATGGATCATCAGAGCAAGAGAGATAGGCAGGTTGTGCAAGAATCTCCTGTGGCCATTCTTCTGCAAAACAGATATACCGTTTTGGATATTGTTGAGGGGAATGACCTCTCAGGGGAAAGCAGCAGCAGCTAAACTCATTGCACCACAGTTAGTTCTGCTGCAGAGGGGAGGGGTAAAAAGTGTGCCAGGGCAATAGTTATAGGAGACTCAACTGTAAGGGGAATAGATAGGCATTTCTGTGGTCGCAAATCAGACTGCAGGATGGTATGTTGCCTTCCTGGTGCTAGGGTCAAGGATGTCTCAGAGTGGGTATAGGACATGTTAGAGGGGGAGGGTGAATAACTAGTGGTTGTGGTACACAACAGTACAAACAACATAGGTATAAAAAGGGATGAGGTTCTAAAAGCAGAATGCAGGGACCTAGGAAGAAAGTTAAGAAATCAGACCTCAAAAGGTAGTGATCTCAGGATTACTACTGGTGCCAAGTGCTAGTCAGAAGAGAAAATGACAAGCCATATTGGATGAATATGTGGCTGAAAAGATGGTGGCGGGGGAGGGTTTCAGATTCCTGTAGCATTGGGATCGGTTCTGGGGGAGGTAGAACCTTTACAAATTGGATGGGTTACACCTGGACAGGACTGGGACTGATGTCCTGGGGGAGTGTTTGCTAGACTGGTTGGGGAGGGTTTAAACTAATATGCTAGAGGGATGGGAACCTATGTAGGGGGTCAGAGAAGGAGGGAGCAAGGACATAAACAAAAGGTAGAAAAGGGAATAAGAAAAGTGGTAGGCAGAGAAACCAAGGACAAAATTCAAACAGGGCTATTGAGAAAAATAAGAGTGAGACAAACAATGTTAAAAAGACAAGCTTGAAAGCTTTGTGCCTTAATGCATGGAGCTTTTGCAATAAAGTGAATGAATGAATTGCGCAGATAGACATAAATAGGTACGATATAATTGGGATTATTGAGACACGGCTGCAGGGTGACTAGGGATAGGAACTCAATATCCCAGGGTATTCTGTGTTTAGGAAGGACAGGCAAAAAGGTAATGGTGGTGGTTGCTAGTCAAAGACGAAATTAACACAACAGTGAGAAAAGATATTGGCTCTGACAATGTGGAGTCTGTATGTGTGGAGTTCAGAAATACCAAGGGGCAAAAACATTAGTGGGTGTCATATATAGACTCCCAAACCGCAGTGCTAATGTTGGGAATGGCATTAAACAGGAAATTAGAGATGAATGTCATATGGGAATAGTGGTGATCATGGGTGATTTTAATCTGAACATGGATTGGGCAAATCAAATTAGTCACAATGCCGGAGAGGCAGAATTCCTGGAATGTACATGGGATGGTTTTCTTGACCAGTATGTGAAGGGGCTGACTAGAGACCAGGCCATCTTAGACTGGGTACTGTGTAATGAGAAGGGAATCATTTGCCAATCTAGCTGTGCTAGACCCCTTGGGGATGAACGACCATAACATGATAGAATTTTTTACCAAGGTGGAGAGTGAAGTAGTTGATTCGGAGACTAGGGTGCTGAATCTTAATAACGGAAACTATGAAGATATGAGGCGTGTGTTGGCCTTGATAGATTGGGGAGAGTTATTTAAAGGGATGACAGTGGATAGGCAATGGCAAACATTCAAAAAGTGAATGGGGAACTGCAATAACTGTTCATTCCTGTCTGGCACAAAAGCAAAATGGGTAAGAGGGCCAATCCACTGCTTACAAAGGAAATTAGAGATAGTATCCAATCTAAGGAAGAAACTTACAGATTGGCCGAGATAAAGAATTGGGAGAAGTTTGGAATTCAGCAAAGAGGACCAAGAGATTGATTAAGTTGGGGAAAAAGAGAGTACAAAAGTAAGCTAGCAGGGAACATAAAGACTGACACTAAGAGTTTCTACAGGTACATGAAGAGAAAGAGATTGGTGAAGACAAATGTAGATCCCTACAGCCAGAAATGGAGGAATGTATAATAGACAAAGAAATGGCTGAGCAACTGAATGCATACTTTGGTTCTGTCTTGACAAAAGAGGACCCAAATCAGATACCAGAAATGTTGGAGAATGCAAGATTTAGTGAGAGGGAAGAATTGAGGTCAATCAGTATTTTAGAGAAATGATGCTGAGAAAATTGATGGGATTCAAGATGGATAAATCCCCAGGATCTGATAATCTATATCCCAGAGTACTTAAGGAAGTGGCTGTAGAAATAATGGAGGCATTGGTGGTCATCTTCCAAGATTCTACAGACTCTTGAACAGACCCTGCAGATTGGAGGGTAGCTAATGTCACTCCAGTATTCAAAAAGGGAGGTAGAGAGAAAACAGTGAATTGTAGACCTATAAGCCTAATGTCGATGGTAGGGAAAATTCTCAAATCCATTATCAAGGACTTTATAGTGGGGTATTTAGAAAGCAGCAGCATGATCAGACAGAGTCAACATGGATTTATGAAGGGGAAACTATGCTTGACAAATCTGTTAGAACCCAAGAAGATGTAACTAGTGGAGTTGACAAGGGGAAGCCAGTCAATGTAGTATATTTGGATTTTCAGAAAGCTTTTGACAAAGTCCTGCATAAGAGATTATTGTACAAGATTAAGACACATGGGATTGGGGGAAGTTTATTGAAATGGATAAAAAAACTGTTTGACAGAGAGAAAACAAAGAGTATGAATTATTATGTCCTTCTCAAATTGGCAGGCAGTAACTAATGGGGTGCCACAGGAATGGGTGCCAGTACCCGAGCTATTCACAATATATATTAATGATTTGGATAAGGGAACAAAATGTAACATCTCAAAATTTGCAGATGATACCAAGTTGGGTGGGACTGTGACAAGGATGCAGAGATCCTTCAGCATGATTTGGACAAGTTGGGTGAGTGGGCAAATCAATGGCAGATGCAGTACAATTTAGTTAAGTGTGAGGTTATTGACTTTGGAAGCAAAAACAAGAAGGCAGATTACTACCTGAACGGCTATAAATTGGGAGAGGGGAGTGTGCAGCGGGACCTGGGTGTCCTTGTGTACCAGTCACTGAAGGCATAAGCATGCAGGTGCAGCAGGTGGTAAAGAAGACAAATGGTATGTTGGCCTTCATTGCGAAAGGTTTCCAGTACAGGAGCAGGAATGTGTTGTTGCAGTTATACAGGGCCTTGGTGAGGCCACACCTAGAATATTGTGTACAGTTTTGGTCTTCTTTTCTGAGAAAGGATGCTGTTGCTCTCAAGAGACTGCAGCGAAGGTTTACCAGGCTGATTCCAGGGATGGCAGGCCAGAATAGTGAGGAGAGATTGACTAGATTAGGATTGTTTTTGCTAGAGTTCAGACAAATAAGGGGGTTCTCACAGAGACTTAGAAAATTCTAACAAGACTAGACAGGGTAGATGCAGGGAGGATGTTGGTGGGTGTTTTCAGAACAAGGGGTCATAGTATGAGGATTCAGGGTGGACCATTTAGGACAGAGATGAGGAGACATTTCTTTGCCCAAAGATTGGTGAGCCTGTGGAATTCATTACCACAGCAAGTAGTTTATGCCAAAACATTGAATGTATTCAAGAGGCAGCTAGATATAGCACTTGGGGCGATGGGATCAAAGGTTATGGGGAGAAAGCAGGATTAGACTTTTGAGTCACATGATCAGCCAAGATTGTGATGAGTGGCTGAGTAGGCTCAAAGGGCCGAATGGCCTCCTCCTGCTCCTATCTTCTATGTTTCTATATTCATTTAAATTAGTTTTCCAATGTTTTAAAAATGGTTCACAGAAAAACATTTCTCAAAATTAACAGTGCGTCTTGCTGTTCATGCTCTGCTAGGAAACCTTGGGCCAATAGTCTGAATTACTATGTCAATATTTCCTATTAAACTTTTCTATGTCAACTGTCACAAACACAACAACAACCTAACATAGATACGTGCGGCAAATTGGCCCAATTTTGATGAGGTTTTCACTTCCCTATTTCTTGAAATAAAACTCCATTAAATTTCATTCTCTTCTTAACTTTTGACTGTTTCGTTGAATTGTAAGATGCATGATTTTGAATATGTTCTAGATGTAGATATTTATACATTAAAGGAAGCTTTGCTTGACAATAAGCTAAACATCAAAGTTTGCACGAAATCAATATTTAAGCTATAAACATATAAATCAAAATTTATTAAAATATTTACATTCAGTTTTTATTCTTGATATATGAATAATTACACTCTACAGTGTATTAATGTCAAAAAATTCACAGTACATTCTGACATAGAATTTTACAGCACAGAAAATGGCCGCTCAACCCTACAGCTTAATATTAGTGTTTATGCTTGACATACTCATTTCTCCTCTTAATTTCATCTACATACTCATTTCTCCTCTTAATTTCATCTAACCCTATCAGAATCACCTTCAATTCCATTTTTCTCCATGTACTTAACTAGTTTCACCTTAAATTGATGTGTTTTTCACATCAATCATTCCATGTAGTAGTAAGTTTCATATTCTCACTGAAGAGATATTTAATTATCTTTTTTCCATTACTGTATAAAAACAATTGCATCAGCAACTGAACATATGCATGATTGCACAACAATTTATATGTAACAGAATGCACTAACTGTATCAATAGTTACACTATATATTTACGTGACTATTTGCATTATATTGATCTTTTGTTCTATTCATGTGTAAAGCATGAACTACACTATTGAAATAATTACATAATATGTGTTTATAAATTCAGGTTTGAGATAAATTTTTTAATTGAACTAGAAATGTTAAATTTATTGTACTTAATGTGTTGCAAGGCTTGAGTTTCCATAATGGAAGAAATCTTAAATAACTATTTTCCACAATTAACTGGGTATTGCTTGAACAAAGATGTATGCCAAACTGATTTCCAACAGTCAGAGGATTATTGCCAGCAGTTAATGTGGAAATGTTTGGAGCTGCTATCAAAGTAGAATGGAAAATATTCAGGATTTTACATGTCACCATGTAAATGATCTGCATGCTTTTGTGTTTGTTGATGCTTCAAAGGATGGGAACATAGAATATGGTTAATTTGATGAGGAGAGTAAAGAGGATTAGTTCTGTATGGCTGAAGCAGACAGATTGGTTTTACAGAATGAGTGGACAACAACAGGGAAGAGTGATATGAGCTGGAATTTGTTTTAAGCTTCCTAAACTGTGCTGTATGGGAGGTGGACAGACAACAGGCATATAAGTGTGATTGGATTAGACATGCCTGTAACTCTGAAGTGGCTGTGCGAGGCTCTATTGAGCTGGTGCTGGATCTGATGTGAACCTGCTGGGAGGTGTTGGTCCACACATTTCTCCTTCCTCAGCATGCCTTCTAGATGTCTCACTATCAACGAACAGAAAACTCCTACTTCTTATAAGTGGCAGACTTTTAACCTGTTCCCTCTGAAAGCTGGGAATTTTCTTTACCATCTGTGTGCATGACATGTAGATTAGAAAATGATGCCTTTGCTAAATATAAGCTCAGCAACAGTAGAAACTATCTTTCCCTAAGAACTCTCTAATGGATGTTCATATTCTCTTTGCTGTTTAGTATAAAGTATCATTTTGATACATTTTTTCGTATCCACATCTATTTTACTACCCTTAAAAATGTTCACAACCAGGGAATATCAATGTCATTGTGTTCATCTGCTTGAAAAATGTGAATTAATCAAAGCAATATCAAATCATTTGTTACAATCAAGAGTGCTTCATCAAAGGTTAGTTTACAAAATAAATTCATGGTGTAGATGAATAACATATTTGTGTAGATTATGGATCGTTTAGCTAACTAGAAACAGAGAGCAGGATAATTGGGTCTTTTTTGGGTTTGCAGGCTACAAGATTCAGTGACCCCTCAACTATTTACAATCTATATCAACTACTTGGATGAAGGGACTGACCATATTTTTCTTCATTTGCTGATGACAAAAGATAGATAGGAAAGTAGCTTGTCAAGAGAATACACATTGGGATTTAAATGGGTTAAGTGAGTGGACAAAACATTTGCAGACGGAGTATACTGTGGGAAGCTGTGAACTTCTTCACATTGTCAGGAAAAATAGAAGTGCAATATATTGTTTGAATGGACAGAAACTGCAGAACTCTACTCTATGGAGAGATCTAGGTCTCCTGTGATATGACTCACTAAAAGTTCCCTTATCGGGGAGTCTAGAGCTAGAGATCATGGTTTAAAAATTAGGCGTCTCCCATTTCAAACAGAGACAAGGATATTTTTTCATTTAAACAGACATTGAGTGGAAATTCTTTCGCCACAAATCAGTGGAAGGTGGACATATTCAAGGCTGAGTTACATAGATTTTTGATCTGCAAAGCAGCCAAAGGTTACAGGGCAGGTAGGAAACTGAAGTTAAAGCTACAGTCAAATTGGCCAGGATCTTATCAAATAGCAAGGTAAGATTAATGGGCCAAATAGCTTGCCCCTGTTCCTAATTCTTGTATTCTTGTCTGGAATCATACCACAGAATTACCAATATATCGCCAGAATGCTAAAAATTTTCTTAAAAATACCATTGCAGGATTAGAATACTGAATGCAAAAGTGTTTGCAAATATAACTAAAAACATACCGTACCTGTAATGAGGTGAGATTTAGCATTTAGAATGTAAGGTTATTGATGTAAAAAGGAAGAAAATTTCTCTGAGCTGAACTTTCCCATGGGCTTTGATGCCTCATCAAATCAAAATGTGAAGCCTGCATTTGCTGCTGTGAAACCAATGGCGCAATTTTCCAGGAGGTAACCTCATAACTGGCTACCTCCACATTTACAATCCTATTAAGGATTGCAGTGGATTCCCGATGCTGCTAGCCTAATCAGAGTGCCATTAATCCAAGAGCATTAGCAGCCTGACAGGGAGAGGGATGTGCTACTACAGTAAATTGGAGTCTGCGAGGACACTGCAACATAGATGTGCTTCACTACGAGGTAAACATTCCCCGTTGGCAGGGACATTGGGAAGAAAGGAAAACCCCTCGGCTCAATTGCATTGGAAAGAATTTACACTTCTTTACTCCCTCTTTATTAGGCCCAGTATCAATTGGTAAAGTTAGCCCCCTTTTCTCATGGATCACTTGCAGCCTAGAACAGCATCTATTCCTAATTTATTTCACTAAGAGCTTTTGTGGCAATCACACCACATCTAACAACTATTATATTCCATGAGTGATTTTTTGGCTGTACGTCCTATGGGTCATGCTGAAGTTGTGAAAGATACTATGTAAATACAAGTCTTTATTTTTCTTTCTATCCAGTGGGATTCCTGAAGTTTCCCACACACAACTTTACACTGAGGCAGCAACATGGGGGAGGGCCACGTGAGCCTAATTAGGTCTGCTCAGGAATTTCTGTCATTGTCAGTGTGAGGAGGATCCAAGAACCGGCACTGAAATGAAGACCTGAGCTCTACCTCAAGGCAGTGCTGAATTTTTGGCTTAAGAAATCCGGATTACAAATCCCTGCACTGGGTGAGCTGAATCTAAACCACTTTCTTGTTGCACCTGGAACTATATCAGATGATTAGTACCACTGAAAAATACTTAACACAGGCATTGTACATATCACCCTAATCTTAATTTGCTAGCATCAAAGCACATTTTGATTCAGGTATAATTTCAAAAACATTCCAAAATAAGATAACTCAAATGCTAAGTTTTAATTTGGAGCAACTTCAATTTTAGTGTTAATAAAACTTCAGCTTACCATGCTGATAGGAGGGCAGCTGACAGATTGGTATTACAAAACAAGTCACATTCTGGCTTGTTACTCTGAACAGAGTATTTGTACTGTCTCCAGACTAGAAATAGTGTGTCCTTGTTGTTTCATAAACTGCCCAGGTCCTGATAAACTTAATTCCTGAGATAGCTACTGTGCTTTTAAGCTTGCTTCAAAATATGCGGCTTCCTTTTATGTGACTTGCCTGGCCAAGGACAAACTGACCATTCAGCTGGCTGGCTAATCAGTAATAGGTAGCAGTGTTGGATCAGACTGTGCTGTACAGCAGCTGAACTCTTTTCTATATATTTGCACAATTGTACACAGAATAAGTAACTTGAAATAAGAAACTGAAACCATAACTGCTCCCCTGCATGCTGCATATATCTGTCAACTGCACACATTATAACTGAATTTTTATAATGCCAAATCTCATGTTCATTGTTACTCCTGTATGTCAAAACTTAGTGATTATAAATCAGACATTCATTTTTTTGTACATTATTCAATAACATTTCTCTGTAATGGGAATGAAAATCTGCAAAAATCCTTTTGTTTTGATGTATTGACGTGATTTGATGTACCTATGCTAATCTTCTTCCTCCTGAGTTCTCTGCCTGAAAATGGATCAGACAGTCCAGCTGTGTTTGCTACCCATGGGAAGGTAAGGGCTCAGATCCTGAACCCATCCCAGCTGAAATGGGGATCGAAACTTGTGCTATTTGCATGAATCTGATTCACAGCCAACTGAGCCCTCCAAGGAGTCTGAGTTGCTTTGGCAACGTTTTTGCATGCATGTTGTATGGCGCTATGGACAGTGTTGCTTGACAGTCTTCAATTTCTTTCCATCACATGAGTGACCAGGAATCTCTCCATCTTTTACCACCTGCCATCAGCATACATAAGGAGGATTTGCAAGTTGATATTCAAACTTAAGAGGCTAAGAGGCAGGGAAACTACCCACTCTGTCACAAGACCTCCTTCCCATGCTATTGTCATGACTGATCTTCTCAGAGCCGCTTTTCTCAGTTTTGCACCAAGGTAATAAATCTGAAATATGCTACATCTTTCCAGAGAAGTTACAGAGAGGTTCTGTTCTGGGCTATTAACATGGCCTCTGAATGCTCATTACTCACCAGAAAACAGGAAAGACACCATAGTAGCCTGCAGCCTGCTTTCGTCTGGTACTTGGTGTCTTCTGGCTGCTAGCTAATGGTCCAAAAATCATCTTAAAGGGTGACAATAAAAATTTCGTTGACTTTCCTCTTTAACCTGATCCCTGTCCATGACCTCTCCCCACTGACACTCAGCATTTAATAAGACCATAAGACATAGGAACAGAAATTAGGTCATTCTGCCCATCGAGTCTGCTCTGCCACTCAATCATGGCTGATAAATTTCTCAACCCCATTCTCCTACTTTTTCCCCATAATCCTTAATCCCCTTGTCAATCAAAAACATTTCTATCTCTGTCTTAAATGTACTCAATGACCTGGCCTCCACCACCTTCTGTGGCAATGAATTCCATAGATTCACCACTCTCTGGCTGAAGAAGTTTCTCCTTATCTCCACTCTAAAGGATCTTCCCTTTACTCTAAGGATGTGGTCCCAGGTCCAAGTCTCTCCTCCCAATGGAAACATCTTCCCAACGTCCATTCTGTCCAAGCCATTCAGTATTCTGTAAGTTTCAATTAGATCCTCCCTCAACATTCTAAACTCTATCGAGTACAGAGCCAGAGCCCTCAAATGTTCCTCATATGTTAAACCTTTCATTCCTAGAATCATTCTCGTGAACACCCCCTGGACCCGCTCCAGGTCCAGTACATCCTTCCTGAGATATGGGGTCCAAAATTGCTCACAATACTCTAAATGTAGCCTGACCAGAGTTTTATAAAGCCTCAAAAGTACATTCCTGCTTATATATTCTAGTCCTCTCAAAATAAATGCCAAAGTTGCATTTGCCTTCTCAACTACTGGCTCAACCTGCAAGTTTACCTTCATAGAATCCTGCACCAGAAATCCCAAGTCCCTTTGCATTTCAGATTTATGAATTTTCTCCCCATTTAGAAAATAATCTATGCCTCTATCTTCCTACCAAAGTGCATGACCTCACTTTCCCACGTTGTATTTCTTCTGCCACTTCTTTGCCCACTCTCCTAACCTGTCTAAATCCTTCTGCATGCTTCCCGCCTCCTCAATACTCCCTCCATCTATCTTTGTATCATCTGCAAACTTAGCCAGAATGCCCTCAGTTCCTTCATCTAGATCATTAATGTAAAAAATGCAAAGCTGTGGTCCCAACACTGGCCCATGTGGAACTCCACTAGTCACTGGCTGCCATTCTTAGAAGGACCCTTTCATCCCCACTCTCTGCTTTCTGTCAGACAGCCAATCTTCTATCCATGCTAGTACCTTGCTTCTAACACCATGAGCTGTTATCTTTCTCAGCAGCTTCCTGTGTGGCACCTTGTCACAGCCCATCTGGAAGTCTAAATAGATAACATCCATTGGATCTCCATTGTCTAACCTGCTCATTACCCCCTCAAAGAATTCCAACAGATTTGTCAGGCATGACCTCCCTTTTGATGAATCCATGCTGACTTTGCCCTATTTTACTATGCACTTCCCAAGTATTCAGAAATCTCATCCTTCGCAATGGACTCCAAAATCTTACCAACGACCGAGGTCAGGCTAATTGGCCTGTAATTTCCCATCTTTTGCCTTCCCTTCTTAAACAGAGAGTTACATTAGCGACTTACCAGTACTCTGGGACCCTGCGTGTCTCCAGTGATTCCTGAGCAATCACCACTAACGCCTCCACTATCTCTTAAGCTATCTCCTTCAGAACTCTAGGGTGTAGTCCATCTGGTCCAGGTGATCTATCCACCTTAAGACTTTTCAGATTTTCTAGCACCATCTCCTTGCTGATGGCCACCATACACGCCTCTGCCCCTGACTCTCTTGAATTTTTGGTATGTTACTTCTGCCTACCACCATGAACACACAAAGTATTTATTCAGGTCCTCTGCCATTTCTTTGTTGCCCATTACTACTTCTCCAGCATCATTTTCCAGTGGCCCAATGTCCACTTTTGCCTTGTTTGTGCCCTTTATATATCTAAAGAAACTCTTGCAATCTTCTTTTATGTTACTGACTAACTTACCTTCGTATTTAATCTTCTCCCTCCTTATTTCTTTTCTCGTTGTCCTCTGTTGGTCTCTGCAGGCTTCCCAATCCTCTGGCTTCCCACTACCCTTCGCCACATTATATGCTTTCTCTTTTGCTTTTAAGCTATCCCTGACTTCCATCGTCAGCAATGGTTGCTTCACTTGGTGTAATGTCTACTTTTTCAAATATAATCAATCGATAGAAGCACAGTCATAAGGCTGGAGAATATCTGTGCCTAAGGATAACCCAATTAGATTATCTGGTCCTTTTCTAACAAGTTACTGATCCAAGTTACCACGTCTGGGAAGCTCTAGAAATTCTAGGTTTTGTACAATGGATGGAGACCTATCAAAACCTGCCTGCCCCCTTTTTGAATGAACTTTTTCTCTGGTGTATTGGAGTACTTGGGACAAAGATCAAATAAATCAGTCCTGAGAATCTTACACGAAAATCCCTAGTAATTAATCTGATAAAAGATACACAACAGTTTGCATTTATATAGCACCTTTAACACAATATAAGATGCTTCAGTATATTAAAAAAACACGCTGAACTGTACACACCTAAAACGTTGTATTCCAGCTTTTCCCTCTATTGTTCTGTATTCCCAGTTTTGTTCTGTATTTGTGACTTATTTATTTATATTTCACCTTTGCAAACTCTTCTGTTTTCCATCTTTTCTGTTCACAAATCATGTATTTGTCTGACAGTGCTTTGCTTCTGCATCTGAGTAAACAGCTGCTCTCCTGTTGGCAATTTTCAAAGATTAAAACGTACATCTAAGGCTACATCTAAGGCTGTGCTGGAACACAAAAATGTTCACATGGAGCTGCTGATTTATTAGGCACCAAAAATCACTGGAACCAATTTATCTTGACAAGAGCTTTTTGCATCAAGATATAATTGTTGCTGATTTTAAACATAAGAGTTAAAAGGTAAAGGATAAATATTTCCACGCCCTATCTTACTGTGCATCTCTGAAACCATCCTCTGGAACATTGCTCAGTGCTGATGGCTCTAATGTTTCTAAGCTTTTTAGTATAGATTGTTGTTCCAGTTTCCACCAACAGCTTAACACATATGGACCTAAGTTGTTTTAGGTTGCAGAGTTTCCACAAAAAGACATCAGATGGGTCTTCAGTCCAGGCTGTAATTCTGGTCTGAATCCCAAACTGGGCCTCACTTCAATACTTAAGCACAGTTGGTCCCATTAATGTTTGTATCACCTCCGATCTTACTCAAAATCCCTCAGTGCTCTGAGAAGATGCAAATTTTCTGCATATCTGTGTCCAACTGGAAAGACTGTGGGTTATCAGACTGTTATATATTTCCTTCAGATAGAACAACAATCAAGAGTCAAATTCATAACAGTCATTTTTTATTTGATACTTAAAGTAATTGTCACCATTCCTACATTTCTAGCTTAAAACAGAATTGATATACTTCACGGATGTTGGAAAACACTGCTAACAATGAAAATTTCTTGTAAGGCCATAATAGACTTCGATTGAATAAAAGTCAGTAACAAAATTCTCAGAATTTGAAGATTTCATTAAGACTCCAATCAAGTGCAATGACCTAGCAACTCTAAATGCCTCATCTGTACCATCCTAGCAATGGGTAGTTCAACAGTAGAAATGGCAGGAACTGGTGGTTGACTTCACAGTGACATTTAAACTTTGGCAAGTTAGAATTTGGATAGGTGCTACTAGCTACTGACCTCAATCCCAAGGAGAACATATGTTAGGAATGGTAATTTGATGTGTGCGGGCCGGTTTGCTCAGTGGCTATTGCTTCCTTGAAGCCTGCTTCCTTGACTTGCCTTGTGTTTCCTGTTGAGCGGTGTCCCTACAGCTGTGTAACTATGTATCTGTCTCTAACAGAGAAGATACACTGTAGCCTTCATAGATGATGGCTAACTACTACTGATGAAAAATTTACTCTGGTGTCCTGAAACAACTCAAAGTTGAGGGTAGAGACTCCAGCCCCCTACTTTTGAGGTTAACACGGCCCTTGAAGGCTTGTGGATTGGTATGTGACCTGAAATCCTTCAGTATCTATTTCGTGATTTGGATGAACTTTGGCAGCCTATAGCTGCTATCAGACTGAGAACAGAATTCGTCGTGCCAGTACTATTTGATCAGTGAACATGATCAAGGCATAGGCGTCACTTTCATGTGAAACAGCTTTAGGGAGATGCCAGGTAATCAATAATAGAAAACATGGTTTTTGTTTTCAGTCATAGTTTATCCAGATTTTCAAGGATAACTTGAACTGGATAACACTCCAGTTATATAGTAAATTACTTTTAATGCAATTATTTTCTGTAGAATTATTTTGACATTACCTGTTCAAGTGATTGAAACTTGCGTTTGGACTTTTCAGTTTTATGCAATGTCTGGTAAGAGAGTTTTCAGTATTTGCACATTGGCGCCAATGTTACTTATTTACTAATTTTCTGGTATTGATATAGGTTTTCAGTTATATTTTACGTGGCATATCATGATCATTCTGTACCTCTGACTCTATGGACCTGTGCACACACGGGCTCATGCAACATGTAGACACATGTAAGTTTTCCTACAATTGTTGTAATAAGCCAAATAAAGAGGGTGACCCTGTGTACCAATACAATTATCAACAGACATCATCCAAAAAGTTGCATTTTTAGAGTTTGTATGCTCATTGTCAAACAACTTATTAACAAACAGAATATTCCTTCCTACTGGATAACATGCTCAAATACGGAAAGTTCAATCCTTTTTTAACTGTAATGCATTTAATACATTGCCACAGATTTAATACAATAATAAAAAAAGAAAAAGGCATTCCCTGGTTAATCTTCCAGGGACATACGGAGATGGGATTGTTTTAAGAGGCAAAAACCAATATGTTGGTTTGGGTTGGGTTTGGGTGCCTACTTAAAATTAATAAAAATCAAAGCTTGACTGCAACAAAGTTTCAATGCTCCAAATTCTAAGGTGTGTTTTGCTATGTGTGACCAATATACTGACAGGAAATGATCCAATCATGAACACAGGCAGATGGGCAATGAAGGCCATTATTTTAGCATTCCCTGTGATGACCAATATGAGAGGCACTTGTTTTACTTCTCTGGTTGGCTTCCCACAGGTATGCCAGGCATGCCTTCATAGCACAAAGGTTCAGTTAGTTTTTACAGCTGTAATTAATGCTGAGTGGAAGCTGGCCAGCTAAAGGCACCAAGTCTATGGCTGAAACCAAGTGCCCCCACCCCCTTCACCAAATCAAACCACACATACACTCATTGTACATCTACCCACGGGCATCATAATAAATTGATGTTCATCATGAAACAAGTGAACGATCAACAGGCACTCAAGCCACAATAATAGGCAAGAAGTGGTAGTGGTGTTGCAGTGAAAGGTTATAGTGTTATAAAAGGACTAATTTAGCAACATAATATTTTGTGAAACACTTTAATGAATTACTATTACTTTAACTTGGACTTCCTATTGTCCTATTGTTTGCATCTGATACGTGCAATGTAGTTTCAAGAGGTGGAGGCAGGCATTTCAAATGCTTACCCTTATAGCTAAGATGCTTTTGGCATGTATCCATTTGCAGCCCCTCATGACACCACCAAAACGGATTCATCTGTATCTATGGAAAGGTCAACTTGTCCATCGGCAAACAAGGTAACATGGATAAATGCTTCCACATCCTTTTTCACCATTTCCCTTTCATGGGCCAGTGGCACATTTCTTCTACCTCTCTGTTGAAGGCCAGCTTGGTGGAGATCATAGAGCTATGGATATGCTAAAGCTGCCAATGTGTTGGCATCCAGACTATACCTGGCCTTGTCCATGGCTTGCAAGGATTTAAGTCAGATTCATGTTTGAAGCACTCACATTGCAATCATTCTCTCCATGACAGACTTTCTTGCAATTGTCTGATCCATCCATTCACCAGTGCATAAGTGGATTACAGCAGTAGAGAGAAGGGAAGGATTCATAAAGGGTGTTGACGTTAGATGTTAATCATAAAAAGGAGGCAGCTCTGCTGGAACAAATCCATTCAAACAAGATGTAGGGGGATGGTAACGGGTGTAAGCAAAAAGCAACATACAGAATTCAACATTGAGTTGAAGAACACTCATTTTGGTTACGCACCTTTACTCGTTTCCCCCATACAATGTCTTGTTTGTGTAGGTTTGTTCTCAGCAGAACTGACTTACTTTCTGCTATTAACAATTACCATCAACACACATTTTGCATCTGTATCTCTCTGCTACCAACCATTAGCACTCCTTTTGCTCTGGACACTGTCACAATTTGTTCCACTTGTTCCTCTTCCCTATTAGTCAATAACTTAATAAGATCATTTTTCCAGCCCTTTCAATTCGAAAGAAGAGTCATATTGGACTTGAAATGTCATCTTTGTCTTTCTCTCTCCACAGATGTCACCAGATCTGCTGAGTTTCTCTAGCACTTTCTGTTGTTATTTTACTTGTCTTTGATCTCTGAAGCCCCAGGGCCCAAAACCTTTGCTTGGATGACCCAGAATAGCCCTGGCAAAGCATAAACACTCTTCAAGCACTTGTTTCTGGTGGTGCTGCCGGTACTGGATAACAGCTGAATTCTTCTCGGCCGGCAGCGATTTGAACTGGGATTTTCTGTCTGTTAGGGACAGACATCCAGCCTTTAGTCTAACAGTGGCTAATTGTTCATTAAATGGCTCTGGAATAGCCACACTGATGGACAGGCACTCCACCCCCTCCAAACTTGTTACATGTAGACAGAGGGGGTTAGCAGGAATCATGGTGCCCAATAAAATCCAACCCAAAGGACTAGAAAACTTAAGGAATTCAAAGGCTAGGGTCCTGGCAGCTAAAGGCACAATCACCAATGGTGGTGTGATCAAAATCAGGGATGCACAAGAGGTCAAAATTAGAAGAGCTGAGAAATCTTGAAGTATTATAGGGCTGGAGGATGTTACCAAGATTGTGAATGGGATGAGGTCTTGTGGGATCTGAAAGATTTGAGAATTTTAAACTGAAAGCATTTCATAACCACAAACTAATTCAGGTAGTCAAATCTAGTATCTCTGGATGTCAGGAATTTCGTGCTTTCTGTTATGAAGATAGATTGGAGAAGGTGGGACTGTTTACCTTGGAGTAGAGAAGGCTGAGATAAGATCCGATTGAATCATTCAAAATCATCAAAGGTTAGGACCGAATAGATAGAGAGGGAGGGTGGAATCTTATAGAGGTCTAAGTGACTTACGCTATGGCAAGACGCATGACAGAATCTGACAAGAAGTCCAATGAGACAAATCTAGATGTGGGGAGCAAGTTAGCTGTAAAGAAAACTCAACATGGAGACCAGAGCAGTTCAGCTCATGACTTGTTCTGAATGCCATTCATGTTGCCTGTAACCAAACTGCAGCCCAGGGCATGATCACAGGCACCAACCACATGCACCCCTCGTCCACGGACATGGCACCCAGCATCTGTCAACACCTCATGACCGTTATGGTCCCACCTGCAGCGTGCCATGGAAACACAGACTTGCATTGCAAAGCACACCAACAATGAGGATTGAAAGGCTGTACCAGGGACACTTTCCACAGACAGCTTATGGATTGGACTAGGCTGCATCTGAGGGCTGCTTGCTTGCTCTTTTAGTGATTGCTCTCTTAGTGTCTACCTGGATGATTACAGTATCCATGCCTTGACTTGGCATGTGTAATAGCACAGTCACAATCTCTAGGAAACTGAGGATTACAATTTTGAAGCGGGATAACAGTATCTGCAAGGTGGGGGTGTATGGTAAAGCATGGCTGAGAGGGGGTTAATGTGGGAGAGAGAATTGCACAGTCAGGACAACTCTGGTTTCAAGGAGGGGATTGGAGACAGTGAATGACCACTGCTGGTATCATCACCTCATATGCCAGGAGGCTGGTTAGGAAAGGTGGGCAGGTGCAGGCACACGTACATTGTTCAGGTGGGAACCTGGGAAAGTGTGAATCCTACGGCGTTTATGGGATGGGCTAGTAGGAAGGGATTGTGGATACCTGGAGGCTCATTGACATGTTCAGGCACAGGATGCAAGCCATCAGCTCCACCTTCTATCACCTGGGGTAAAAGTGGCTGTGAGCACACTCAGACCAGTTGGGTAAGTGACACAACCTGTGATGAAAGAGACTGCAAGACCCACCAATATGAGGACCTTTAAAGGGAAGCAACATTATGCACAGACTCATCCGGTTATCTATCATTGAGTGGCAAGTTGGAACGGTGCATTGTAAGATGGGGCCAGAATCATAGATGACAAACACCACAGGAGCCTGATAGGTATTAATGTGGAAAGTTTGGTAAGAAGAGTAGTTAGGCCTTGCAGCAAAAAGCCTTGAGGCAACTTGGAAATCCTCCGAAAACCTCAAGGCAAATTTGACTCAGCCAATATAAAAGAATCAGCCCAAAATGTTCTCATACATTCAAGGATCAAGAACTAGAGGGCGCAGGTTTAAAGTAATTTGTAAGAGAAGCAAAAGTGATATGAGAAAAAGCTTTTTCATACAATGATTGGTTGGCGTGTGGAATCCACTCCCTCAGACTTTGGTGGAGCCATTTCCATTGAGGCATTTAAATGGGAATGAGACAGTAATTTGAAAAGGAACAATCTGCAGAGTTACAGGAGGAAGGCAGAAAAATGGCTCCAAGTGAACAGCTCGTTTGGAGAGTCAATAAAAATACAATAGGCAGAATGGCCTCCTTCTGCTCTGTATTATTTCTGAGAGTCTAAGGTGAGCAAGCACAGCGCCGATAGGTGAATGAGTTTTGATGCATTTAGGAAATGGATAGCTCGTTGATAAGGTTAAGGTTCTGGAGGATGGAAGGTGCAAGACCTGCCAGGAGTGCATTGGAACAGTCATACGTTGAGATAAAAAACATGTGGATAAGTTTCAGCAGCAGATGAGTTGAGTCATGGGTGGACTTGGGTGATGTCATTGAGGTGGAAATAGATGGTCTTAGTGATGGCATGAACTTGTAGACCATCTTTGGGTCAAATATGACATGAAGGTTGCAAAACATTTGTTTTTTTGTTGGTGATTGCCAGGGAGATGGTTGTCCGTGTATTTATGGAGAATGCAGTTTGTGGAGGGGACCAGAAACAATGACTTCACTCTTCCCAATATTTATTGGAGTACTGGATGTCAAGTTAGCTATCTGCCAATAAAGCTGTAAAGGTGTTGAGGTAATCTGCTCTGTGGTCACATATCACACCCACGTCTGAAGCCCATTAACGTTCTCATAATTCACTCCCTCTGGTCTTTGAACACCAGACTTCTCAATTCCCCCTCTTTATGCTCCTAAAACTTTTCATTAACTGAATTCTCTTAACAACTTAGCATTGTCTTTCCATTTCTCTTGCAGTACAGTCTCTTTGACTCTCACTGTTTTTCTCGTCTTACTGAGGTTTAACAATCTGCTGTTAAATATTTGCTATCCTCCAAAAAACAGTGACATATATTTTAATAAATTAATTGATGGTGGAGGGAAATTATTTATCACCTCTGAATTTAACTTGTACACCCATTTTTGTTTTGTTACAGTTGTTTTCATTTCTCTGTTGTTAATGTTACTTTTCCAGTTCTCTGCTGTTTTCCTGGTTGCACGTTGCGATGTGTTAGTTGAATGTTTGTTTGCTGCTATGGTAGCAATTGGAGGAAGCGCTCTGTGTGGCACACTGGGTTTTAATGCTTTGTGTAGACTGTGTGTCTGCCAAGTGGGTTTAATGTCTCTTGTTGCAGTGGTTCCCAAATATGGCGTCAAGTAATGCCAGGAAAACAATCATATCCAACATTTATTGTCCAATGGGTCCAACTCCACTCTGTAAAGAGCATTTTCACTCCACCTCTCAAAAACAGATTCAATGCCAAACCCAGTTTCTAAAAGTAAAAGGGTTTACTTGTGCTGGGTTTTGAATTTTGTGACTCCATGTAACTGTTTCATGTAATTCTATATAATCTCAAAAATAAAACCAATATCTGTAAAATACAGTTTTTACTGATTTGCTTGTGATTCCATTGTAGATTATTGCTACTCACCTGCTGAGCATTTCACTTAAATCTCATCCTTAAAACATAGAGCTAGCAAATTCAATCATTACTGATTTCAATTAATGATTTAGTCCACTAGCTAACTTAAATAATTTCACTTAAGGTCATTAATTATTCTGAACTCAAATGCTTTGTAAATGTATAAATAAGAATAAGAGCATTTTTTAAAAGTTAGCTGGCTATCAGAGCTGCATATATTCTACATTGCACAACAGAAGTTGAAATGCAAGAAGCATAAACAATTATTATGAGTAAAGAAAGGGAATCATATTTAAAAGAATACACTTCATTTTTTAATTCTTTTCTTCAAATTTCATTTCTAACCTATTCCTTTGGTGCATCCATGGCAATTTTGGCCTTCTTTCACAGACTGTAATTTTGCTTTCTCATGGACCTATCACTGAATAAAACAAGGACATTCCAGCAAAACAAAATAGCATCAAGAGCCGTGCATTTCCAAGGGGAAAGCAGAAATAACATTGTCAACCTCCAGGCAACCGCAGCAAAGCTAAGCCAACAATGGCAAGACAGGGCATCAGCTCCACACAACCAGGTCAGGTTCAATCACTGAGCACTGCGCTTTTCGGCTGCTGCAAGACTTTTAAGTCCATTCACAGGCACAACATATACTTAGTACGTTGCTGCATCTTACTATCAACTAACATTCCTCTGTTGGTACTCATTGCACCTCCAGTTGCTTCTGGCATGGCACACATGTCTCACCATCGGGGGATAGGTGCTCCTGTGGACATCCCTTGTGAGCACCCAAAGCAACTGAATGCTATCATGATACCACACAGTTCAATTGGTACAGGGGATCCCCATTTATTAAATGTGGATCTGGTAGATCCATTCAATAAATTCATAGGTCACTTGCAAATGTTCAGGCATTCACTAGCCAAGGGTATCCTGCACTCATGTTACTTAAAGGGTCAGGTGCCCAACTTGCCGGTAAGACGATTTTTGGAGAACGTCTATTGCAAAGTTGCTGGAGGTTTCTTGGAGTGTTTCTGAAGATGTCATGACATGTTTCTGGAATTGTCAGAGACTGTTGTATCCCCAGCGGTAACCTGTCCACACAAAGACCGCTGCAGTTATGGGGGCAGCAGTGGCAGTGTCTCTGTGTTTGCATCATTATAGGGAGAAGGTGTAGCAGCTGGGAAGAGGGAAGATATGATGACCTTTCCAGTCTTGCAGCTGGTCTGTGCTCCTGGACAGTGGAAGGAGGCTGTCAGGTAGGCCAGGCATTGCATCCTGCAGCTAACTGCAGATACCTGAATATGCTCTCCTTTATACCACCTGAGCAAGTCCTCCAGTATGCTGGAACATGAACCCATCCAATGGCCTGTCTCGTCTGCAGCTCCCTTCTAACCCAGTGAACCCAACATTACGCAGCTTTTAAGATAACCACAGTGCCACTACCTGATGTTTTGACTGCAAGTATCAAATAAAGTGATGAGGCCTCTTCATCTGTCATGCACTGTTGCTTTCTTTGCTGCTAGGGTTGTTCTTATTAGCCACTCCTAGAGTAAATCAGAAGGAGAACATTAGGGTGACTAAAATGGGATTGAAGTGGTCGAAAGCCTGATGAGGTCTATGGTAATGCCATCTGCAGCTTGCTCATAGTGCCGGGTAGCAGAATGAGCGTGAGCTAAGAGGCATAATGCAGGAGCATGCCAACATGCTCACAATGTTCACAGCCACCCTCATGATGTGGAGATCCGCCTCCTCCATTGGGCTCAAGAGATGCAGGCTTCCTTGTTCATTGTCAGCTCAGCACTGCCCCATTTTATCATGTGCCATCTTTTCCTGAAAATGGAGGGCAGAATGTGTTGCAATGTGTTTAGGTGATGTGCCTTCCACAGCTGAACAGCTGGAGGCATGTGGAAGCAGCAAGAAGTGTGTGTGTGAGGCTGGTAGCATGGGGAGGTGTGTGAGAGTCAGCTGGAGTATCAGGATGTTAGAGCTGAGTGCTCAGCAGCAGACAAATGATGGGCAAGTGATGTTACTTGCAATGCGTTGAACAGCAAGAGAGGTTGGTGGAACAATTGGCAGGAGGTGTCATCTGAGGACAGATTGACCCACCTTAATCACCCATGTGTGATCATCAGACTTCCTGTGGCAGTGAAAATGACCTCCCCCAGCCACTGCTCCCAAGTCTTCTGGGGGTCAATTTGGATGGTCTCCTGGACC
Source organism: Rhincodon typus (assembly GCF_021869965.1). Lineage (NCBI taxonomy): Eukaryota > Metazoa > Chordata > Chondrichthyes > Orectolobiformes > Rhincodontidae > Rhincodon > Rhincodon typus. The sequence goes on along the minus strand of NC_063353.1, from coordinate 18,304,900 downwards.
CTTCACGGAGCTGAGGTATCCTCCATCCTAATTGTTTCCGTCGGTATGGCCTCATAGCAAGCCAGTGACCCTCCAGCTCAATGGAGGACATTCATTGATATATTTGGAGCCCCCTCTGTGTCATGATGTTCCATTCTTCTTCATTAGGACTATGATAATAGTATTTAGCAGCATCATGCTGTTATTCAGTGCAGCTTTCTTTTAAGAGGGACAGAAGGCTGACTGTAACACTTGCAATCAGCAAATGCTGCTTGGCTCCATGCTGCGTGCAGAAAAAGCTTGAAGTACAGCAGAGACTTATTCCATCCTACAATCAAATAACTGTGGTGGCAGCACCAAAATTATGTGAATATACAGAATTGGGATTAGCTGGTCATAACCCGTGACCCCTGTATCCAAATAACATTGCAATACAATTTTTAGCCTTTTGTGTTTGTGGGTAGTTTAATTCTGTAAAAAAATTTTATTCCAGTTGTTGTATCTTTTTGTTAGTCCTTCAGTTCAGATGCCTATGTCCATATTGGAATGGACATGATCAATGTCAACTGACTCCTATTGCTGTGGAATTACAATCCCTGGCCAATAGATTTAATAGTGAGTCAGTGGCAATAATGATCAAACTGTATCAGTACTTTGGATGATACGGGGGCCCCCAATTTATTGACACCTGACTTACAAATGTCTGTACTTATAAATGTGATCCTATATGGCAGGTAATTTTAACAATCCAACATATGAATGCTTCCTGTTCTTATGAACACCTGTTTTATATTGTCCTGCATTGTGTTCCAACTTGTGTACAAATTGATTTGTGAACAGACTCAAGAGTGGAGCCCATTCGCAAAGCTGGACTGTCTGTACCTCCACCGTCTGTATTCATCCTACTTATGGGTCATATCTAAACTTCTGACAAGTTTCAACAATCTTTTGTTGCCTGTAGCTATCTTCATATCAGCTGGTAGTATGCTTTTGCCAATTGGCTGGACAATTTTATAAGCTCCCAAAACACATCGAATCAAAGCATTATAAAATCATACAGTACAGAAGAGGCCCTTCAGCCCATCGAGTCTGCATTGTCAAAAACTATTGTAAATCTACACTAGCCCCAGTTATCAGCATGGCATGAATGTGATTATCCAAGTACTTCTTAAGTAGATACTTTGTTAAGTAATATTCAGTGGGGACACCCTACCCTCTGGATGAAAGTAGCCCACTGGATAATTAAGCAAAAATTCTGAATTGAAGCTTTTGTTTCCAGTTGAGTGGGGTTAGAACATTCCATTTTTTATTCATTCGTGGAATGCAGGCATCGCTGGCTTGGTCAATGTTTATTGTCCATGTCTAGTTACCCTGGAGAAGGTGGTGATGAGATGCCTCTTTGAACCACTACAGTCTATTTGATTTGCGTAGATCCACAATTCCGCAATGTCCTACAGATGAGGTGCAGACTATGACATGAAGATTCACAGTGTTACAGCAATGGCTACATAACAAAAACAGTTATTTGGCTGAGGAGAAATTTGGAATGTCCTGAGGATGTGAAAGGTGCTAATCAAATGGCAATCAGGTCCTTTTCACATTCTTCTGTAATTTAGAATGAAAGGGAAATGCTTCTTAGAAAGTGATGGAAATTCAGTAGGATGGATTTTACACAGACCGAGCTATGGCAAGCCTGTCTCCATATAGTCAGGACACTCAAGGACTGCTCAAAATGTAAAGAAGAGTGTCGGGTTTCACTAGGACAACCTGGCAGTTCCATGGTAAAGGATGGTGAGGTACCAAGTTTGGGAGGGAAGTGGAGATGAAATAAGTCAGACCAGGGTAATATCATTAGGCAGGACCTCTTTATTGACACAAGAGAGTGATGAAAAAACTGTCAGATATTCAATGGCCTGTGCACTTCCTGTCACTGTTAGAATTTCCCCTGTATTCAGAAGTGCTCCTACGCTGAAGCCTCTTATGAGGAAGTTGTGCCCTTGGTCTTTGGTTTAAATTCCAGAATTCATCACTGATAGGCAGGGACAGAGCAGATAATGTAACCCAATGTTCCAAAAAGGAAAGGTCAAACAAACTAGAAAGGACATCCAGGATCCTCAAAGCAACGAGTGGAGTCAACAAAGTGGTTGTCTTGTGGATAGCAAATACTGAGCACCACCAATAAATCATCTATGTTTTCCAATTGATTAATTTACATGCAAAGCCCATCAAGGGTAATGCAACCACCAAAGAGGAGAGAGAGATAGAAAGAGGGGGTAGAACCCACTGACAGAATATTATTATCTCTAGAGAAAGTGGAATTTCAGCATGTATGTATCCACAACACCCACTGGTAGAATAGATATTTTTTAATCAATCTGTTCAGGGAAGCTATTACAGAGCTGTTGCACCTCTGGAGCAGGTGAGACTTGACCCCAGGCTTCTGAGTTAAAGGTAGGGACAGTACCACGCAATCGCAAGAGTCCCCATCTACTGATGGAATATCAGCGGCAGTGGGATGAGACACTTAAGTAGCCTTTCATGAGCCACTGTTGGTCAGGTGACCCAACCTCTTCCCTAACTCTGCTAAATACCAGTAGAAGCGGATAGGTGATTGGCAGGGAGCCAGGACACCTGGTTTTACACCACTCCTGGTGAGTTGTGGGGAAGGGGTTAGCGGATATTGGATTTCATCTGCTGGTAATTGCTGTTGCCAATTATGATCTTGCATTTTAAAAAGAGATTCCTGAAAATAAATAGTGACTGGAGCGCTTGTTCCATTTTAAGGCAGTAAGGTAAGAACTTTAGCAACTTGAATAGGACTAAATCAAAACAAACTGCTCATGGTTAAATAGCTTCTCTCATATACAAAAAATTTCCAGGTTCGTTTGCTCACTGCACAGATTGTTGAGGTGGAAAACTGTTCAACTATAAACAGGAGCAAGGCACTTTTAATAGAACTACAGCTGTGCAGTACATGTACTTTCCTTTTTGTTTTTCTGCACATCCTATCATGATGCTGGATTACAAAAAAGGTAACCACATTTTTAAATGGTGAATAAAGTACTTGCTTGCACATGTTTGAGTACTTCCCCTTGTCATATAGTTTTTTTTCTTTCTGGAAAATGTTCCCTTTTTAAACTTCATGGTGCAGAAGAAAAGGGCTGCCTAATTCCAACAGTCAGTAGGGTCTTTGAGATAACGTTTAATTTATCCATAATCAGTTGCTGAATAAAGGAAACATCTGTTCTTGTGTTCTCTGATTGAGAGCCTGAAAGAAAGAAAAGCTTCTCATGTGTAAATGAGTAACTGCAGCCGTGAACTACCAGCTGCTCCTAGAATCTGTCTTCTGGGCAGTCAAAAACTGTCTGTGGTTATACGTTGTTTAATTCTACTGCAGCATTAACAACACAAAAGGGCATGGTTAGCATTTTAAACTACTGTGGATCAATTTAAATAATACTGAGGCTGGTCTATTGCTGACCAGTCCAGGGAAATTGATTTGCCATTTAACTTGCTTTGCAAGCATAAGCATCTAAAGAGCTCCACTGTGGAGTTTCAAAGCTTCTGGCATTCTGTGGGTTTCTGTGAATAGTTAGTGAGCAGTAATGAATGGCAATGTGATCACAGTGCAACCATATGTAAGTCTTGCACATGTACAGCTAGTTTCCTCTGGGTATGAGCTAAATTTGCTTAAACTGATTTAACAAGTCCCAACTATAGCACTTGGGCATGCTGTGATGAATGCCAATGTAATAGAATGCAGAGCTGTACTGAATCATTTCCTTCATGTATGTCTTTTAAAGTTTTGTTTTAACATAGCTACATTCTTTAATACTGTGGCAGTTTCAGTGCTCATGCATTTACAGGCAGATTATTTATGTTCGTGGTTGAATTGATTTTACTGTTCCTTGCTTTGTTCTGTGTTCTTCTTTCATGTAATATTAATGCCTGCTGATTGTAAGTGTTTCTTTGAAAGCTAATCACATCTGAACATTTATTATATATTGCATGTTGTTTTTCTTTGCAGCAGTGAACTTATTTTTCCAAGCATTACAAAGGTTCATTTAATTACAGGATTCTTTTTAAAATCGTGGAAAGTTCAAGTCTTGATTTATTAATTGCTGTAGGCAGGACTGAGAGGGAAGTGGCTTGGTGTAAAGCTTATCCTTCTGGTTAATTGAGGAACAAAATCAACTACGTAACCAAATGTCAGTAGGCTGCAATGACAATTGTCTGCAGTGTCTTTCTGTATATTTTGGAATTGATGCTTTGTGATCGTGAATGCCTGCTGCCTGGTTTTACACCTTGATTTTACAGTGCACTTGCCCCAGCACTGCAGTCATGTGTGTGGTCTCCACTTCCCCTCACAAGAGAGCACAAAGGATGCAGCATACTGAATACAGAAAGTTTTTGTTTGTTGCTCACGAATGTACTGAATGCAACTTGGTTTAACACTTGTCTTTGCAGAACATTTTTCTGAATCGTTACTTTAACATGTACCGGGAGGAAAAGTCCATTTGATGAAGTGTAAGAATTGTTACATTTTGCTGGTGGCAGCTATGGATAACAGTGATTCTTTTTTTCTGAAATACATGTTCTTTTGTCAGAAATTGAACTCACTTTTCTAATGTGATGTTCAGAATTAACCATACAATTTAATGGAGCAGAGCAAAATCAAAATCTGTACTTCACATGGTTGAACACATTTCGCCAGACTACAACAGTGATTACACTTCAAAAGAATTTCTTTGGTTTTATAATGCTTGGGACATTGTGATGCTTTATAAATGCAAGTCTTTCTTTTCCTCTTAATGTGTTCATTAATCCGAATGTCCATACCCTAAACACCCCATTGTGTTGGTAAGTCATCTTTGTGAATTCCCTTTACAGTTAAAAATATCTGCTCAACTTCACTACAATATTGTAAATAATGAAGCAAGCAGCTGTAATATTTTTAATTTGATTTAATGAGTTCTAAAACTGTTTTGTTGTTAAAGTAAATAACCATATTAAAGATGACTTTAAAGGCAGTATGGAAAGAAAACGTGAAAGTTCAACGCATGTATCTTCATAAGTGTGTTATTTTCTGTTGTGGAATTCCAATGCAACTACTAATGCAAATCTCATGATTGAAAAGTCAATTCAACAAATTTTTTTTGGTAAAAACCAAAAGAACTGCAGATGCTGTAAATCAGGAACAAAAACAAAGTTGCTGGAAAAGCTCAGCAGGTCTGGCAGCATCTGTGAAGAAGAAAACAGAGTTAACGTTTCGGGTCCGGTGACCCTTCCTCAGAACTGACTTCTGACTTTGTCTGCTTCAGTTCAACTCTGGCACCTCTACTTCATTGCTAATGTATGTAATGACTCAGGTGCATAGTATTAATGCATCAAAAGAGCTAAGTACATGTGAGATAATGGAGGTTATGTTGACTGGGTGAGAGGAATCTCACGTGGAGCATAATGACAACATATAAGCCTGTTGGGAAGATATGATTGTTTCTGCGCTTTAAATTTCTAAGTACATGATACCTACCCTCAGACAAGTGACATTCTCCTTCATCACATCACTATTTGTTTTTATTAACAATACTTTTAGATAGTATCCTGCAATAAACTTCGTGGTTTTAAGTTTTAGGAACATAGATGAAAAGGGTAAAGAAATAATCACACATTTGTTTAAAAAAAGGGATTGGTCAGGCTATAGTTAAAGTACTGTGTGTATTTTTGGGCACCTATTAGAGAAAGAACACTAAAATGACCAAGAGTGCTAAGTAAAGATTTACCAGGATGATGCCATGGTTCAGGAACTAAAGTTATGAGGAGAGACTTGAAATACTTGGACCATTTCCACCAGAGCAGCATGGCCTAAGAGGAGATTTAACAAAGGTTTTTAAAAGAGATTTATGAAGTGCTTTGATAGAGTGACTAGAGAGACCATTTCCTCTGTTTGGGATTAAGTGTTAAGGAGTGGTGTGACTTAATGTAAAAAAAAATCACTAAAAGAATGGGAAAAAGGATGGAAAAATTCTTTCCACAGAGCTGTTGAATCATGAAATCATTTCTACAGTAGCTGTTGAAAGAAAAACTATTGCTTCTTAACCCGGAAACAAGATGAACATATGTTGTAGAAAAGGGCTGAAACAAACAGTGGTCTTCATGTCCGTCAATTTCTTTCGTATCAAACATTTAAGAAGTCTGAAATTTTTAAATTTGAGGATCACAGAAGTATACCTATTTTAAATTCTAAATGTCAGTGGTGGTAACAAGGATAATCAAACCAAAATTATTAATTACTGAGAGTTATTGTCAAATCTTTCTCGTTTCCTTATTGGCTCCATCCCCTAAAACTGTATGTCCAGTGAACTCCTCGATGTCAACCAATATTGTTCTGGAACTCACTTCATCCTCACTTTATTTCATTGAACTGAAGAATGTACCCAAAGAAGAACAAACTATATCCATTGCCTTTGAAGTCCTTCAAGCACCTGGACTTGGGTCTCCTCCTATTTTACCTCATTGTAAAAAGTCAGCGTGTAGATATCACCAACAGTTTTACACAACTTGAACACAGGAATAGGTCAGCACAATTTCTCCAGCCAGTAAACTCATTGTGGAAAGGTTTTCAAAGGTCACATTATTTGTTGTTTTGTTTGGACAAAAAACAAAGCTCGAATGATTGACAGAAAGAAAATGTTTTTTCGTTTTTTCTGATCTTTGGGTTTATCTGTGTCTCTGAATTAAAAGGTAAGCTTTTACTAACAGTTAAATCTGAACATTTTTTCCTGAAGATTTTGAACATTCTTCTATCATACTGTGAATGACTAAACTGCTGTCAATGATATTTCCACAAGCTCCCACTGTTAAGTAACATTTGTCTGAGATAAAATAACCTAAAATTCATGGTTTCCTGTTCTCAGACTTTCATGCAACAAATAATATATTTCCCACTGCTTCCCAAGAGAGCCAGATCTACATTTGGACCCTGTAAATCTCAGGGTCACACACCCCAGCACAATTGCCAAGATGCATCAGACTTTAGTCATAGTCATAGAGTCATACAGCACGGAAGAAGCAAATAGGGGTTGATGTTGACAATGTTTGTGGATAAAGTGAATATGGATCAAGGGAGGAAAACCTTCAGCAGTGTGGGGTAATTTTCAGGAGCTTCAGAGAAACTGATCTTCACTTTTATATGGACATCTCTCAATGCACCCATCTTCTCCCCGTCTATCAAAAACACTGGAAGCACCAGCTGTACCTGGAGAGCTGAGGGGAACTGTTGTGGGCCTCCCCCGCTGTCTCAACAGCAAGACCAGTTTTTCTCTCCCTGCGGCTCTCCTAAAGAGACTTGTGTTCATTAAACTTTGGATCCTGATTGAAGATCCAGGAACAAGATGTTCTGAGTTAGAGACTCCCACCAACTACCGGCCTTGTGATGCTGCGTTTGTAGGAGTGGATGGAATTATGTCTATCAAAAGACTATCTTGGAAAGATGGCTATAAGACTAAGACTCAGCCAATGGCCATTCTAGTCTGACAACGATGTGATTTAATGCAGGAGTCTATTTGAATGGTTACAGATTTTCAGCTCCTTGACCTCCCAAGACTCATTTTATAATATGAATGCAGACACATCTTTTTTCAGCATTAATATCTGCTACATCCATTGTTGTATTCAACTAATTAATTGCTAAATGTTCAACATTTAGATTTCCATCTTTAGATAAATGCGCACCATTTAATGTACCAAATCTATTCTTCAGTTCTTCACCCAAAGACAGGTCTGACCCACAGTACCGCAATATCCACCAAGGATAAGGCAAGAAGGCAGGTCCTGAATCCATTCCACCTGGATAGGTGATCGATTACTGTGCTGTTGCATCAATCTGATCCACACCAGCCAAAAACCTAAATTATCGCGATCAAGGTAATAATGACAAAGAACTAGTTCTATCAATTGTCACCAATAATTGATGGCATTGTGATAAAATTCACCAAATAGGATGCAATAAGCAGAAAGTGTTCTTCAAATTCTTGATGAAATACATTCCATTCCAGGGGTAGTGTCTTAAGTACAGGAATGATTTTACTAATAAAATCTCTAATTAAGGCTGCAGATATCTTGGACGCTAATATGCAGCTATCTGTTTATGCACAGGTTCAGCCTGTTTGTTGTAGTCTGGACCTTAGGATAATGATGCTGGATGCTCAAAATGTTTTCTATCACTTCCTTCTGTCTCGAATGGACCCACTTCCCACTAAATCTCATGCTCCACCACTCACTGTTACCTGCAATATCTTCCTCACTCACTCTCACCCAGCCTGTGACACCATTGACCTTGTGTGCCCTTGACACAGGACTATTCACTTGCACAGGTAACCTCCCTACCAGCACTAACAGTAATAACTCTGCCACCTACTTTCAGACTGAGGCCTGCTAACAACCTTAGTAATGTTCTGCTCTAAATGACATGCAATACAGTAGTAATATGAGCCTGATATCTCTGGCTGACAGGGGCAGTGCATTAAATGACAATGCAAGGTAGAGACACTGTGAGCATCCAGGTAGGCTCAGAGCAGGTGTTATGGAGAGGAGGTTGAACCCCACTGATAATTAAAGCTGAAACACCCAGAGAAGCTTGCCTTGCCTCGTAATCGGCTAAAGGAAATGGGAAAAATGGTATAACCTGCTTTTCACCTCCTAATCTGTTATGAAGGGGATTTTAAATGAAATGAACTCTTGACAGTCACTCTATAGTAACAATTTATTTATCTAACTCTAACAATGAACAAATTAACAGAACTATTAACAAAACAAACAATTCCTCCCTAACTATTAACTATTCCCGAATAAAACAAAATTCTAATGGTATGCTGTTACAATAAGTACAAGTCCAACTTATATAAACCAAAGTAATAAGAAAAAATAAATTAAAACTTAGACTCTCAAAATTACAGTCGGGATGCATCTTCCAGAATGCTCTGCGCCTTCTCTGCTGATCCTCAGCCAGGAACGCATTTCTCCATTGAATTTTGGTGTCCGAAACACCTCTCTCCATCGAATTCTGAAGTCAGGAATATTAGCTAAGAGTGTCATGATACCTTAATCAGAGAACTTAAAGATTTCTGTGAGAGCTAGAGTTTTACTCTTCCGATGGCAGTTTGCTCTCATTCCGATTTTTCAAAACTCCTCTTCTTATATACCCTTGATGATCTGTCAATTTTTTAATAATAAGATTGGTCCAAGGTTGTCAACACCATCAGATTTAAATTCAATTGGTTTTCAGTCTCTAAGTGCCTGGTTTGAATTCATTGGCTGATATTCAAGCTGGTTGTCTTAACATCAAAACAAGCTAGGTTTCCAACCATACAACCAATTGATACATATGTTTCAATTTCAGAACAGTCTGTAATTCTGCAACTGCTTGCCAATATTTTTGTCTGAATCTCCAAGCTTAGAAAAGCACATCACCTCTTAAAGGGACTATGTACTCTTCCACCCCTCCATCATTTTTACAAACAAATTCTAGCTTCCTGCCTTCCAAATCACAAATACTCCACACATCTTCACAACATGGGTGAATGCTATAGCAGCAAACGAAGAGCCCAGAGATGCAGCCTGGTCCAGTGAATGAGCTGGGTGTCTATCCCAGATGGTGTTTCCTTGCTGAAACATTACAATGATAAGTGCCAGTACGTCTCAAGGTACAGCATTGAAATTCAGAAGTGTACTGTAAGTGGATCAGAGATGAGGATTCTTAGAGTCTGACACTTGTCAGATGCCAATGTCCACAGATGTGGGAGCATGTAGCTGGTGCCCATGGAGTGTACTCGAGATGTTGGTGCTTGGTGACCAATACGGAGGTCTTTTGGACTTGAACCTGCCAACAATGTACAGGAGTGTTTGCAGCAGCTTTGGATTGGAGCCAATTCATTCATAACTCTACCAACCTTCTCACCGTTAGCTTGGATGTGGCATCATTGATGAAATTTATGTTTTTCAATTAAATTTGTGGTTTATCTGTGAGAAAACTTTGTAATAAATATAAGATATAAATGAATACTTCCTCACACAGGTTCTGCAAGCAGTAAAGACACCTGTTAAGAATGCAGTAACTGCAGACGTGAGAAATCACTAGATTGATTCACATAAGCACACAGAAAAGTGAAACATAACAATGAAAGGGGGAAAGAAAATCTAACAAGGTCCCATTAAGAGGAACTTGTACTGCAACAGGCTTTGATTCCACATTGAGTTTTCCCAACTGCTAGTTTGTACGGTGAGTTTGGTAAAATCACAGTCTGTGTTGAGTAGGACTGTTAACAGAGCATTTAACAAGCAGTAATGAATGTCAGTTGGGAACCCACTGCAGCCAAGTGAGAATGAGCCAAGCCACTTGAGAAAAGAATATAAGACGTAGCAAGATGATATCAACATGGAGACGGGGCTTAATGAACATCTCACCCAAATCTGCCACTCATCTCACCATAACCCATATCATTCAGACCCTGAAAAGATTCCACACGTTAACTCTGTTTCTTTCTTCACAGATCTGCTGAAATGTGTAATATTTTCTGTTTCTGTTTCTGTTTCTGTTTTCATTTCAGATTTTCAGTGTCCACAGCATTTTGCTTTTGTCAGTGAATTTTGCTTGTTCATTTATTCTTTCAATTGAAGTGCCATTTAGCAATCAATTATTCTTCCCTGTAATTCATACAGCAGCTGGCTGCAG
>NC_063353.1:18268689-18293689 GCF_021869965.1 Rhincodon typus | reverse complement strand
GAAGCCAGTTCCTTGTTGTTCTTCAGCCATCGGCTTATTCCAGTTGGCCTGTGCATTTTTTTTTAACCATCATGTGCCTGGTGCTGCACAAGTTCCTCTTAGTGCTTAATGGGGCCTTGTTAGATTTTCTTTCCCTCTTTCATTATTATGTTTTATTGTGTTGTGTGCTTATGTGAATCAGTCTAGTGACTTCTTATGCCCACAGTTCTTGCATTCTTAATTAGTGCCCTTACTGCTCATGAATGCTATGTGAGGAAGAATTCAATTCTGTCTGTCGGCTGCAATGTTTTCTCACAGGTTAAAGATAAGTCACAAAATTAGTTGAAACACATGAATTGTATCAAACATGCCATGTCCAAGCCAATGGGGAGAAGGTTGGTAATAGTTAGGCACCAGTTGCCTCCAATTCAAAGCTGCTGCAAATACTTCCACAAATTTCCTCCTTAAGTAACCCACGTTCATTGCTGAGACTGAAATTTGCATATTAACATTTTTAATTCATAAATTGGAGACAAAATTCCACTTTCTTTATTTCCAAAAATAAGAGTATTTATTTTAATATCCGTGGAAGAGCAGTCTCACCTGTTAGTGAAATTAAGCATTCACTGCAGATTACTTTCTTTGCTTTCATGTACAGCACTGTCTCCACATTCTCTCTTACGCAGCAACATTTTTACAATAGTGTAAAACATCTTCATTGGTTCACAAATTTATCTCTACATTAGTTCACCATCAATAAAATGTTTATATTTATGTTAAGGCAGGCTCTGAACTATACCATTACAAAGGGCTTATGACAAACGATGCGTAAATAGACAACTTCAGCTGTGCCCAATACATTGGAACATAACGGCATGCCATTACACTCAGTTTATATTAGGTAATGTTCCTGTACTGTTTTAAGCTGTTCTCTCAAATTAACTGTCAGAACACATTGAAATACTGTGGACCTTACCGTACTTTCCTTACCTGCACATGATGTGTACTGTATTTTTTCTGCGTTATTTCTTCTTAATACAAGTATAAAGTGGGAAAATTATCTGAGGTGACTGTGCCATCATACATTGCTTGGCTGTTCATGCCAAGTCTAATCATAAGTTTACCACCCATGGCTTGCTTGATATCTTGAATATCGGTCTTCTATCCCCCAGTAGATAAGTCAATATTGTGTACATAATGGACAGGCTACTCTAACAACTCCTGTCATTCCCTTAACATTGGACAGTACTTAACATTGTCAATGATTTGTGCTGAAGTTTCCAATGTCAGGAGATCACAGAGGCATTAAAAAGGGCTCTAATCAATCTGATTCCTCCACAGGTTGAACCTGTGCAAAACAGACTGCTGTATATTAGCATCCAAGACATCAGCAACCTCAATTAAAGATCTTATTAGAAAAAGCATACCTGCACTTAATACACTATTCCCTGGATTGGAATGTATTTGATCAAGAATTTGAAGAACATTTTCCGTTTATTGCATCCTATTTGGTAAATTTTATCTGTTACAATGCCACCAAATATTGGTTGCAATGAATAGAAATAGTTCTTTGCCATTATTACAGTGATCATAATTATCTAGATTTTTGGCAAACAGAAAGAACCTCATTACTTTCCTTTCCAAATCATTTTTCAAAGTCAACAATCTAACTCAAGGCCATTACAGATTCCAAAAGCATCTGGAAACGTATGGCCTTTTATCTATAAATTAATTTTGACATTTGAGTATCAGTTTTTTTTGAGAATATTTCAAACAGCCTGCAGACTTTGTGCATAGGTATAGAAAAGTCCAATACCCATACCTGTGCTGCATGACCACTTAGCCATAGACCATGTGCATGTTTGTGGACTAATGTGTTTAGCTTCAGAAGCATACACGGTGACAATGGAACAATGATGTTGAGTTGCATAACTGGTTGGATCCAGAAAGGGGCAGAAACTCTAACCTCCTATGAAAGCCCAATTTATGTGCATCATTAGCTGTAAATAAAGAGTTCCTGTGTAAAAAAACTGTGGACACAAGCAGCATGCTTCTGAGAGCCTAGATGGTCCGATGTAACACTCTATACACCAACCACACAGGAAGACAATTTTAACCTCCTGTCTTCCAGTGAGAAAACCCTACTTTTCAGTATTTAGAATTGTAACCTTGAGTATTGATACCTTTGTGGTGAATCTTTGGTGGGTTTTAATATTTGTACTATAATGCTCAAAATACTTTGCCATATCCTAACTGTACTAATCAATGTATGTTATAAGTTCACTGTACATTGGATGTTAAAGTCAAGGATGCGTACAAATTAACAGGATATGTTTCTCAATTTTAAACAAAACTTGTAGCAGTAAAGGTCTTTTTTGAATTGTTTGTCAAATTAGAAAACCTGATTTTATGTTGGAACCACTTTACTGTTCTGTTTTATGTAGTTTATAGTAAATTTTATTATGTCTTAGTGAGATCCTAGATATGTCAAGGAGCAAACCTTAGTAGTAAAGTGAATCCTTTCATTACGTTACTCACTTCCTTCAGAATTTGGTGAATGATTTCCAACTGATTCTTATTTTATAGCTAATAACATTTTGTGGTCACTTATACAGACTGCCTGGGTTGCCTTGACTTTTTTGTTATGGGATTGATGTCCCTGTGGATTCACAGTTCCCATGTTCAATTTTTCAATGAAACATTCTCATTTGAGTACTGCACGATTATACAGCTTTCCAAATATTTTAATACAGCATATATTAAAACAAATTATTATACATGTTTAATTTCAAACATAATTGTGACAAACAAGAAATCACTTCAGGGTGATGTATTAAATTATATGTTTTGAAATTAAAATGTGAGTGTGCTACTTTAAATTGATTACTAAAGGCATGATTTTATTGAATGTTGGAAGGGGATCTACACCTTTATGTTATTGCTTAAAGTTTAAAGACATTTTGAGGAAAAATTTAAATGATGCAGTGCTTTAATCACAGACCTTTACCTTTTAGAATCTGAATTTAAACCCATTCCAGAATGAACGTCTCCTTTATTGTTTTTGAGAAGTTGTTGTGGGAATCCAGGCCCTAGTAGTCTGGAGTCTACAGTTTTCTGTACTAGAATCCCGACAGTGTGGGAGCAGGCCATTCGGCCCATCGAGTCCACACTGACATTCCAAATAGCATCCCACCCAGACCACACCCCACTGACCCTATCCCTGTAACCTTACTTTTGCATGGCTAATTCACCTAGCCACCCCATCCTGGACATTGTGGGCAATTAAGTATGGCCAATCCACATCTTTGAACATCCATGCACATCTTTGAATTGTGGGAGAAAACTGGAGCACCCAGAGGAAACCCACTCAGACACGGGGAGAACGTACTACTTTAGGAGAAGTTAACAATCTCACTCAAAGAAACCATGGAATTATTGGTGTTGGAGGCGGGAATAAAAGAGACATTTTCTTGCATTGGGTAGTGGAGTGTTGTTGATATAAACAAGAAAAGGTTTTTGGCCTTGCCTGGAGGTGTTTGCTGCCTTGTGTCAGGGTCACTTTCTGTGGAAGGTGAGTGACTGAACTGCAAAAACAAATAGCTTTGAAAAGGTTCGGTGTTCAACCGTGCAAACATCAGATGGTGTCAATGACTTTCTTACATTTCCGGCCAGAAAAGTGTTATTATGAGAAATGCTGTTTGCTGAGTTTTGAAGATAGATAAATGCTCGTTCCTGATCCACCCAGAGAGGTGTTAGATTTGTTGGCACATTACAATAGATATGCTAGCCAGGCTTTCAATGGCTTTTCTTTCTATTGATTGACAGCTCCAGTTCATAAATTTATCCTGTTTCACTGTACTGTTATTAGAAGAGAAAGCCTAAACTATTGCACTTTTTTTTCAAAATCAAGAATGTGTAAGCTAGATATTGTAATGTAGTATCATACTTTGTCTTATATTGCTCACATGAAACACATTCATTTAAAGGCATTAAATAAATAAAGGTTGTTGGTGTAGTGTAATTTGTACAGTTTAATTTTTACTTTTAATAAATGTGTTAAATAAAATGCAGCCAAGGCTACATGGCCATACAGAAACTCACATCAATTAAGTTACAGCAACAAAGAAATTCTGTATAGCCCTGTGGAATCTGAGATATTATGCAAATAACTTCACACTTTGATTTGTATGGACATAGCTCATTTTACAGAAATTACCTTTTATATTGCACACAGAAAATTATTATGCTGGCAGCGAAGGTGAGGAAGAACATTGAATGCTAAACAGAAGCAGACCTCTCAAATTTTATAAATGAAAGTAGGTTGTCATTAACAGAGAGTGATGTTTGGAATGGCTATCAGGAGCTATTGAGTCCACCCTATTAACAATGGAGAAGTACTTCATCTGGATGCTAAGTGCACACACATTGCATGCTAGAGGATGACAGGAAATGACATTAGGATAAAGAAGTAGTATTTTAGTATAGGTCCTAAACGGGAAGAAATGGTGAATAGGGCAGCATGAACTTGCAATGACTGAACATGTAACAATAAACTTGAGTAAAGCCACCATAATTTGAGTCCGTGCTGTGCTACATGGTAGTCTAACTAAATCTAAGAAAGGGTGAGTGTTTAAGTCTGACAGAAATAAGTTTGTAAAGCCTATTAGAAGGATCATTTCTCAAGTACACATACTTATATCCAGAAATAAAGTTTTCACTTTAAGCTAGTTTTGTCCCTTTAAATTGCACTTTTCTTTAACAGCTGATCCTGGCAAGTCTGTTTTAAACAAGCACATATTACATTCAATGCAAATGAAGCAGAAAATGACAGGAAATTAGATGGATAATGTCATCCACTATTACTGCAATATTTGCATACATCTGCACATAAGTGAGCAGGCACTTGCAGCAACCCCGGCTCCCAGTGAAAATCCTGACCAATAGGTTTGGTTTCACTGATCCTCACCTTATTTTATGTAACTGCTCTTCTATGATTCAGTGGTGCAACAGAGGGGAAAGTCAGCCATGACACTAAAATACTCATATTTATATGGCGCCCTTCACTACGTCCCTGAGGACTTCCAATGTAGTGGATGTGGGTGATGCAAAAGGTTACTTGTGCACAGCGAGCTCTCACAAGCAATAACTGAATAATTTGTTGCTGTGATGTTGAATAAGGGATAAAGACTGGCTAGGATGCAAGGGGTATCTCTTCTTTTGTTTCAGAAAATTCCACAGGAGATCCTCCACTTATATTGGAGAGGAAGCAGGATCTTTGTTCAACTTTCTCACCTCCAACTGTGTGGCACTGAGTGTATAGATTTGAAGTGGAGTGGAATTGGAGCCTTCTGTCTAGACAGAAGACTGTTACAGCTGACTCTATTGTACCTACAGCTGATAAATAGTGGCCAGTAACAAAAATTTGAATTGCCCACACTTTTCATGGCATTAGAAACAAAGCTTGGGCCAAGGTTTGCTGAGAACGTACAATCAGGGCCAATGAGTAAAGGTTGGGGCTCAGACACTGATCCTGAAGGGGCTTTAGAACTGGACTGAGTGGCAATCCACAGTTGGTTAACAACACAGGGAAAAATAGAACACAGATAGAACACAGGTGGCCATGGGTACCCGCATGGGCCCAAGCTATGCCTGCCTCTTTGTAGGATATGTGGAACAATCCCTCTTCCAAAGCTATCCCCCACCTCTTCCTCCGTTACATCGATGACTGTATCGGCGCCGCCTCGTGCTCTCACGAGGAGCTCGAACAGTTCATCCACTTCACTAACAGCTTCCACCCCAACCTTAAGTTCACCTGGACCATCTCCGATACCTCTCTCTCCTTCCTAGACTTCTCTGCTTCCATCTCTGGCAACCACCTGGAAACCGATATCCATTTGAAGCTTACCGACTCCCACAGCTACCTAGAATACACCTCCTCTCACCCACCTTCCTGCAAAAATGCCATCCCCATTCCCAATTCCTTCACCTCTGCAGCATCTGCTCCCTAAATGAGGCATTCCACTCCCGGACATCCCAGATGTCCTCGTTTTTCAAGGACTGCAACTTACCCCCCTCAGTGGTCGAGAACGCCCTCGACCATGTCTCCCGCATTTCCCGCAACTCATCCCTCACACCCCCTCCCTGCAATAACAATCAAAACAGAATCCCCCTCATCCTCACGTACCACCTCACCAACCTCTGGATCCAACACATCATCCTCTGGCACTTCTGCCATCTGCAATCTGACCCCACTACCAAAGACATTTTTCCCTCCCCACCCTTATCTGCTTTCAGGAGGGACCACTCTATCTGTAACTCACTAGTCCACTTCACACTCCTCACCAGCCCCACCAC
Organism: Rhincodon typus; assembly: GCF_021869965.1. Lineage (NCBI taxonomy): Eukaryota > Metazoa > Chordata > Chondrichthyes > Orectolobiformes > Rhincodontidae > Rhincodon > Rhincodon typus. The sequence continues at coordinate 18,287,356 of NC_063353.1, read as the reverse complement.
CCCTGGCACTTTTCCCTGCAACCGCAGGAAGTGCTACACCTGCCCCTACACCTCCCCCCCTCACCCCCATCCCAGGCCCCAAGAAGACCTTCCACATCAAACAGATGTTCACCTGCACATCTACTAATGCGGAATACTGTATCCACTGTTCCCGTTGTGGCCTCCTCTACGTCGGGGAAACCAAGCGGAGGCTTGGAGACCGCTTTGCAGAACACCTGCGCTCGGTTTGCAACAAATGACTGCACCTCCCAGTCATGAACCATTTCAACTCCCCCTCCCACTCCTTGGATGACATGTCCATCCTGAGCCTCCTCCAGGGCCACAACAATGCCACCCGAAGGTTGCAGGAACAGCACCTCATATTTTGCTTGGGAATGCTGCAGCCCAATGGTATCAATGCGGACTTCACAAGCTTCAAAATCTCCCCTCCCCCGACTGCATCCCAAAACCAGCCCAGCTCGTCTCCACCTCCCTAACCTGTCCGTCCTTCCTCCCATCTATCCACTCCTCCCACCTCAAGCCCCATCCCCACCTCCCACCTACCAGCCTGATCCCACCTTCTTGACCTGTCCGTCCTCCCTGGACTGACCTATCCCCTCCCTAACTCCCCACCTCCACTCACCTTTACTGGCTCCATCCTCGCCTCTTTGACCTGTCTGTCTCCTCTCCACCTATCTGCTCCTTTATCCATCTTCCATCCACCTCCCCTTCTCTCCCTATTTATTTCAGAATCCCCTTCCTCTCCCCCATTTCTGAAGAAGGGTCTAGACCTGAAACATCAGCTATCCTGCTCCTCTGATGCTGCTTGGCCTGCTGTGGTCATCCAGCTCTACGCCTTGTTATCACAGATCTTCAGAAGATGTTGTTAAACTTGAAAGGGTTCAGAAAAAATTTCCAAGGACATTGCCAGGATTGGAGAATTTGAGCTATGTGGAGAGGCTAAGTAGGCTGGGGCCTTTTTCCCTGGAGCATCGGAGGCTAAAGGGTGACCTTATAGAGGTTTATAAAATCATGAGGGGCATGGATAGGGTGAATAGCCAAGGTCTTTTTCCCAGGGTAGGGGAGTCCAAAACTAAAGGGCATATGTTTAAGTTGAGAAGGGAAAGATTTAAAAGGGACCCGAGGGGCAACTTTTTTATGCTGAATGTGGCGCTTATAAGTAACAAGCTACCAGAGGATGTGCCAGATGTTAGTAAAATTATGACATTTAAATGGCATCTGGTTGGGTACATAAATAGGAAGGGTTTAAAAGGATATGGGACAAATGCTGGCAAATGGGGCTAAATCAGTTTAGGATATCTAGTCGGCATGAACAAGTTGGAGCAAAGGGTCTGTTTTCCTGCTGTGTAACTCTATGACTCTGACTCCATAAGTATATAGACCCTTAAAACTTAATGATATATAACGCAAAGTGGGATTCATTGTCTGGGAAAGAAGATTGCACAGTCCAACTGATGCAAAAGGCCCAAAACATTTTTATGATTGGGCCTTATAAGAATATAAGAATTGAGAGCAGATGTAGATCATATGGTACATTAAGCCCAGTCTGCCATTCAGTCTGAGCATGAATGAACTATACCTTCACCTCCTTTTGTCCGTCTGGTATCTGTATCCCTTGGTTCCCTGAGAAACCAAATATCTGTCCATCTCAGCCTTAAATGTATTCAGCAATGGAGCACCCACTCTGCAGTTGAAAATTCCAACAACTTACAATGACAGTGTTGGAGGAACTCAAGGTCTGGCAGCATCAGTGGGGAATAAAAGAGTTAATGTCTCAAATCTCATGTGACCCTTTTTTGGAACTTTCAGAATTTTGTATATTATATTTTATTATTTCCCATTCTTCTAAACTTCAAACAGACCTAATTTACACAGCTTTTTGCCTTTCATCATAGGGGCCAATCCAGTGAACACTCACTGTACTGCTTCTGATATGGAGCCTGAAACTGCACAGAAAGGTATGGCTTCTTGTCAGTCCATTGGCTGAGTGCTAACTGCTCCCCCAACCAAAAGCATCAATGATACCTCACTCTTGTCCAAGTAAAAAAAAAGTATTGAAAAACCACAAATAAATGATAATTTGTTTCAAGGTAATTAAGATGTCAATTAAACAAACTATAGATTAGCTTCAGTAGCATTCAAAAATCTTGACAGTCTTGCCCATGTGACATTGGTTCTTTACACAGTCATGCAAGGAGGTTTGGAGGAAGCATAGGGTGCATTTAAGGGAGGTGAGGGTATTGACGGAATATGAAGCAGCATGGAGTGAGTATGGTAAATATGAGGGGCCATGGCGGAGGGAGCATTAGCAAGCCATTCCAAACTTGCCTGTGAAAAGCTTCCCAATTCCACATAACGTTTCCGCCAAGGTTCACGCACTGATTTAACAGGCAGAGTTCCCACAGTCATCAGGGACCCACTCATCTACAAGAAGATACTGACAGCAGGGAAATTTGTATTTCTGGCTGGGATTTAAATTCTGAACTTGGCATCACTTTAAATGAGTTTTAGTCACAATCTGCCATGAGTCCAGACCCAATGAAAATGGCAAACAAGGGGAATCAATGAGGAAATTCAAAATTATGGTCACTTATGCTTCCACCCCTCTGACTCATGTTTGCTCTGAGCCTGGAGTCAAAAGATTAAGCCATTTATGTCCTTGTCACAGCTTACATTCCCACCTAGCCTTGCATCATGATTAGTTTTGGTGACCTGCTGACACTGACTGACAGGAGATCCATCATTTGGGACTGGGTGTGAAACTTGCCAAGCCAATATTGAATACATAAAAATGAGAGATAAGCAATCTGAAGGTGAGGGTGAGTTTATGAGACTGTAAAGGGACCTATAGCAGATTAGAGGATTTTTTTTTGTGAGGCTAGGGGTATTCATGGCAGACAGGAAAAGCAAGCAGTTCTCATTTTATTTTACATTCAGCTGTAGCTAATTGCAACTTCAAACATACATCAAATACTTCTGTAAAAATATTTAACGCATTAGCACTGAAAAACACCCACAGGGTGTCTCAACCGGTGAAGCCAAACACAAATGTACCATGTACTTAATTTTCTAACGTTAAAAATGTATAGCCACCATTAAGCAAAATGATTAAAGAACGAACGCAGAATATTATTGGCATCTAATCAACAGGGAATCTGCATGGATGAAATAAATGACTTTAATACTGCAATATTAGCACCTTTCATGCTTGAGTTATGTAATGTCTGATTTGTATGAGCTGGAGGATACTACTCTTGTCAAGATGGCCTATCTTTGTAAGTTTGGTCTGTACCAGTTAAACCAAGTGACATGAAGCATGACTTACAAATTGGAACTCATGGGTAATTTGGGATGATCATTCATTTTGGGCAATAAGATCCTTTTAAAAATTTGTCCAAACATTAACAACTTGACAGTTGCAAATTCTGCTGAATGCAAATGCACAATTCTTCAGAAATTTCACAGAGTAAAAATGAACTCTTCATGTATTTAGATAACATAGTGTGGAGCTGGAGGAACACAGCAGGCCAGGCAGTATCAGAGGAGCAGGAAAATTGACGTTTTGGGTCAGGACACTTCTTCAGAAATATTTGTAGTTTTAAAGGCTCAGTTGTTTCCATGAACTACTTTGAGTTAAGATTCATGGGAATGTGCTAAACAGGAGGGAAAAAAAAACAAAATGCACTCAGTATTTCATAGGAAATCATCTGCCTTGTTTAAACTTGCTTATTGTACTTAACTGGTTTCTTCTTTATAACATATTTTCAAACTCTCTTAGAAAGTAGGCCCCAAACATTTTTTTCTCTGTTTTAAAGCCTAAGTCATGTGTCAAATCTTTAATCTTTTGCAATCTTCAGCTGCTCAGTTATGTTTTTATTAATGGCAAGACAAGCTGAATGAAGCAGTATCGCGCAGTACTCTGGGATGCCATCAAATCTGCTTAGCTGGATTCCAATGATGTCTCATGCAATGAAATGATAAGATATCCCTTTGTAGTCTCTCAATAACATTTTGTTTAAACAACAAGCGTGCTACATTCCAACTATAGGTTCCCTTAAGACCTACTTGAGCTGAGGACAATGCAGTTATCCAGAGCTTGGGACTAGCCCCCTTCTTTCAGTCAGTGCTTCATTGTTCTCCACTGCCAAGGAGACATCTCTCTGTCCGATTTGTCATCATTTCTAGGAGAATTCCAGCTGCTTTCTGTAAGGAATGTGAGCGGGAAGAAGCAATTGCTTCCCCCGCAATCACACCCACCCCCATCCCTTTCTCTAGTGAAAGCTTTCATCTAGAAGGACTTGTCTGAGATGCTGGAGTTTGTGGACTGGCAAATGAGCCTGTGTCATTCAGTTCACAGTTCTACAAGGTGAAAAATGAGGACTGAAGTCTGTAGCTGCATATGTGAATATTTTGATATCATTTTAGTGGATAATGATTAAGGGTTCCTCTTGCTAGAAAGAAAGATGTGATCTCAGCACTGAAGAATTTGATCTGCTGTGCCCATCTCAAGAATTAACTCTGATTGTTCCACTGTACAGCTCATTAAAGTAGTAAACTATCAAGTACAATACAGTTTCCCTAACAACAACACGCAAAGTAACTCAATCGGCCTAAACAGTGAGAAATAAATTTAGTTATATACCTTATACACAGAGTACAAGTTCATTCTAATAAATGAACACAGTGATTTGAAATGCCTGATTCTAATTAAAAAGTAAAAACTCAACAGTTTCAGGCTGTGTCCAATGGACTTAACAGCAATGTAACTTTAGTCAAATTCCTTGCCAGTCAGCAGCTATAATTGCTTCCTGTCAGTGTCACTGGGTAGTTTAATGCAGACTGTTTATTTTAATCAGAGAATTTATTGCTGATGATGGATGTTTGTCATGCTGTGCTGAAATATATGAGTGCTTTTACTAACATGTAATATGGACGAAGGTGTTTCTCACGGCTCAAAATGTTGTAAATTGCATGGAACGAGAGTTGATCATTTGTATGTAAACATACCTGGAGATCTCAAAAGTTCACATCCCCTGTGCAGTCAGTCAAAAAAACTGTGAAACAAGACTCTTATTCAGAGTGTTTGTTTTTCAACAAGAGCATGTTTGCAGCATTCAGGTTACTAATACTTTTAATATGTTTAAGACCTGCCAAAAATTATTTAACTGTTTATTTTTCCCCTGAAGTAAGCTAAGTGAGGCTTTATTTTAAACATTTGCTTATCCTTCATTTACATCATTGAGAACAGCAGCATCACTGATGAGAAGCTCCAACACACAAAATACTGCAGGGTTAGAAGTACTTTATGAATTAACTTAGCAGGACTGTATAAAGCACAAGTTTCTAATTTCTTTTCAAAAGTTAAGAAAGATAACTTTGGAAAACATGAATGAGTGTTTATTACAGTAAGTTGGCAAATCCAAGTTTCTTCTGTATTTGCTTATCAAAAATATCAAAATCCACCATATTTTAGTGAATAGTTGTCTAATGAATTGTATTAACATTAAATAGTTGCATAATAGAGTTGCTCCCTTCTGGTTGCTTCCCTACAGTGGATTATATTGGTTAAAACTATAGACAGGTCCTGAAAACTATTAAAGAAAGCAGAAGCTAAATAGGATAAGTTTAGATTTCACCAGTGAAGGGAGTATGGCAAGGTTTAGCTTTCTGGTAGGCTTCATTTAATTTTTGATGGATTGACACTAAAGTTGAAAGAAAATTTCAAATGGAATAAATTTACTTATTGTTGTTCCATTCTGCTTCACATTGTGTGTCAGTTGTAGATCAATCAACTGTACTTCTGGTTTTGAGTCAAATGTTATTGATTCAGATTCCCAATCCAATGTGGTGAGTACAAAAATCTAGACTCCTACTCCAGTGCAATACTGTATGAGTGCTGCAATGTCAGAGGTGCTATCTTTTGAAGGTGGTGTTAAATCAGGGCCCCATCTGCTGCCACAGTGTATGAAGGGAGTGAATGTTGAAGTTGGTGAAATGGGGAAAACCTCAAAAGTGCAGTATTGACCTGAACGGTGAAGCTTCTTGAATGTTATTGGAACTGCACTCATCCAGGCAAATGGAAAACATTCCAGTACAGTCCTGACTTGTACCTTGCAGATTGCGAACAGGCTTTGGGTAGACCGGAGATGAATTACTTGTCAGAGAATTCCTAGCCTCTGACCTGGTTTTGTAGCAATAGTATTTTTATGGCTGGTCCAGTTCAGTTTCCCAGGGATATTGATAGTGGCAAATTCAGTGATGGTAATGCCATTTAAAACCAAAGGGCAATACTTCAGATTTTCTGTTTTTGGAAATGGCCATTGCCTAGCACTTGTGTGGTGTGAATATCTCTTGCCACTTATTAGCCTAAACCTGGATATTGCCCAGGTCTTGCAACATATGCACACAGACTGCTTTAATATCTAAAGAGTCACAAATGGTGCTGAACATTGTGTAATCATCGGTGAGCATCCCCACTTCTGAGGGAAGGTTATTGATGAAAGAACTGAAGGTGGTTTGGCTGAGGATACTACCCTGAGGAATAACTGCAGAGATGTCCTGAAGCTGGGATAACTGACCTCCAAGAACCACAACCATCTTCCTATGTGCAAGGTATGACTCCAGCCAATGGAGAAGTTTTTTCTTGATTCTCATTGAATCTAACTTTGTAAAAGTGCCTCAATACCACATTCAGTCAAATGTAGCCTTGGTGTCAAGGGTAGTCCCTTTTGCCTCCCCTCTGGGCTTGAACTCTTTAGTCCATGTTTGGACCAAAACTATATTGAAGTCAGGAGCCAAGTGACCCTGATGGAGCCCAAATTGAGCATCAGTGAACAGATTATTTCTTTATAAGTGCCTCTTGATAGCACTGTTGTTGTCCACTTACATGACTTTGAAATTGATCAAGTGTAGCCTGATAGGGCAACAATTGGCTGGGTTGGATTTATCCTACTTTTTATGTACAGGACACACCTGGGCAGTTTTCCACAATGTCAGTTAGATGCCAATATTGTGATTATGTTGGTTTGGGTACAGCTAGTTGTGGAGCAAAGTCTTCAGTGCTATTGTTGGAGTGTCATCCGGGTCCATAGCCTTTTACAGTATTCAATGTCTTTAATCATTTCTTGATATCACGTGGAATGAATAGAATTAGTTGAAGACTGGCGCCTGTGATACAGGAGACTTCAGGATAAGACCTCTGGTCATTATCATATTGCCACCTGTGGAAAATGGCAGTGGGCAAATCAACCCTAAGATGTAGGAGCAGATGTAGGACATTCAGTCCATCAAGTCTGTTCTGCTATTCAAAGACATCTAGTTTGATGTGATTAATCTTCAATTCCACATTTCTGCCTTTTCCCCATAATCCTTGATTCCCTTACTGATTGAAAATTTGTCTATCTGGCAGCAATGTTTTCTACATAACAGTGTTTGCATTTTGAAAATAAGTTATTTGAGATGACATCCTGAATTTGTGCAAGATTCCATATAAATGCACATCTTTCTTTTTCTCCTTTTACATCTCTAAAATATGTGGTTGAATCTGCCATTGAATAACTTAGTTGGATAAATTGATTTTTGTTTTTCCCGTTCATGGAATGTAAGCGTCACTTGGATATTGTCCACAATAATTGTCTTGGAGCAGGTCATAGTGAGCTGCCTTCTTGTATCGTGGCTGTCCTTTCTGTGTAGAGACACCCATTGTGCTGTAAGGAGAGAAGCTCCAGGACCCAGTGACAGTGAAGAGACATAGTTCCAAGTCAGATTGGTGTCTGACTTGGGCGGTACTGGAGGGTGTATCTACTGTACTTTTGCTTCTAGGTGAAGAGATCACAGGTTTGGAATGTTTACTCCTGGAGCTTTGGTGAGACTGTAGTGCATCTTCTTGAGGGTACACACTGCTGCCCCTGTGTATCAGTGATAAAGGCAATGAATGTTGAAATCAGTGGATGGAAACCAGTCAGGAGGGCTGTTTTATCGTGGATGGAAATAAGCCTCTTGAGTGTTTTTCGAGTTGCTCTCATTTAGGCAAGTGGGCACTATTCTATCACACTCTTGGCTTCTACCTTGTAGATGGTAGACCAGCTTTGAGGAGACATGAGGTGAGTTACTTATCACAGAATTCCTAGACTCTGATCTGTTCTTGTGACCACAGTATTTATATTGTCATGACCATAGATCATAATCCTGGTTCATCAATGGACCACATTGAACTTTTAATTACAACATGTGTTTTTTTTTTAGAAAGGACATACACCAAAAGTTAACTTCAGATATAAACTCAGTAGCTTGAGGGAGAGACTCTGGAATGTCACACAAGTGTTAAGGAAGCTTCAAAGGGATGGGATTAAAAGGGAGAAAATGCATTACAAACTGAACAGCAATCCCCTGGGAGTTATCTCAGGTTGTGAATATGATGGCAGAAAATGCAGCAGTCTGGACAAGTAACACATTTTGTGTTTTTCTTCTTTCAAGAATGTACAAGGTTTGAAAACCAGTTAAATCCCAGTCTATGTCTGCTGGTAGAAGAAGGTGTGCTAGTGGAAGGTGTGTTATTTGGTTAAGGGGCTTAAGTGTGCCAGTGGGCTGAGGTGCTTGTTTATGAGCTTGCATTCAGGTACAAGTGTGCTACAAATGTCAAAGTCCAAAACACCCAGGAGTTGCAGGCAAAGGAAACTAACTCTCTAATTGCTAGAAGCTAGCTAGCCAGATAGTCAGTCAAAAGGAGATAGGACAAGGAGGAGTCTCTTACTCTGACTGCTACCAGCCAACCACCACCAAAATGAAACAGGATAAAAGGATTTCAACTAATCTGCAAAGTCAGGAATCCTGAAATCAACTGTCTGACCATCAAATTTCCACAAACTATTCTTCTTAAACAACCCAGAGCCTGGACTATATATCTTATAACATTTGTAATACTTTCATATTCCCTCCCATTTCCCATCTGTACAAATGTTCGTCACGTTATTATTTATTCTTAGTAAATGCTTCGTGCTTAGTAAATAATGTTCCATTATTTATTTGGGAAAGCCTAGTTAAATTAAATATTTTTTGAGTCGGGGCAGATACATTCTTGATTACCAAGGGGACGAAAGATTATTGGGATGATGTAGGAATGTAAATTTGAGGTTAAAATCAGTTCGGCAATGATCTTATTGAATGGCAGAGCAGACTCTAAGGGCTGAGTGGTCTACTGTTGTTCCTTGCTTATATGCTCATTCTCTATGTACCTGTGACCATTGATACTGGGACTGCCTGAATGACAGCACCACCTACCTCCTCCCACTCTTGGTTTGGACTGAGGAAGAGCCCTAACCGACTTTCAATATTGTCATTTGATAAATTAAATGTGCAGTGTGTTTGCCACACAGGCAACTGGCACATGCTGTAGATGTTCGATTGGTGCCTTGGTGTGTCATTATACAACATACTCGTACTCCCATCACCACCACCTCCACCCCCCAACCCAAACAGATACTTACTGACACGACAAGCAGCCTGCTTGCATGCCCACACAAAACAGCACTGTATCAATAGTCTTTGGCTCTGGCTGAAGTGCCAACGCGTTAACAAACATGATACAGCATGGCAAGGAAAGGTAGGGCATTGATGCATACAGCATACAGGCAGGTGCTGAGCGAGTGAGCACTAAAAGATCAAGTGAGCAGCCCTAATTTGCAGCCTATCCAATCAATGGCACTTATAAGTTGTATTTTTTTATTTATTTTTTTTTTATTCAATCACGGCATTGCTGGCTAGGCAGCATTTATTGTCCACCCCTAATTGCCCAGAGGACAGTTGAGAGTCAACCACATTGCTGTGGGTCTGGAGTCATTCGTAGGCCACACTAGGTAAGGATGGCAGTTTCCTTCCCTAAAGGACATTAGCGAACCAGATGGGTTTTTCCGACAATCAACAATGGATTCACGGTCATCATTAGATTCTTAATTCCAGATATTTATTGAATTCAAATTCCACCATCTGCTGTGGCGGGATTTGAACCCAAGTCTCCAGAATGTTATCTAGGTCTGTGGATTGGTCCAGTGATAATACCATTAGACCATTGCCTCCCCTAAACTTGCAAATATTTTGATTAGCATTTAATAAGTTCTGGTGTCTGATTAACCCCTATATCTTAGACTACTTTCTTGTGCACCACTCCATACTGGAAATTGGCTTCAACTGCTAGGCCTAAAGATTTCTCCCTTAACCTAATCCTAAGCCTGTCTCCCGCTGTCTCTTCCTTTAGGATTATTCATAAAACCCACTTCTTTGGCAGACACTTTTGTTCATCTGTTTGAAAATATTCTTATGCAACTCCTGTGCAGCACCTTGAGATAATTCATTACCTTAAAGCAGCTATATGTTAATGTAGCGAGTAGTTAAACAGGTAATTTGGGGTTAATTGATTATTTGTTTGACTAACCAAGTCGATATGAAGGTGGAACAGATATGACTGGTGTGTGGAAGGTACTGTAAGACTGAGTAGTTAATAAACCCTATCCAACAAAAAGAAGTGTCTTAGCTTCTGTCTCACCATCCGGCTTGGATCCTGATTGACATTATATAGACGCAAATGCTGTTCATATACTTCAGTCACATTTGGATTTGATTCTTTAAGGATGTTCTGAAAATATGATATACTATGGTCTTAAGAAATGTCTGGTCCCAATATTTAATATTCATCAGGCTTATAATTTCGCTAATTTTATCTTTTGTCTTCATTGTGTCTCAAGCCACCTGTCCATAACTACAGTACTTAACCCATTCTTAATTAAACCCCAATCTTGTCTATTCATTTCTTTCAACAAACCCTGTTTGCAAATTACCTCATTACATTGCCACAATGATCCAATGTCCACTCAATGTCAAGCTGCTGTTCCTGCATTTGTTCTTATGCCTATATTTAAATCTTTTTAACACTGCTTTATACTATGCTATTGAGCTCTTTACTGTTGCTCTTGTTTCAATGAAACCATGCCATCAATGACATTGATGAGGATCCTGGACTATTTCACCTCACCAACCTATTCTATCTACTCCAGATAGTTGATGGCCCAGAAAAGAATAAGCAATGAGGGAAGAAAGTGTTGAAGAGGGGAATCCATAGTTTACAAGATGTTAATCTATCTTAAAACATCAAATAAAATTCTTTTGGAATTTCCTGTTTTTTTTCTGGGCGTACATTTTGCCAAAGAATTGACATGTGGTGACCTTGGTAGGAGGGTAAGTGAGAGGGGGTGGGGGTGCATGTGTAGTTGACAGAGTAAAGCATTTTGTCGCCTGGATAATCCAGTTTTGATCCCACTCAGAACTTTGGAACACAGTCAGCATTGCCTCATCCTCACCTGCCAATTTAAAAAAAAAGCTGAATATCTCACACTAACTTGAAATATAGGTTATTGACACAGTTAACTAGGCTCCACAATTCTTTTAACTTGAAAAGAAAAGGAACATGTTGTTCACTTATACTTTTCTTAAAATGACAGCAATAAAGCAAGTAAGTGGGTGGCTTGGGTGGTGGGTGGTCCATTGCTTACTGTCCTGTTCTTTTACCTCGATGACATCTGGGTTCTACTCCAGATCAGACAGATGGGATGAAAGTCTGATGGCTATTTGTATCCTAATTAAGATAGGTTTTGGCAGTCCCAGCACAATTCCCACTGACAAAGTAAGGCCACAATACGAATCTGGACTCACAACATACAGTTGAAAATACAAAAAACTAAAGAGTAAAAATGCATCAGAAGATTAGAGAGATATTCCAACTTTGAAGTTGAATATTAACATTTATTATTCTGTTAATGATACCAAACCTCATAGGATAACTGGAGTACAACACTTAATCATTAATGCTCCTTACCACGGTGTATATGTTTAACGTGGCTGGATACTGAGATTATTTCATGATAGGCATTCCTGCATACTTTCCACTGTATTACGGAGGGAGTTTCAACAACTGTTTTAAAGGAATGGGAACAGATGCAGCTGACAGAAGCAGGCTTCTGACAGCCAGCAGTTTCTTTCACCCTTTGTGGAATGTGGTCAGGCAAGACTCAGATTGGAAAAATCCTCCAAAGTTTCAAATTTGCAAGGAAGGAAATATTTTGTCATTTTTATTTATCTTATGCTGCTGGGTCATGGTGCACAGATCAGGCAGCAGAGACTGACCTCAAATAAACCTATTTAGCAATTATTTTAAGCTCAGCAGCCACAAAGACCCATATTTTCCCAGGTCTTCCCAGTTGTGGCTAGACTGCATGGCTACAGTAAGCACATTGTTCCGGGATAAGCTGCAAGTCCCACCTGTGGCAGTATGATATCAGCACTTGGATGCAAATGTGCACAACTGGCGATATGACAAACAGTTTTCCAGTCTACCAGCTCTGTGGATTTGTACAACTCCAGTTTCATTCATTGCTGAATACTCAATCCAGATTGTGAACAAAAGCATGCATTACGAAAATTAAATTCACTGAAAGATTCTGCTTATACTATGGCTAACTTTCAATATCTCATCATTGTTGCATTGTGCAGAATGTTTTGCATTTAATATCTTAGAAAAGCAAAATCCTCCGAATGCTGGAAATCTGAAATAGGAGCCAGAATATACTGGAAATACTCATCAGGTCTGACAGCATGTGTAGACAGAGGAACAGAGTTAGCATTTCAGGTTGTGACCTATCATCAGACTAGGAAATGTTAGAGATGTGAAAGCTTTCAAGTAGGAGAAAAAAGAACAAAAGGAAGGTTCTGTGATTGGCTGAAAGACAGGAAGCATTAAGCAAGAAAAGATTTGGTGATGGAGGGGCAATGGGAGTTATAATGGGAGCAGTAAAGAAATAAACAAGAGTCTGTAGGTGGTGTGAATGGCAGAGTAATGAACATCTATTAACGAAAAGTTTAAAAATAAGAGAAAAATGAAAGCAATACCAAAACATGGAAAGAAAAAGGAAGCAAAATGCAGCAGAGATTCTTCTCTGAGATAACTAAACTCTATGATGAGGCCAGAAGACTGTAAAGTGCCTAATCAAAAGATTAAATGCTATTCATCCAGCTTCCATTGAGCTTCACTGGAACATTGCAGTAGACCAAGTACAAACTGGTTAGAGCAAGGTGGAGATCTATAATGGCAGGCCATTGGAGTCTTGGGTCATGATTATAGACCAAAGAGAAATGTTATACAAATTGGTCACCCAATCTGCGTTTGGTTTTACCATATTTATTGCATGACTGGGGTTTCTCAATTATTGCAATGCACTGTGGGGATTACACTACTGAATTTGGTGGCGAGGGGTTAGATTCCTCATTTGCAGCTACAGTGTGGTGGTGAGTGGATTTCATGGCATTCATTCCTCAATGGCCCACGGTGAATTTTCTCATGCAATCATCTGCTTTTCACCCCATTAATTATGAAAAAGGAATATTGCAGGCATTTCTTGGGGAATCTTGTGGCAAGCAAGATGTAAGCTCTTGTCACTGAAAGAGTTCACCAACTTTCATGCCTCTAGCACTGTATTTAAAGCATAGCTGCACACACTTCAGAGGCTAAAGCCAGGAACAACCGCTCACGCTCTCTGGCTCCACCCTAATCACTGCAGTGCTGACCCAGAAGAAAGGCAAGCTCACTCCTCGCTTCATGAGCAAAGATCTATAGGAAGTGATGGATAGGATGGTGGAGAGGAGATGAGTTATTTTCCCAGTGGACAACTATAGGATGCTGCTAGACACAGCCAACTTGGACGCAAATTGGCAGTATGGGTCAGTTCAGAATCCAGCATGAAAAAGAACACTGAGCAGTGCTACAAGAAATCAGTGATCTTCTGTGCTCTGCAAAGATAAGTGCCATCATCTTCTCTCTGTTACTGCACACTCACACGGGGCCAGCTCTAACTTTAACTCTGTCACTGCCACATCTCACCAAGGCTGATGGACTACAGTAGTCAGTGTCACATACATCGTATCCACTCAAGGGATAATACCCATTTCATCCCCTACACCTACTAACTCTTCCAGCCTTCTGCAAATTCTACACTTTCACTGGGGATGATCACCACCTCTCACACTCACATATGACTATTAACTGCTCTGTCAAACACTGACATCTTACTCAATCCTTTCCTCTGTCTCATTGCGAGATAAACCAGTGCACCCCCAAGACTGATGCTTCAACAGCATCCCAATTGACCTAACTGTAATCCCCAGACTGCATCCCATCCAGACCCAAACCCCCATCTTACCCCCATAACCCTGCATTTCCCATGGCTAATCCACCTAGCTTGCACATCCCTGGACACTATGGGCAATTTGGCATGGCCAATCCACCTAACCTGCAAATCTTTTGACTGTGAGAGGAAACCGGAGAACCCAGAGGAAACCCAGGAGAAGGTGCACACTTCATACAGACAGTTACCCAAGGCTAGAATCAAACCTGGGTCCCTGGTGCAGTGAGGGAGCAGTGCTAACCGCTGAGCTACAGTGCCAAAACAGAGCTCCGGAAGAGGAGAGCCCTTTCCTGAGACCATAGGGAGACCACCAATTAAGGTTCTCAATTGATCAAGGATGGAAAGCCAACATCAACATGATCTAATTAAGCAAGGGCCTGAAAGGCAGCAGATTGTCCATCCAGTGAATATGGCCCACATCTTCCAACATGTGCAAGATTTGCAAATCATGTTATTTGACTCACAATGAATATACAGACATGAATATTTTAGATGATTAAGATCATCTGGTTTATAAATAATCCTAAAGTGAGGGGCAATGTAAATCATGATGAACAATGCAACCAGATTCAACAAGATGTTAGATTTTTAGTTGAGCTTTCTGTGTCAGATCCTGTTGATAGAGACTAGGATAAAGACAAGGAAAAAAGACAGGGAGGATGTATTAACTCAAAGAAAATGTGCTGGTGATATCAAAAGCCTATGATGATCAAACACCAAAACCAGTAGTACTGTGCGCATGTGCCATTTAAAAAGAAGTATAAGTAAAGCTTGGACTGTATCAGTGGAGAGGTAGAGCACAAATTTAAGGAAGTTGTGCCATTGCTATGGGACCTCAGTGAACAGCGCATGTTTTTGAATGCCTTGCTGTGAAAAAGTTCTTACTGCTCAATAGGGATTAGCAGGGAACAACAGAGATGTTACTGAGGATCTGGAATTTAGTTTATGAGGGAAGGTGAAAGCAAATGGCCAATGTCTTTAGAAAAGAAGCTTTGGTTCTCTTGTGGCACAGATGTAGAGCCCCTACCTCTGGAGAGGGAGGCTCAGTTCAAGTCCCACCTGCTCCAGAGGGGTGTAACAACATCTGTGAACAGGTTAATTAGAAAAATAGGTTAAATAAAAAAAAACTGAAGAAGCTCTGAGAAATTTCAACTGATGTCGTCCAAGTTATGAAAGGAGTTGACCCTCGAGTGAAAGAATATGGTTAAGAACAATGAAGTTAAGAATAAAGAAAAAAATCTGCTGCATACAAATATAGATTACTTTTATATGGCACCTTTCATAGCCTCAGGATCTCCTGACCATCTAGCAGCCTGTTGATGACTTAAGTGTAACATGGTAGGAAACCACAGTCATCAGTTTTTGCTCAGGGTTGTCCTGGGAAATGAAACCATTATGAATGACTAGTTAATTTTGGTGGTGTGTTTGAAGGCAGAATGCTGGCCAGGTTGTTGTTACTAGGGGAACTCTTGGTTCTTCTTACAATCAGGCCATGTGTCCTGGAGAAGGAGCTGAAAGATTAATCTCCCAACTAAGAGATGTCCTACTACTGAAACAACTGGGAGATGGAAAATCAAACAGATGAGTAATAGAGTTGTGATGTGAGCTTCAAGAGGATAGAAGTGAAGGACTGGGGAGTATTTAGAGAGTTTTCCAAGGGCCGAATAACTTTGTACTGTTCCTTAAACTTGTGAGGAAGCAATATTTTGCTAAGAGTGGAGTTGTGTTATTATTCATGTCTCGATACCAATGCCTTTTTTGGTAGTTTCCCAGTGAAAACAGGAGGAATCAGGTGCCATGAATTCACATTATGGTGTCCTGAACATGAGCTCATAATCATCATCTTTCCCTAAAGCCACCTGAGAAGCCACAGTGATTCAAAAAATGTTTCCCAAAATATCCACATGCTTAGCAAATTATTTTCATCCGATGATATGCATAGTTAGTTCACATTCTCTAACCCAACCTCAAAGCTTCTTTGTAATAAAAGGGATGTCTACCATCCACTCAAGCTCCAACCCACTTTCCTGAATATTGGTTATTGTCTTTAGTGGGTCCAGTGGTGGCTCCCAATGATCTCTCCAGCAGCAAGCAAAACAGATGCTGCTGGTGCTGCAGTCTCTCTGCTGCTCCAATATCTGAAGAGTCAGGGAGTATTTAAAGTGGAAGTGCACCAAAAATCAGTATTCAGTTTTGTTTTGCTCACTTCAGGCTGGTGAGAGATAGGTCCAAGATAGGGCTGACCCACTGACATCACTAACTTTCAATACCATCATTCTGTTACTTTACAGGATTCCCAACAGCTTTTAACCTTAATCTCAGGGTCCACCCTAGGTTTACTTATTTGAACGAGAGGGAAATGAGCCAAAACCAGAACTTCCCACTGTTATTTAGATGAAGAGCATAAAAAATTAGGATCAGGACTGGAGGAGGAATTCCTACAAGGTAGCCATGCCCCGATTAATATCTATTTTGAGATTCCAACTAAGACAGACCAACAGAGCTTAACGTTCTAATTGTGACAATTAGTTGTGTTTTGGATTTTGTCTGGTTATGATATCTCAACATCAACTCGTTTGCTTGGCATTCAAAATGAACTGACTTGTTAGTGAGCCAAGGACAATATTACATACTTTCCAAGGAGAAAAGTAGCCTGAACAATCTCCTCTCTCTCAATCCTTACAATTGCATCAATTCTCCTGTGCATGTGTCGAGTTGGAAACATCATATTCCATAGTATTTCGGCTAAATTGAAGGCATACTGCAGATTATCAAAGTAGAGTGTTGCATAGTTATTCTCTGCTAAGCTAAAGCTTGCTAATCTGAAATCTGGGATTCCTCTGAAATGCTATTTTGCAGGTCACCATAGTTATTGGAAAATTTATCTTTGAACTGTTACAGCAACTTCAAACCTAATTTACTTGCCAACACTGTTTCTTCCAGGAGCTTCAAAGAATATTTTTTTGGTCCTGGTTCTTGCAAACTATTCAACAAGCCCATTCCCGCTGCAGAGTCTGTTTACTGAGAACACTTATAAAGTTACATAAGTGCTGCCAGACGTAACACCAACTCACCTCCTTCCTTGCTCCAACCTAACACATTAAAGCATCATAAACTAACTCATCTGCTGGAGATTATAGCATTTTCTAAGTTTTCATTATCTTATGGGATGTCAACATCATTGTCAAGATCAACATTTTTTATTTGTCTGTAGCTGTCCTGAGCAGGATGTAGTGAATTGCTTTGAGCCACTGCTGACAATGAGCTGTAGGTATACCCATCATACTATTAGAAGGAGTGTTCCACCTTTTTAATTCAGTGACAGTTAAGGAAAATGAACAGAAAGATTTGCAACTATATACCATTCATCATCACCATCAGATGGCTCAAAGAACCTTTAAAGTTTAGTGACTGTTGTAATGGAGGAAACATAACAGCCGGTTTGTCCAGAGTAAATTATCACAACAGCAATGTGATACTAATTAGCAAATCTGTTTCTGTGATGTTGTTTGAGGGACAAATAACAATCAGAACACAGAGGATAACTCATGGTCATAATTAAGATTTATATATGGCTTGAATGGAAAATTACAAATGTTGAAGTTCCTATATCAGTGTTACCCTCATCCTCCTATGTAGTAAAGGTTGCAGGTTTAGAAGGTGCTCTCATAGGCAGGGTGTTGCAGTATATCTTGAAGATGCTGCTACTGTACACTAGTGCTATGAATGTTCTTAAGGTGGTGGATGGTGTTACAAGACTGATGGGCTTCAGTGGGGAAACTTATGTGCTCAATTAATGGGCAAACACTGATAAATTAGTTTCGGGAGGCTGAAGATTAAAACAACTACTTAAGAGAGAAGGGAAATGAGGACAATATTAGTGGATTGAATCAAATTATTTTAACTTGTGGTTTCAAAACTAAGCTACATTATGAGAATCAAAGTCTTTACTTGCACAGTACTGGGATGGCTTAATAAAATCTTTCCTGTTTACAACTGCCCTGAAGGATCTTCTTATGAGGTTACTTTCAAGGTTTTTGGGATCTATTCACATATTGTACTGCCTTGGTTTTACTGCAAATTGCAATTATTTAACAATAAAAACCTTTTACCGTTTCTTTGTTTGCATTCTCACTGCAGAACTCTTTGGTGTCAAGTAGTTTAGTTTGTTCATTTTTCTACTAAAATTTAATTTGATTCAGACTTTCCTGATTATATTTCTTACTTGCTTTTTTTGTCTTGGCTGTTTACTTCCTAGTCATTATTTTTAGGAATAATTTCTAGGAATTTTTGTATCAAGGTGCAGTAGTCATACTGTTTAGCATTTATTCTGGTATCGGTTTTTTCTGTACATTTATAGTAATGTATAAGTAGGATGCAAACAGCATTCATTTTCATGTTACTGCAAAGTTTCCAATATATTCCCTTTTAGGAATGCG